>NW_011948419.1:7168977-7373758 GCF_000503995.2 Ceratosolen solmsi marchali | reverse complement strand
TTTTTCTCTGTCTCTCGTTTCTATAGGTTCCGCCTCGCTTTCTCTCACTTTAAATTGCTGCTATGCTCTATTTTCTTTTACAGTCTTGAAATGAAATTCACCGCTATGAAGAAGCTTGGCAATCAAATGAATTGGTATTACGTGCATCGCTCTTTTTCGTAATTTTCAAATTCTCAAGGGAGTGATTTAGCAATAGACAATTGCTGACTTATAAAAATTAGCCTCTTATTTTCACTATCTTCTAATATATTTATTTTCTCCTTGTATATTTTTTATAAAATTGAATAAGAATTTTAGCGATTTATTTGACTAATTTACTATTATTTTGGAGTTTACTATCTTCAATACCATTATTTTATAAGCTAAAATTAATATACTAGCTTAAGCAATTTAAAAAAATTGAAGTTACAGACTTTCTTCTCATGTTATAAACTGTACGTTAATTACATTATTCAATTACAAATTTTATTTCAAGTGTGAAACTTAAATAATATCAATTGATAATACTTCTAAAATTTCATGTTTATCTTTGTTTATAATTGTTTAAAAGCCCGTCTAATTTTATTTTAGTAGAAAAGTAAATTGTAAGTAGATTACAAAAAGAAAAAACAAAACGGTCTAATAAAGTCAAATAAAGATTAGCAGAAACAAGTACAGATGTGATTTTTGATAAATTATTAACAAAAGTAGAAAATGATGATGAGATACGCTTCTATCAGAAATTAAAAAAACAAATTGAAGGGTACCATGTTTAGAATTCCTATAACGACAAATTCCTGTTATCTTCGCATTTTTTATCTTTAAGTAAGGCATACAATTTGGATGAGGTCAACACATAGCACTCACTCGGGGATTCTCTTTACCCTTTGCAAAAATCCACTCACCTTTTCTGTCCTCTATTCTTCACACTTGAAAGCGTATGTTCAAATATGAAATAGATAAAATTCCCAAAATCTTTCGTAGTGGTTTTAGAGGGCATAGTGCGTAAACCGACTAAGCATGAATTGGTTCCGTACGAGTCAGAATTGAAACGCTCCATGGTTGCGTATTCACACTACCTGAAAGATCAAGTGTACTGAAAGTACAAAGAATTCTTATGTAACATTCGTGTGAAATAGCTGTCAAGTGGAAAATATTTCTGTGAGAAATATAGTTACTCTCTTCACTGTCGATGCGTCCTGAGATTTCCACTTCCGTCAATAGTGTAGAAGCAAAATTTTATTCATTTTTATCACTTTCCTTATCACTTTTCAACAGTCACGAACATTTCAAAAATATTTCTTCCAATTTTGTAGTGTAATTTAACTTAATTTTACCAATTACTATTACACTATAGTCATTTTTCATTTATTAAAGTTATATTATTTTACTGACAATTTTCTACATAAATAATTTTAAATTTGCAATTAATTTATTCAAAAAATAGAAATGATTATCGAATGATTTAAATAATCATGTTGCGCTCAATTTTTTACTTTAGAAAATAAGAAGTTGAAAAATATACGATATGTGTAAATATATCGATGAAAATAAGTAAATTTTCATAAAATGTGACATTTCATTTTGAAGCATGAAAATATTCTAAATAAAAGATGTATTAAATTTAAATATTTTTAATTACTTTATATCTGTATTAACTATTAATACATATTCTTTTATAATAGCATCATAATATAGATATATTTAAATGGTCCCGTGTCATAAAGTTTACAAGCAATTCTTCAAAAGAAATCTAAATCACTTTAATACACTTAATTTACGAATTTGTGAACCACTTTGCTGCTTGATGAAAGCCACAAGTGAGTCAATGACTAACGTGTAGGTTAAAATGTCGATACGACAATCAACTGTCATTTCGACAAATGAAAACGTCGTCCGCACATTGACACAAGTCTTTGTTTGCGAGTTCGAACTAAAAATTATTGTTGAAGTAAAGGTTATTATGCTATTTCAGTATGCAGTTATTATGTTTCAGTTCAGTTGTAAAATGAAACCATTCACTAAATTACAAAATTACTTTTCTGTAAAAATAAAAAGACTTTTTTATAGTTAATTGAATTCGCAATTGGGGAATAATGGAAATTTTATCATCAACGATAACATGAATATTAATTAAAAGTAAACAAAACACGGTTAATTTGATTCTCTGAATAAAAACAAGTTTTTATTATTGTTAACTATTTCATTCGATTATTATAGAGCATTTGTATATATCAGGCACTGTAGCTTAATCTACATGGTCATAATTGATTTATCAAATTTATTAAATCCTTAATACATTTTGATTCAATGTACATCAGTTTATTCAAAATTTACATTTGTGATGTATAAATTTTCATAAAAAAATAGAATTGTATAATTTATTTTTTAATTCAAAAAATAATAATTTTTAAAACATAATTACAATATTATAAGATTTTAAAGAAAAAATAAATGATTTATAAGATAATCTTTCCAATTTTTTGGAATGATAATGAATTATTAGTAGTGTTGGCAGAGTTGTATTTATAGCATTTCTGTTAGTTATAGCATCAGAGAGTTGGAATTCTAGCATTTCTTCGAAAAATACCTAGTTAAACCTCGTAGTTATAGTACAATAATACATCTACAATTTTATAGTATTTTATGTATTTATAGAATTTTCATTTTTCTATAGAAAATATTGTGTAAATCAGATTTAATAAAATTCTAAAACTGATACTTCGATATACATGAGTATTATAAATGAAGTAAAAGAATAACTGGCTTCAAATAAATGATGACGAGTATGTTCGATATTTTCTTACGGAATTACTAATCATCAATAAATGATCCCCGGTTGTTCCATTGTGCTGATGTTGAACAAATGCAAAAAGCAACATCAAGACCGTGATCAAGACATTCTTGCATTCACAGTCATTGGCCCAATAGACATCTCAACGCGTTTCGATTTTATTCATTTTTTGCCGTCTCGCTTATCCATGTAATTTAATTGCCAAATCAGCTCTTAGCGCATGTCACGTACAGTTGTACCGACGTACTACTCGCCTGACTCTGCACCGACTCGTGTCACTCGCTGGGATCCATAATATCCTGTTTAGGTACCACGATTATCTCAAGCTTTCAACACGACAAAAAATATTAATTAATTATGTGGTACGTATTCTAAACCGAGAACATTAGCCGCAATTTATCTATTTTTTATTTTATTATTTAACTGAATGAACATCTTAGCGAATATTGCAAGCTTCCTTTTAAATAACTGCTGTCTATACATTTCAAATATTATGTTTGCGGTACTGCATAAGTAAATCATAATTGTATTATAATTACCGTAAAATACGATTTTTTAGAATATGAAAAATATATTTCTTATTTAATTGAAGTATTACCGATAAGAGAGAAATTTGTATTAGCACATATTTTAATTTATTAAACAATTACATTATTTATTGCTTTTAACCTCTAAAAGATATAATTTTTATAAAAAAATTTTTAAAAAAAATTCGATGAATAGTAAAATAATATAATAAATAATACATAATAATTTATAATAATGAATCTATTCAGTTTTCATTTATTATTCATAATATTATCTATAAATCACTTTATATTTTTTAATATTTTTATACCAGTTGACTTATGAAAACCATATAAAATAAGAAATACAGTCTCTTTTTATTTTTAAAATATATTTTTAATGATCTAGGATGAGTTGAGGTAAAATTGAATAGTATATTTAATAGTAATTTTTTTGTTGTTGTCATAAATTTAATGTACTATTGTAAAATTTCATCCATCAATTTGTGTTTAAATAAAATAGCACTAATATATATATATACTTATATACTATGAGCAATTGAATTATATTAGTTTAACTATTATAGAACATTGAGAAATAAATGCGCGAACCATTAGAATAAATTGGAATTCATTAGAATAATAAAAACAGTAAGGATGTGATGAATATATTTTCAATCAAGATAAACATAACTTTTAATATTACATTAAGAATTACAAAATCGACGGAACATATACATAAAGTATTGTAAATAAAGTAGTATGTAATAATTGAAATAATATCTTTTACAAGTTACAAATATTAATTCAAACTTCAATTTGTGAATCGAAAATTAATTTTTTAGAAGTAATTTGATCATTTACTTATTTAAAAAAAAATTTATATTTTACTTACAACAAAGGTTTAATTAATATAATGTCTTATTATACATAGATGACTTAATAATTTTTCGTATTAAATTTATTCATCTTTAACTACAATTTAATATAACATAGTTAAGAGACTTTTATTTACTACTAACATTAGATTTTATTGGAAATTTTGAAACGTGCATGCATTAAGCGGATTTAACAATCTCTCTGTCATTTTGATCAATTCTATTTCGCATCACTCCCACTGTGACATGATAACGACTAACGCGAATTTCAAAGCAGTAGCAGTGGCAGCACCACTACCACCGGAAGTGAGTAATGACTTTACTCGGTGTGGTTCGATCGATGGACGAAACGCGTACTAACATTTTGAATTTCTTGCCAAATAAAAAATTTTATCTAACAAACTAAATTTTTATGAAGTATATTATCTCAGTTACGCGGGCCATTTCATAACCATTTTTTATATTATTCTTCCCGTTATAAAATATCGATTTATTATAATCTATGCAGTATATACGATTCTTACCAAGTGTTTAACAAATTGATGATATTAAATGAATTCAAAATAATCACTATTATAATACAATTATTGATATTTATATTTATTGATACAAATTTTAAAAATAATTTTTCTGCTATACTTCGTTTTCAAAAATTTAAAATAATTAGTATTATTTATAAGATTTAAATTGCTCCTATTTAACTTATTAAAGTCGAAGAGTCAGAGAGTGAGAGTATGTGTTTTGTTTTAAATCTATTTTCCAAGCTACTAACTATTCATTGCTGATTATACTAAAATTCATAATATTAACATTCATAATTTACTCCACCTATCATATCAGAATAAAATTAAAAAATTAAAAATTTAAACATTTATATCTCACATTTCCTATAACGTCAATTACAATACTATCCATTTAATATTTAATATACTAGAAAATAAATAAAATTTAATCTACACTTTATAGAAGATTTTCTGAATATATTTATAAATTTCAGACTAGCATTTAAATGAAAAATTAAACACATATAAGCATATATTTCTCGACTCTACAAAATTTATTACATATATTATATAAAGCATCTGTTGTATTTTAAGAAAGCTTTCTATATCATTGTGTTTATTAGACTAACATATTTTATAGTTACGCCATCACCAATACCTATTAAAATTATCTAGTATCTCCAGTAGTTATTATATTTACAGGTACTTCATTTAACGTCCATTAAGCATCGTATTGTCTATTTATAGAACATTGTGAGAAACTCTTCTAAATACGTACATAAAATCGGATACATGAAGCATTCAAAACAATCGGAATATGTATGCGCAAACTTTTCTAGTGCTTTTATTAGCAGACTAGTTCATTAAATAAACAGCTTTACGTTCGGCGTATTGCAAATTAGCGAATGTTATCTTGCTCCTTTTTTTACAATACCTAATGCTCAGTAACAGCTTTCATTTGATCTTTATTCATTCTTCTAACTTCTTTTATCCTGCATTATTTATGGTTTATCATCTTTTTCTCATTTATTTTTTCGCGTTTAGTTTTTAAAATGAAACGAAATTGTATTCTTAAATAAAAATTACCATACATCAAATATTTTGATTTTCAAAGTGTATTTATTATTGAAGGTGTTATTTTGACAAAAATGTATAGAAATATTTCAGTGATCTACAGGTTAAATAGTATTAAATAATTACTCTCAAATTAAGAATATGTATGTTAATTCGGAACTTTATTACTATTGAAATAAGTGATTCAATTTGTTCGATTATTGAGGTTTTGTTTTATGGCTCGAACTGCCAATTCAATAATTCAGTGGATTAGTCTCTTATCATGATAACTTAAGAGGAAATAATAAGTGAAAGGGCTGAAAAATATTATGTATTATGTATTTTTAGTAAAAACAATGTTTATTATTTGATAAATATTATAATAATATTGCACTGTTGTTGAGAGAGAAGATTATTCTATTGTAGTAATGTGGGTGTTCCCTTGCTTTCATGATTATCGTAGATTCTATGAATATTACTGTGTTTCTTGAAAGTTGAGCTTATGCTCATGTGAACGTTAGCCTGCATAGTCGATCATGCTCTTGAATGAGCATGAGAAGATGGTGTTTGAATCAAGTATGCTGGTTAGAAAGAATGATTATACTTGATAGAGTGTAAAAAGTCCTGATGGAAATTGGTATGTAATCAATTATGTTTTTAATTATGATGGGGGCAATTGAAAACTAGTCACACGCAAGAGTCATAAATGACAAGCCTTCGAGCTCTGAAGGACTTGATGAACATGTAGTTTGTTGTCGATTATTTTCTAAATTGTTGTCTGGATTTGACAATGTAATTGACGTGTTGTATCAATTGTGTCGACTCTTTACAGGACTCTACGGTGTTCGAAGTGTTAGTTCGAGAGAGCGTACTGTTTTCTTATCGACTCTTTAAAGGCAGTTTTCAGAAGCGTGATTTAGTGCGTGTGTGACTAGCTTGTTTTATAATATAAGGAGATGTACCTTGTAAATTGCTGAGAATATATGTTGAATTACTGCGTGGCTGTGTGTGCCTTTTGATTACTATTCCAATTGGCTTCACTGTAAAATCACTACATAATCTTGCTGATTTCCTTTTATTAATGCACACGTGTATTATTAACTAGACTGCCGAATATACGGCCACGTGTCGTCTTCACAGTATACTAAAATATTGAGCGGCAATTACACTTGAGTGAGCGCGAAGTGATATTACAATGAGCATATGAGCCTTTTGAATACGCGCACGAACCGAAGGCTTGATCGTTCCGTGGCGGCTCTACTGAAAATACCGACCGTTCCATGGCGGTCCTGCTGAGGGCAGACCGAGACCCGTACCATGGCTTCTATTGGTAGAAGGTTGGATCGGTTTTCACTGCGGTCGGGTCACGGCAAGATGATAGCAGCAAGCGCAGTTCAGTAAGAGGTAGCTTCAGCAAGGGTGGTTCAGCAAGAGATGTTTAGCAAGAGGTGTTTAGCAAACGAGCGAGGCACGCCGCGTGCATGCCTAATATGTCCACGCGGCGGCTCATTTAGTTGGCAAGAAAGTATCGTTGTTGCTGCACTGGAATATTACATGAGGCGCAGAAAGAAAAATCTAGATGTTTCGAGAATTCAACGAAAGAAAAAATAAGGCGTAATAACGATAGAGAATTCCGAGCGATGTTATTACCCGAAGACCATATAAACATTGCGAGCCATTTGAAACAAAAATCTAACAAGTATACGAAAAATATCGTCCAAGTATTTACAGAAATCTGAGATCTAAAAGGCCGAGGATGCCGACAATCGCCGGTCTTGAAACACGCTTCAATCTCGAACACAATTGTACTAAAAGAATTTAAATATTTGATGTTGCTCAATTATCAATTGTTTATGTGATGCTTGAGTTGAGAAATATATATGAAATTCACAAAATTTACAAAATACGATGAATATTATTACCTAAATTTTGCAACGAAAATACGTTTCAATTTTTAAAATATTACTTATAGAATATATATTCTTTAACTTTTCTATATAGTCTATTTCAAAAGTTTAAAATTATATTAACAATAATAATAATAATAGTAATAATATATGATACAAAATATAAAAAATTTTATGGTTATAAAAGTTTGAAAAAGGGAGAGTTCTTTATTTGAAACATTTATTGGTTCGGAGATATTTGATACACTTACACTATTTAATTTGTCATTTATTCAATTTTTATGTATAGACTCTATAGATAGGTCGCTGTAATTTTTGTTAGCTATTTTTAATTTAGCCAATGAGTTGCTGGAAAAAGGCCGTGGGTTTGTGTCAGAGCCATTACAACCAAGCACGTCAATATAAAATGCTGTTTGATAAAATGGCGGTGGTTGCCATTATGGTAGTTCTTATCCTATCAAATAATTTTATGTGCATCTTCATCAATTTATAAACTTATGCTTATAATATTTAAAACTTTTTGAATATTGCAATGGCAGGAAAAATATTATTGTTTTTCTTAGAAATTAAATTATTCTAAAAATACCGTTATTTTATTTATGTGTATAAATAAAATAAAATTTAAAATATTAATACAAATTCCTTAATCATTAAATTTCGAAATTGGAAGAATCTATTTTGTACTCTTAAAAGTGATCTCTTTTCCATCAATTTTTCTTAATTATTATTCTAATATTCTATACTCTTAGAATTTTCAAAGTACGTCAAAATATAAACGAGAATATTCTTTTTATTATATTCTTTACAATAGTAGATAGTAAAAATAGTAAATTTGTTTTCAAATGCTTATTCATAATCACATGATGGTAAAATAAAAGCAGTAAAAACCTACGGGAATTTTTTGTTTTGGACATTATGCGATCGGAAAACGTGAATAATAAGCCGTTAGTGTTTATGGTGACATTCAATGAATCCCTTTATAAATTAGAGTAGTTTAGAAGTTTTTGCATGGAATGTCTTGGAGATGATCTTGCAGTTGTATATAGCAAGCTGAAGAAATATTTTCCTGTTGACTCATTGAAAGAAAAACGAGACTCGCTTTTCGTTTTTGTCGGTCAAGTCGAATCCGAAGTTTAGAATTACGTCAATTGGTCATTGCACAATTGCCGCAACTCTATGGAAAAATAGAAAGATGTGTTTAGAAGGAATATCGATGAGACTCTAGCGAATGTATTTACATACGTTAGAGCATGAATGCAAATTATTCTTTCACAGGCCTGTGCATTTCAAATTTTGAAAAGTTATGTAGTACACAAATATTTTCGCATGCTAATATAAATATAAATTTGTATTTCATATGATTTTGCGCAATAATTAATTATATTTAACTACGAATTTCATTAAAATTTATTATTTGATTTGAAAATTTCGATATTGCATTTAATATTTGTTTATTTTATACTCCTCAATGAACATAAAGAAAAATATTATGTTTTTTGCCTCAGAACTTGATTATGTTATATCTTCAAATATTTATGAACTCTAGTATATAATTCTGGAATATGTTTTCTATCATATTCATCCAATGTAAATGGCAATGCATATGTATTTCATTATATTCAAATTAACTGAGCACGTTCACTAAACTATAAAATTACAAATACGAAATATAATGAAATTCCTACAGAATTCGATTCCATAAAAAGTGTATGTAATTAATGAAGCTATATACAGCAATTGTATGCTCTACGTAAATATATACCGAAAACTGTGCTCAATGAAGTCTTGGAAATACTCGGCTGCTCGGTTTGTATAAGAACTCAAACAATGTGAGGAAAACTCAAAGAGAATAACTGTATAACTTGCCCGAGAAACGAGAATGAAGAAAGGCGTAATTATACCAAATTTTTCCTCAACTCCCTCTTCCTACCCTACCCTCTCTTTCACTTGATCATTACGCTAATTGTTATTGATTATTCATATACATATACATATTTCAGAAATTCTCAAATATGGTTAATACACAATTGGAGAAATATTTGAACATCGTTTCTTCTATCTCGCGTTATTGGATAATTCATTTCCACTTACTATGCAAAATAATTGGTTTATCATTCTGTGGGAATGCCATGTATAATACCCGAATACTCGAAAGCTATTAAAATAAGTGATATCATGAATATTAATTAATAAATATTTTTAGATGAAAATATAATTATTGAATTTGATGTATTGCATGCGATTTCATTACAATATTGCAGTTCGGTCGATACAATGCTCCAATCAGAGGAATTTAGTTGGACAACAGTTTAAGTTAAGAAAGCGTTGGCTACAATGTCACACCGCATTCCTCGAATGCATTCTCGTTCCGATTAGCTAATTCGTCCCGCGTTGCTGAGTCGCCTCCTGCGAGAACTTGGGGACAGCTTAATATGGCGGAAGGTCGCTTAATACGTTAATCCTGGCACGCGCCGTTGTTTCGAAAATTAAGTACCGCCTTAAGGATAGCTATTGCTACTGACGCAGCAGTCACCAATTTCTCTCGTGGTCGCGAATATAACTGAGCCGTTATGTTTTTATGATGCAGTAAAAGGTCTGGAGAAAAATTACCACTCCACTCACGTGATCCCGCATAAAATGCACTCATATGGTGTTGGAACCTTCTCCTACCTTCTGTATACGTTGCCAGTATCACCGTACAATTGCATCCTGACTTCAAATTAAAAAATAATTGCCATTATAAGCATAACGGAGATACGACTAGGCACTGCCGTATCCAACGTGCGCAAGTAATGATTAAAGTATTATGATAGCAGCGTCTGTATTGTTCTTGAAGCGTACCCTATCATTATTTTAAAAATTTTAAGTTGCAAATAATTACTTTTATCAATTGAAAGTATCTTTCAATACAATTGCGTGATTTTTTAAAAAAAATGACAATCTTTCTTTAAAATTGAATACATTATCTTGTTGTATAATTATATATAAATGTGAAAGTGCGATGATGATCGACGTACTCATAACTCGTGACTACATTATTTTTAATAAACAGATATACTTAATTCTTGTTTGGAATTATAATTTATGTTTCCATAAATATAACTTATAGAATTTCAACTTTAGTCCCGCACTATGTTTACAGTTTTCTCTTTATTTGAAAAATATTTTATAACTTCTTTTTTAAAATATTTAAAAAAAATTTAATAGTAATTAAGAGTTGATTCTAAGGGTCGTATAAATAAACAACTTTTATATATTCAAATATATAATAAAAGCGGGAAATGAAGCTTGTAGAAAATGTTTCTAAAATCATATGAATATGTAGTACTCATGAAACATTCTTGTAATTCCGAGAATTCTAGCAATTAGTTTAATGTTTGTCCACGGGCTATGTTGCAAAGCTTTTTTAGTAACTGATCTATTTTATATTCAAATAAATTTATCATGAAAAATAATGTATACATGTGTCATTTCATAATAATTTAAATATTAATACTTATAGTATTTTATGATAAATTAAATTTTATATATATACATATGCATATATTCTTTTTATCAAAATGATTTGGTTCGAAAATCAATAAAAATGATGGATTTAAATCAGTCGTTCAAGTTTTCACTATTTCTATCACTTTCAAACATTTAGTAAACACGAAGAATAAATATATAATTCATTGCAAAAGTCAAAATATGCAATTCATATTTTTTATTAAAAATATTACTTTTATTAATTTATCTTGAATACTTTCTTGTTTTCTTTTATTTAGTGATATATGGAGTAAAATAATAAAATCGTTAAAAATGAAAGATTAAAATTTGCAAAAACAATAATATTTAAAGAATCTGAAAAGAATAATGAAAGAAAATGTTGAGAACAATGCGTATTTATATGATTTCTTCATTCATAGAAAAATACAATATATCATTGTTGTATCATTTTATGATAAATAAAAAATAACGATAAAACTTTGCTTTAAATTGAAATCCTTTGTGATATGTAATAAACTGATTGATTAAAAGAAAAATACCTGTTCAAAAATTTATATCTCTATTTATATTTCGAATCTATTTGATGCAAATATCTGTACGTCAGCGTGTATGCGGTTTTGTATTTTATTTTTTTTAATGATTGAATTTTCGAATGAAATGGGAGAATGTTTGTGGTGAAAAATATAAATCTTCACATTTTTCAGTCGTGGTTTTCACGCGTAAAGAGATTTAGCATCCCTCCCGTAAAACAATAATAAACAATCCATTAATGTCGGCCTCATAAAAATCCGCCTTTGAAATGCTTTCCAAAGCTATACTTTTACGCTGTCATCATAGTACGTTCAATTACAAGAGATTTTAAATATTATTATTTTTAAAAAGCTTTATAGTAGTAAGGTATGCCAGTAATGAGTATTATAACTATTAAATAATTAATAAATAACTAAATTAATTATATTTTATAGCACCTAAAATATGAAATAAGAATAGTTTAAAGGTTTCAAATATTCTCGTAATAAATTTTCAAGAATTAAAAGTCTTTATGCATTTCATATAATCTATTTATGATTATCTGCTAAAACATAACTAATACGAATGAGAGTAAGTATTAAGTGCTTAAAATATTTGTAAATAAATTGTAAATAATAGGTGGATTAATTTTCAATTCAATTCTTTTACTTCACATATTAAATCTATATTACACACTTGCATTCGAAATACTTGAATAGAAAAGAGTGCAATATAATCAAAGTTCTGAACAATCCATTGATAATAATTATATACAGTTATTAGCGAGCGATAAGTAATCATCATTACGAGGTCGCTGGGGTCAATAATTCAAGCCGCTGATAAAGAATAAATCAACTTATTTATTCATTAAAAGTATTTGAGAGTGTAGATAACTAGTGAGAGAGCATGTGTGTGCGTTTGTGAGAAAATGGGAGGGAGGAGAACTGATGATTAATGTAAAGTTAGTTTTCACAGAGTAAATTTCATGTGTGCGTGCACAAGAGAAGGCACTTGAGTAGGCACAAGAGTTTGCACTAAGTATTGATTGCTTTCACAATCAACTTCGTTAAGCGCTAAATGCAATAATGTGTCATTGTCTGAGCGCGAGAAATCACCTATCGAACTCAGCTTAAATACATTTTACACTGCATTTTATTCGTAATATTCATTCTCCAATAGCGATAATTATATCAATACATACATTTTAATAATCTAAGTTGAAAATATTTTTTGCTGTCATCTATAATTATATATTATACCTATTCTATGACTAAGTAAATTATTGTAAACTTTTCTAGATAAATATTCAATATCACTATTATTTTAATAATTCTTAAGTGAATTCATCCAGTTAAATAATTGTACACTATAATAATAATAATATTAATAATAACAACAACAACAAGAAGAACAATAATAATATTAATTTGAAGTGGTAATATATTACAAGAGTAATGTGATTAAAATTGTATATGCAGTGTAATAAAAAAATGGAACTAAACAAAAGTTATAAGTCTATCTGATTATATAAAACAATTAACATATATTTTCATTTTCACAAAAAAATATATTTCAACTGTAAATATTTAATAATGTATTCTAAAACTACTTAACAATGAACTGTAATAATGGAGCAGGTGGAAATAGTACAATTAAAATAATAATAATAATTTATCCAATAATTTATGTGAAAGCTTACATTTTTTTAAGTACTGTAAAGTAAGTAAAAAGTTTTAAGTAAACTTTTTTAAAAACTTTAATTAAGATTCCATTCTTCATAAATTAATGTATAAAATGGTAATGTGCTGTTAATGCAAGTTTCGATATAAGAGATAAAAAACTAAAGCAATGAAGTGATTACGCAGACCTCTCTCTCTCTCTCTCTCTCTCTCTCTCTCTCTCTTTCTCGCGTTGTTACCTCGTGTGTAAAGCGTTGTTATCTTGTGCAACTAGTTGCAGATACAACAGCTCGTGATGCCATGCTGCCGAATTAGAAACAAAGTTTCCAACGATATAGCCCCAACCGGTTGCGGCCAGGCAGTCATTTACTCTGCCCTTGGTCTGCGAGGTTGTATGCATGCGCTCCAGCTAAAACTAAAATATGCTCGTTTCCATGTGCGTTACCATGGCTGAAGAGGTAATGGTTTTTTGCATTAGAACGATCGCGCTAGAAAACTCTGGGAAGTCTACAAAGTAGATTCGGCAAAATATCTGTAGAATGCCAGTTTTCTGCCGAGTGGCAATGCACCGTAGTTTGGCCCTCGTACCGTAGTTTCGCATCGCGAACTTTCCTAATGAAAAAGCTCTCGAGTTCGACCACCTTTGAATGTAAGTCCACCAGTCGTTGAGGAAGTTATATGAATCTTGCCAGATACTCGCCTCTGATTGATTGTAATAATATTTTCATGCTGGCCTTTGGTGCTGGTTTCCGAAAGTTGGCCTGTTAAAAAAATTTTCTTTTTCTTGTACTTACTAAACTTTGATAAAAGTGATTTGCTAAGATACGGGATTTGCTATAGAAATTCGAAGATACTAGAAATTAATAATATTATGGACAAAGATAAATTTTTTAATATATAAATACAGCATATGTTTATTGCTCTGAAACGCCTTTCCAATAATACAATGTAGAATTCAGCATCATGTCATGTGATAAAGAAGAATTAAAAGGCAGGAGTAAAATATTGGTAAAAAGCTTTATATATAAGCACATGAAAAAATAATTTGTGTGTAAGTGACAGTGAATAGAAATAAAAAAAAAAGTTCAAAGCAAATTATTAAGTTTAAAAATAGGACTGTGATCTACGACTGAATTGAAAAAGGAAAAAAACATGAAAAAATTTATTAATTCATAAGATTGACAGAAAATTGAGGGAGCTTGGAATTAAGAAAAATGGAATACAGAAATTGAATTTTTATGGTCTTAACATAAAAAAGGGAGTTTTCGAAACAATTGTTCAGCATTATTTTGTTTTACGAGATATTATTGGCTGTAGAATAGCATAAGACTTATGTACTATTAAACATAAGTTTAGACATAATTTTATCAAAAATTCAATGAAAAAATGAACGTGTAAGGGAACACATATTAATATACTATGATAATATATAAATTATTACATTACAAATGTTACTGTATATTATTCTATACCGTAAATACTGTAATAATTGTTGTGTAAATTTATTATATAATTGTTACTTTACAAATTTCTACTCTATAAGCTTTACTATAATTAAGAAGCATTTGTAAAATTCTAGTAAACTAATTATATAACTTTTATCACTTCAGAGTTAACAAGCGGTTTCGGTTTTTTTAAATACGTTATAAATTTATTTTTACAAAAATCGTTTAATCAAAATAACATATTATTACAGACTTAAATTTATAAAGATATATAGATCAAAAGAAAATTGATTATGACATTTTTGTATATTATAAATAAATTTTCCCGAGAAATCGCTTATCGGATTTACAGATCTACGAAATATTCCATTTTTAATATTTTAAATTCAAATTGAATATTTTTTTCGATAGTTTCGCAACGAGCTTTAAAACTTCATCACGGTGTGGATATAAGTGTATAACAGGACGTATAACAGAAAATGCGATAAGCTTCAAATTTGATGCTCTACGTCGGTTTAAGGGATAGTTGAGCGATAAATTAGCGGTTATCCTAAGGCACCCATTGATAGGGAGTCGATGCAGATGGTGAGTCCAGGGAAACGAGGAAGTCAACTTTACCGTTACAATCGTTCTACTAGTTTCAGCGTAACTTCTGTCATAGGAACTTAACGCTAAGGAAGCGAGTCTCACGACCGTTAAACTCCTCATATACTATATGCACAACATCTTCATCCTTCTATTTGCTTGCTTAATACTCAAACTATTCTACTTGTGGTATTTATCCAGTTTAAGTAATCAAAGTTTTCCCTGGAGTTTTAGAACATCATTGCTTTACTATTTATTTTATTAAACTCTAATTGAATGAATAAATATAAAAGTTTAAATAAATACTAAGTATCAATAATGATAATGAACAGTGCGAAGGATTGAGTTTTCTTACAGTTTTTGCGATGTGTTTTTTTTTACGTCAGCTGCGACTTTTGATATATTTTTATTATTTTTAAGCTTATTTTAAAAATTCATTATAGCACATTATTTTTCCATATTTTCCATACTTCATCGTAAATATACATTTTTTTAATTTACAAGCTTAGATTTCAGGTATTTAATCTTCATGGCAACACAAAGTATTTACACATATTTATATTACATTCACGATCGTCCGAAATTATGTAAGCGTTTTTAATTTTAGTTAATCATATTTTTGTGCTTTAGCTACAAAAAAATGGTTTAAATTTCAAACAATATTTCTAATAATAATTATTTTTTTTAACTTTCTTACGACGAAATGCAATAAGACAAAAATCATCCATCTCTAAATTTAATATGGTTCAGAAAACAAAATATTACACATCCATTGTATGAGGGTTGAAAACAAAAATAACGAAAGTTTCATTTCCGCTCAACATTCTTTTTCAATTTAACGTAGCTTTTATAACACACTAGTATCATTCTCTGCGATGTATATATAAATTTTAATTATATTGGTATGTGTAACTTGTACGTGACAGCAAGATATTATTGTTTTTTATTTGGTATATTCAGCGATTTTATTTTATATTGAAAATGATTAAATAAAGAATTTACTTATAAACGTTTGTTTAAAAAGCGACATAAAAGTCAAAGTGATGAAAATACTGGAGAAGGCTTTTGGCTATCATCATGTGTCGAGAGTAAGGATTTTAAATGATACATTTCTATGAGGGTTGTGCTGTCGTTGAAGCTGACAAGTGAATTAAGCATTTTAGCACATCAATCATACATAGAAAAAAAATCTAGCATATTGTGCTTCAATAATCATTAATATATTAGGGCGATTAATAACAAGATATTTAATGTTTGAAACGGCTGAATTGATTGTAAATAACAAATTTTTTAACTTTATTATAAATAATTACAAGCTTTCTTTCGCTAAATTTCCCACATTGTTAATAGATAAATATTTGATGCATCGATCGCTTGATGTGCGAACAGTAATATATTAAAGTTATATTTAAGTAGTTTTTATGTCATACATACTTAATGAAATTAAAAATACAAACTTATTTATACATTTACAATTTCCTGACAAATATATAAAATTAAGAACTATTGATAGTAGATGAATTTTTGTTAAATCTATGTAACTACAATAAAAAAATTTTAATTACTCCAGAAATTAATATCGATTTGAGTAAAATATACATATTCAACTCTGTGCATTTGTATTATGTATGAATAAAAATGTAGAAATTATTTTTTTTTATCGAGTTACTTATTATTTCAAGTGTTCATATAAAATAATTTTGCAGGTATATTATTATTCTGTAATATATTATATTTCTTTATGAAAACAATTGATTAATTTCTTTCATTTACAGAATATCCTTGCGGTATTTTCCACAGAAGCTTAAAATATATTTCTTGACTGCAAAGATTGTTGCATAAATATTTCTTCTGTCATTTATTATTTAAGTACGGAAATATATATAAATTTTATTCTATGAAAGCAATAAATTAAAAATCAAATCAAATCAAATAAAAAATTCTGTTATTAGTAAGATGAGTAGAGTTTCATCAATTTTCACAAATAAAGTATAATAAAAGTAATAATAAATTGAAAACGATATATAACTTATGATTATAGACAATATTTATTCATCATGATGCCAAAATAAAGAACTATTACCTTAATAGGTTGAGAAAGTTTATCGCGACATACAATATGAAACTGCAGATACTTACTCCCATATACTTTAATAACAATTTTGTAAATTATTATTTAACTATAAAAAGCTATAATAGAAAATATTATTTTTTGTCTTTTTGATATATACAATGAGAGGAGATAAAAAAAAATAAAAATAAAAAAACCATTTTTAATTAATAAAATACTTTCATTTTTATTTGAAGTAGATGGATATACTCCGTAAAGGCCTATCAAAAAATATAAATGTAGAAGAAAGATCTATTAACGATAAATAATTATAATGGAAATTTTAGCTGTTAAATTTACAATATTTTATTAACGTAATATTAATCTATCCTCATACAGTCTAACATATTTTCAGATAAATGCTGAAGTAAGTTATAATTCAACATATTAATTATTAAAATAAAAGATTTGTATTAAATCAATTAAATTTACCTGCCTTAATATAGTATTTATTTTAATTACGAAAACTATAGCTATGTTTAAGCGATAAATTCACTTCGCCATACTTCATCAATATTTATTCAATATGATATTGATATTATAATATTTCTGGGTAATATAAAGTAATAAATTCCTTTAGAACATTAATATTAATAACATTGACTTAATATCGTAATAAGTACAACATATTATATAACATATTATAACAACATATTATACAACATATTGTGAACATATTATATTGAAAACATTGTTCATTATACATTATAAAATTAATCATTGTTTAAAAATATATTTAATTGTAATGAACCAAGTTTGGTAAAGACCATTTAATAAAAAAAAACTAATAAATTGGTAATGTAACATGAAAAGATATTCTGAGAAAGAAAAAAAAACACAAAGAAAACTATACAATATTAAAGTAACAAAACTAATAAAAGAGTAACATTGTAATGTAATTTGTTAAGAATATTTAACATATGACTCACTCAATTAGCACCTATTATCGCAAACGATATTCTATCTATTTTACGATACCACGTTTAACAATTAAATACAATCAGCCGTATGCTTTATTATACGAGTATAAAATCATTTTACTGAGCTGTATTAATACTAATTCTGCATGTAGGTGATCTCATTAATGAAAATTTACTTTCGTTGTATCAATTAAGGAAATAAATACTGATTCTAATTTTTAATATAATCAGGGCTTTGTATAATACACAAAACTTGCTATTTTATTATTTGATTTAATAATTAGAAGACCATTACTAAATTGACTCATTATTTGAAAAAATATATATATATATATATATATATATATATATAATGATTAATATAATAATTAATTAAATTTATTATAATTGTATGATAAATAAAAAATTAAAATATCTATAGTATGTACTAAATTTTGTAATTTTTTCTGTTTCAGGTATGTCTGATGAACACATCTTGTACACATCTTGTGAATAATTGCATATGTAAGAAATATTTATAAATTTCTTCTTATAAAATATCTGAAATATTATTATATAAAATTAAGTAAGCTATGTAAATTAGATATAGAAGAATTACTATAGAGACGTAATAATGATGATGGGATATTTTCTGTTAAGTATATTAAAAATATAAAAATTTAAATACATTTTTTAATCGGTAAATAAATCCTAGCGAATTTTTTAAAAAATCTATAACTTATAATAGTATAAAATCTATAACTAATAATAGCTTCTAATACATAAATATTTCTTTGTAAAGAAGCAACACTGTAAACTGTTTTGTCATCAAGAAATTAATTTTGTTCCGTATAAAATCGCAGTTGCCTGTATTTGGCCAACTTTTTCAATTATTTTCAAGTATTTACACATCCCCAGATTATTATTAAACATCAAACTACTGACCTCGGTGATATATCTTTGTTTTACCTCAACTTTCGTCCAATTTGTAAAACAGGTTACCCATCCTCTAGTTAGAAAGTCGACAGTGTGACGTTGCATATATACATTTGTAAATGTCTATCCCGCATACACCTGGCAAAATGCTAGTCAGAAAATGAATTTATAAGTTATATGCCTACATCTACATCTATTCCAGCATTGTAAATAAGTGGTTAAATTAGTCATTATGTTTATTTTTAAACTAAAAAAATCAACATTCTGAGTAAGCACGAATTGTTTATCAATATTATAATTAAAAAATTATGACTTTCATAAATTACGACTATCTTCAGTATGACAACCATTTTAATTTGTTCCAAGATGTTCGGTTTTTAAGTCTAAATAAGTCCGGTATCAAACTTGGATCGTTATAATCATGCGATCTAAGCTCATAGGTTCTGTTCTAATGACTCATAATACATCGTATATGAATCTTTTGTTATATGCGAAACTAATATATGATATATATGTCTATTTAATGGAAATAGTTTTATTTAAAAACTATATTAAATGAATAGTATTGTTGATGAATAGTAAACAAGAAAAATCTAACGAATAATCAAAATAAAATGAATAAATAGTTAAAGGAAACATGTAAATAGTGATGAGGGTTAAATATCGATTAAGATATAACAATTTGTTAATTATTATTCAATAAGCATGTTTAATGTTTAAATGAATAAAAAATTAGAAATATAATTTGAAAATATAAATTTTATAAATTCCGAGATAATGAGCATATTTCCCATTTACTTTTAAGAAATTCCATGGGAGGCGTTTATTTATGTGCAGAGTTATAGTTTTAAAAAATTTGTTATTAGTTTGGCAAAATAATAAATGTTGAAAATGTATTTTCATAATCGTTTTCAGTGATCAATAATAATAATTTTGAATTTCGATTCCGTATGAAAAATATTTCCATAATATTTTTTCATAACTTTACTTAAATGTCTGGTTTACGAAAGGATATAATAATTAATTTTTAAATTCAATATTATCTTTTTATATAAGAGAAGATTTAGATTGTGACCCTGTTGACAAGAGATAATGTGTAAAGTGAAAACATTCGCCATTATCGGTAAAATTCCGATATAATCAGGCTCCTTTAATGTTATGTATGTTCGATGAAAAAAGTAAGTATCCGAGCTTAAGTCTCTATCTTATTACTAGTATAGTTGTGGCTTCACTATAATACTTTTTATTGTTTATATATAGCTTGTAGTTATAAACAATAGATGTATCAGAAGTTCCTGTTAGTAAAGATACAAATTATCATTTATAACAATAAATTAAACAAAGCAAATAATATCTAGAATGCAATTTTAGCTTTGTGTTGTGAATACTTTAAATATAATTAAAATGTTTTTAATCTTGCTTGATGCAATAACTTGATACTAAAAATAGCCATATGATAGCTATAAATTCAAAAGAAAATTATGCTTAAAATTTTAAAGAAAAATTTCAGTAACTGCACAGAGATGATTTCGAGTATGTATATTATAGCTTGAAAAATGGTTTAAGTCATTGAATCATTATATTATAGATAAAAGGTAAAGGAAAATATTGATAAGTTCACTTTGAGTCCGATTATAAAGAGAAACGAAGTAAAAAAACGTAAAAAAAGGTTAATCGGGTTACTGTATTCTTAACCGACGAGTGTACCGGTATAGAAATTACCATTTCTCGTGCAGGGAAAACGAAGAGATGGAACAGCAGATAGGGGGCAATTCAATCAAAATAAGAGTGAAAGAACGTTCTTCCACCATTGGTTATATCCTGCTTCTTGTAACGCTATCAAGAGGTACAGTGAAGATACGGGCTGAAATTAGCAGCGACAAATTGCTATCTGCTATTTACTTCATTGAAATATTCGAGAGAAATCTGTTCGAAAAATAGTAAATACATAAAGATTCATTGAAGTTTAGCTAGATAACATCCTTATATTTAGCGAGGAAGGAACTTTTTCAAGCACATAGTATAATACATTATAGTAGCTATGAGTACGAAATCTTGTTAGGTTGGCTTATTTTAGGCCTCTAAGTAATAATTATCATTATAATTATGACGATAAAAGTAGCTTGTAAGTTTAATTGAATAAAATTGCTTAAAAGAAGAACAGTCATAGGCATATTTTAATTAAAATAATATTTTTATATAATATATCTATTGAATAAATAAACTTGATTAATTCGTTTATAGGATCTATAAGATTGATAATGTCCTAAGTCGTAAAATTTTGTTTTCAGAGTAATTTAATTTTATATTTTTTCTGCAAGCTTTGAAGACTACACTTCGTTTCTCACTATGTTTTATATTAAAGTTGAAATCGGCAAACCATTAAGTATATATCTCCTATTCTCTCTTTCCACCTCCCTTCCATTCTCTTGTTCGCTCATTCATTTCCTCTCTGTATACATTTGATGCTTTCATGGAAATACATATATACTGAGTTATATAATATCAGCCAACCAATATTGGATTGATGCCAAAGAGAAAGCTGGCAGTATCGAATGAAGTAACGAAGGAAGAAAATAGAGAATGAATGCCTCGGCGCGCTTTTTCCACGCAATGCGGTCATGTATAATTAATCAACTCTACGGTTCTTCAACAACGTCGTCGAGAAGAATTCTTCTCGACGACGTAAATTCAGGATAATAGGTATATAGCCACAAAAGGGGAAAAACCAGTCTTCAATAGATATACTACTTCTGTATAATTGTATGATGAACTACGCCAATTTAAGAAGAAATTCATTTTCTGATCTAGAATTTAAAACAAAATTGCTATTTACTATTTTTATGCATTTAAAAGAACTTTCATATTTGAATATTGAATACATTATTTTTATTAATTCTTCTTTGAATGACTGTATAACAATACTGCATAATTTCCTAAATTTCTAAATTATTAGGAAATAAAAAGTCTTGAATTATAGACGTTAAAACAAAAGATGGAATTAACTATCTGGACGTAACTTTAGAATAAAATGTAATAGTTTTACATTTATATTCATGAATTTTAAATTCTGTAAATACTATTTCGTATAATAATTAATTTTCTATATTTCTTCAGAATTAATATTATTTCAAGAAATATATAAAAAAAATGAAGTTTGATACTAATTTTCATTCACTATACTTAAAATAGTTAGGAAATTTTGCTTAAATTCTCTTCAATTGTGAATAATAGATTTATTACTATTAAACCATAAATATGAATCTACTGTATAGCGTAAACAGAAAAATTATGTTATTGATTATTTTCCTATCTTAAATTCATAAGAGTAAAAAGTTGATTGAAATATATTATAAAATCTTGAGAGTATATATATGTATGCATCTGTAAAATGGAAGTATGATATACTATTAAAATTAAAATGCGAAAGAGAAAAAACAAAATTCGGTAAAATGCGATAGAGGATAATAGAAATAATAAACTAATTCATTTTTCTATTTTACAGATATTTATTCAATATCCACCTAATAAATACAACATCCTAATTTAATCGAATGAAATATTACGAAGTAATTAAGGTGAATCATTATTTCGATTTCTGTTTCTGATGAAAGAATTAAATTAAAGATATACTTTTCTAAGTATTCAAAATTCATGTAACCGAAGTCGTTGGAAGTTCATAATACATAATGCAAGAATGATGAAATCTAATGTAAAATTTATTATCAGTATGATGCATTTCTTAAAATTATAAAATACTAATGCCTAGATGTTTGCAAGCTCTTTTTGAAGTGTATAAATTGAAACTTGAGTTGAACTTATTTTTTAAATATTTATAAATAAAGATTGAAAATATTTTAAATAAATTTCTTAGTATTTGAATTTTAGATTGAAAAGTTTCATAATTAGTATCTCTATTGTCATTCGATGGTGTTATACGCTTTTAGAGAAAGCAATAAATTCTAGAGCATATAAAACGCTTAATAATACATTGATGTCCGTAAAACCACATCGTCCACATACTCGGAGCGTGATAGTAGCATAAGTGGATAAGAACATTAGTATTATATCGAGTTCGAAATCTATGAAACTTTAATGGCCGATTTGAGAAAAAGCTTTTAAAAATGGAAGTACCAGAGATCATAAAGTTTTTAAACGATTTTCTTGCCGTTAAGGCCACACAACGTCCAACAACGCTGAAGTTTTATGTCCCGTGCATCGCTCATAGAAACCCATTCGATCCTCGTATTCTCACGTACATCGTGTGAATTCTAAAGGACCATGGAATTACTGCTGCATGACGAACATTTATTTAGCCGCAATTTCGAATTAACGTACTCGACGACGACTACGATGAGAACACTCTGAATGAGAATGACATTCTTCGGTTGAGAATGCAGATTCATTTTGTTTAACGATTTTTATTTTTTCTATATTTTAAATTGTTTTCTCAGTTTAATATAACATACGCATTTTAATATGTAATATTAATTATGTGCTCCTCATGTGATCGAAATGCTATATTAAAAATGTTCACATTTAAAATTCATCGCTAATATTTCCAATTTAATCGTTGGACTTTATCATTGCAAGAGTTTTAGAAAATTTAACAATTAAAATAATCGTTTAAATAATTTACATTAAATTTTCGCGTCAAGCATTGTCATTCGTCTCTAATATATACATATGTTTAAATACAGCCTACATTTGTGACGGGCGTCAACAGACTGCCGATGTTTTGTAAGATTATAAGTCGTGTGTTGGAGGATCTGAAACTACAGACAAGTGTGATGCATCATGTCAACGCCCATTAGTGATTTGCGACTTAAGTTAAAGCACTTATACTCAACGTATAGGGAGCATCAACATATTAGCAATATTTAATGATTCTTGTTTTTCTGGTTCCTTCTTTCACAACCGCTCTAAGCTTGACGTCAATCTATTTAACACATTGACACATAATAGATATTAAATAGAAAATCTGCCTATTTTATTTCAGAACTTATGCGAGAGCTTCGTTATTATTCATTATAAATATGCTTTATTCAGATCCCAATAAATCGTGATACCCATTATTGTTATAGAACATAAATACCAAATCCATATGTTAATGAAAGATTGTCAACATTATTTTAGTAATTAAAGTTACAATATGCTTGCATGTGTTCCAATGATCAATACTTTTTTCATTCTTAAAGTTTGTAATAAATTTGTAAATCACAGTTCCTTTTACATTTTTATTTATCATTGACTATATTATTTGTATTAATAATACAAATAACTAATTATTATTACTAAATAAATAACTAAACTAAATAAATAAATAATTATTTGTATATCATAATCAATTTACATGCATATACAGATAAATTGTAGGAATGTATAGAAATAAATAAATTAATCTTAACAATGTTGTATTATTATAAATTAGTATTATTAAATCTTGAAATGCTTTGCAACATTGAAATAAAAGAATATAAATATAACTACAACATTGAAATAAAAGAATATAAATATAACAGGAAATAAGTTATTTACATACATATAATAAATACGTTGTTAAATTTAGTGTAGACTTAATTAATATTAATAATTATTATTATTAATTAAAAATTCAAAAAAATTAAAAATAATATTTAATATTTTAGTTTGATTTTTTAATAAATAATTATAATACTTTATCATTTCTTAATAATCTAGCAGGGCTCAATATAAGCAATTTTGATATTTAAATGACATTCTGGTGTCCGACATTGTTTCGATTATAACTACTGTATATATCCAAACCATAAAAATTCTTCAGTTAACTAATGTATTTTAATTGTTTAATTAGTATTATTTAATTACATTTACTTTATGTATAGTTTAACTAACGAATAAAACGAATTATAAACATAATGAAAGTTTTTTATTACAAAAAATAACTTTAATAAATATTCTCTTGGCACACGTCAAATTATGCATATCAGGAACTGTTATAAATCTATTTCAAGAAAGTAAAATATAATTATTTATGTAATAATTTACGTTACAGCTAATTAAATAGTCACTGTACTATTATGAATTAATGTTAAAAGCTTCCAAAGAATGAGTTAAACTAAAATAGCGTGAATAATGAAGAATATTCGGTAACAAAGTATTGCCGAGCGAACGAGAACAAATGAAGTACTGAAAAGTTTGAATAGAATAGAGAGTATTTAAGGCGGAACGAAGCGTAAACGTCGGTGTTATTAAAAGTCTACACGCTGAACATAAACATCGTATTTAATATTATAAGAAAATTTGTTCTTGATATAAAGCATACAAATTAGTTTAAAATATCTTTAATTTTTGCATAATGTATTTAAGCAATATATTTAACATTTGTACTTGTATTAAAATGGTTTTTAGTACGAGCAATTGTAAAAATTTGACATTTATTTTATGAATATAAAATCTTTTATTATTACGACTTTAAAATCTATGATAAAATATTTTGTTTAAAGTTTTAAGATAAAAATTATTATTGAAGATTAATATTTTTCTATAAACTATAAAAAATATTAAAAAATTTTATGAATAGTGATTAATTAGTAACAATACCACTGTAGTTCTTTATCAGTAATGATTACTTATTAAATAATAAATTTACTTAAGTCTTAGTTTTGAAATCATGAAAATACAAATATAATGTTTATAAAACGTTTAAAAAGAATAAAAAAAAAAAAATTTTAATGCATTTTTGCATTAAATAAGTATTTGTAATGACTTGACTATTAATAAATGCAAACTTGAATGAAGTTAATAAATTATTGTTTTACGAAAGGGTTAAGACTTTACCGAGTTTCTTTTCTCTCTCACTATAATTGTCATCAACAACGACTTTCTGCTTCACTTTTCATCCGAAACAGAATAAGACTTGCTTTCTTCCTCTCTCTCTTTCCTTCACACTCTCTCCGTCTATATCTAGTCTGATATTTACACGTAAGTCTTCAAACGATCCCTCGCTCTTACATGCCTCTTGAGGATGATGTTTGTCGCCCACTAACACTTACGTACATATCGAGCAAGTACGGGCTTCACATTGTAAATGAATGGACGATTATCACTGTGCTATTTTAATAAATAAATCTGCCAAAATGTTTTATAGTAGAATAAAATAGTGTAATAAGGAGAGTACTTTTGAAACTATATAATTTAAATTATATAATTAAATTCAGCCAAAATAAACATAATATAAGAGAACGAGCATTCTAAATAATTATATTATATTATAAAAATTTATTGTTTTAAAAATAATTCGAATATAATTTCAAATAATCGAACCAAATTTTCAAACTTAAATTGTAAAATTATGCGAAGTTTAGACTATATGAAAATATTATTAAAATAAATCTTTAGAATGTGCAGTATTGTATATAACATGACATTGCATGAATTTCAAAATTTAGTAATGAAATTGTAATAATAAAACTTTTGAATACATATATTAAAAAAATAATACGTAATTAAGAAAAAATCCTTGTTTCATGTACGTGGCTTGTTTTTCAAATAAAATATAAATTCTTTGTCATATGTATATATATATATATATATATATATATATATATATATATATTTATATTCTATAAACTTAATTCTTCTTATTTTTAACAATCTTAATATTATTAATTATTATATTTAGATGTAGATATTAAAATATAAAAATTGTGAATGTATTTTATTTAAGATTATTTGATATTTAGTATGAAATGAGAGATAGAAACTCGTTGCTAGTCTATTTTCCTTCGACATCTGGTTACTTTCATTCATTTTATTATCTCTTTTTACTGTTTTTCTTTATCTTTAAGACTTTATCAATCGAATGTATGAGACAAATTGATCAAAACATTTTTTTCTCCAGTCTGTTAAAACTTAAATGATTTTTCGACAGATGCGATGTCATAAAAGCAAATTAGACCGGGTACTCTTAAGTTGTGTTCGGTAATCGAACGGCTACGTAGTTCAACTCGAAAAATACTTCTTTTTATCGAAGCCGAGTGTGAATTTGCAAGTAATACAAACAAGAAATACGAAGATATAAGTGTGCAATAATCTTCTTCATTTAAGGAATTTCTTCTTAGAAAGCATAAATTGTGGAACATATGATAAAATAGTAAAATAAAAATTTATGATAAAAATGACATAATTTTAATTAAGTATAGAAATAACTTTTAAATAAATACTTCTTTAAATCTGTAGAATTATATCATTAATCGGTTAAAATGAAAATTGTGTTTTGGTTTTAAACTAATAATCGGGATTTATAAAACTTAAGCAGAAGTTTATGCGTTTCATTTCATTGCTTCGTCGCGATTACTTTACATAAAATTAAAAGTATTTATTAGTTATTAAAAGTATTTATAGTTATACTAATACCCCAATACATTTGAACATAAAAAACTTATTGTATTTTTATTAAATATTATATAAACATAGCACTTTCAAATATTACACTATTTAATGACATGGATGAAGTAAGTTTTCATTAAAGAATAATATTTATTACGAAAAATTCGATGATGAGGGAAGAGGCTCTCAGAACGTAATTTCTCGGACGAAGGAATAATACACAAGGCGGTGTGAGAAAGGAAATGACAGACAAGTTGGCACGCGACAGTAGCGAAATTGTGACGTCGACCGAAGGGGAAGGAGAAGAATAGGAGTAAGAAAACTACGCCGATAATTCAACAAGGAAATACGTGCCGAAAAAAAATGTGAAAATCTTCAAAAGTGAAAATAAAAAAGGGATGAAAGAAAATGAAAGAGGCCAGAAGGGAAGAAGAAAAGAGGTGTCATTGTTGAAAAAGGAGCGAAAGCCGAGTCATATACGAACCTACTGTAAAAATTTTATTATCACAACCAAATTCGCAGTCGTCTGCAATGCTTATTACTTGATTATTCGATTGACCTTTTCCTAAAATTTCATCTCAATCAAATAACGCATACATCAGAAGATGCATTTTAGAAAACGCACGTCACGTTCGAATAACGGAAGAATAAATAGGTACATTCTGTTACACCGTGTTTTTATAACGGAGTATATTAGTAGCCAAAAGTCCAGTTATGAATGCTTATAAATATATAGTTTATTAGTTATTATTAGATATTTGCCACTGGATAGAAAAGTATACTCAGGTATGATATTGACAAAAATATTTATGTTTGTGGATTGTAATTGTAAAAATGACTATTTCATGAATTTTTCATGTAAAACAAGTATTCAAATATTTTACTATAGAAAACAATGTTAATGTTTCATAAGCAAATTAAATGGCATTTTTCTTTAAAGTATTTTACTGTTTGAACAGATTCATCTAATTACATACTACAAATTTGATGACTTTGTAGAAACAAATTTGTTTAACAAATTTGTAGAAACAACAATTAGTTTAACATAATTATTTAACTTTATTATAATAGATATAATAAATTTTTTCATAAGATGAATATAAAAAGATATAAAGATATATAAAAGTTGATTAAAATGGAAATCTAAATTCTAAAATCTATATTTTTGTAAGATTGTCGGAACTATAGAAATATAATTATCCGACTTTCTGTATGAGAAACACAATAAAAATTACACTCTTTAAAACAACTATCTTTTAATTATTGTTATTTTTTTAAAGAGTGCATCTTAAATGGATGTAATTATTATTAAAAGAACGCGTTATTTATGATCCAATGCATGTACATACGATGACCTACTTTAGCTGTACATATGAGACAGTTGCCATCGCCATAATGTTTTCTCGTATGAATAAACCACGGAAAAGCTTAAATGGACATTATATCAGTCTCGTTAAGCACTTTATTGCGTTTGCCTTGTTAGTAACATCGAAATTACCTTGAACCTCGTATTTAACGGTGTTGACGTACCAGCGCTGCTGTTCATTTGCACTAAACTGCACATAAGACTACAGGAAAACTCTTCTGTAGTTATCCTTTTTCCCTTTTTCCATCATCATGGTCGAAAACTTATTTTTAATAAACCCTTAGAGTGTATATAAAACTACTTTATTTGTTCACAGTAACAAATGAAATTTATAAATAATCGACTCGTTTTTGTTTTGCATACTCATGGAAAATGAACCAAACGAACAAAACATGGAAAATGTTAACCAATCTGATAGTATAATGCTCATGTATGTGTGTGTGTGTGTATAAAATTCAAAATGATAATCAATCTTTTTTATCTTTAAAAGTATTTATTTTATTAATTAAACAATTTTTTTATAACTGAAATTTAGTATCAAAATATTTTCAAATTTAACTAGAATATGGATATATCCAATATTAACAATATACTTCAAATTATTTTTACTTAAAAAAATTTTATTATCTATTTTCAATTTATTTAAAATAGATTTTGAATATTCAATAATATAATTGGGTTACTAAAAATAATTTTTATCAATTTATTATAGTGTAATTTAGACTTTTTTAAAAGATTTTTTTGCAAATAGTTCAAGAAAATATAGTAAAACATATATTTTATAGTGTTCGTATAAAATTAAAAAATTTATATTTATGTGATCACTTTTCAAAACCTTATTCATTCCGATTGTAATAATAAACTATAAAAAACGGTCTTCGAAATAAAAATGTTGATTTTGAAATCATGCAATTTCCGTTTTGCAATACATCAATGTTTTGTATTTATTAGAAATTCCGTATTATTTTGCCTCAATAACGCATGAATTTGTAACACTTCACAATGCTTTGGGTAGAAATCGAATACCGCATTGTTATAGCTAAATATTTTTTCTTGCACAATCATGTATCCGAGTATGTAAAGAAGATGACGAAGAGAGAAATAGAGTATATGCGAGTAGAAGTAATAGTCTTGAATATATAATGAGATGAAAGATCACTAAATGACAAACGTCTCAGATTTTGAAATAGTAGTTTTAAACAAATTTGAAAATTTTATAAACAAATATATTACTTATTTAAAAAGCATATTTATATTCTTTTTATTGTGTAATTTTTATTTATATTAATAAAATAATCTATCATTCACCGTTATTCAAATTATGCGTTTGATAACTTATTTGCAAAAATCGATATTAATAATCAATAAATCAATTCATTATATTTTTGCAGAATTTATATCAATAATAGCGTAATAGTACGATATACAATTATACATTTAAGACAAAATAATTATTAAAAATATAATGTATCTTTTCAGATTTTTCACTTTAGTAAAATTATCTAATTTCATTACATATTAATTATAATAAATTAATATATAACAATTAAATTGATCTCTTATTAGTAATATATAAAATTATAAGGATATGAGATAAAGGATGTATAATAATTTTATTGTGTTTTCAGCCGTACTTATGCTTGACTGTTTAGTATATAAAAGGTTTAATAGACGCATTATATTACTTCCGGAATAATCTCTAAGTACAGCATATTAAATACTAAAACAGAATATTTTCCATATTTTTCCAAGATGTCTAAATATATTTATAAGTAGTTTTTGTTTAAAAACTCATTTTTTTTAGCATTTACTGTAAACGTAGATAAGAATTAATGGAAATTATTTAGAACATCAAAAATTAATTAAAGCAATGACATAAATGACATAAATAAGCCATCAAATTTTAGTTCACATGAAATCATTATTTCTTTCGAAACATAGCCTTTTACTTGACGACTGAACAAAATTGCGAATATCTTAGGCAGCTTGATGAACGTCATCGTATTCTCTTATTGTCATTCGCGTTTCATGTTCCGTGGATATGGAGTGGTGTCAGGTTTTCGATGCGACAAAGCGACGTCGCACAGTCGAAGTACACAGACTGTAATTAATCCGAGGCGTTAAAGCAAGACCGTGAATAAGCCGGAAAGTCTTTCGTATACAAGAGTCTATGAAGTACTTGCAAGGGTGTAGAACGATTTTCCATTTCTAGAGGCAAGACACAAGTCGATATTTTATGATTCGTTGAAGACTTCGCTCTTCGGTAATAGTCTTTGTTGTTACTCTTTTTTACTTACATTGAACTGTCAAAGTTTCCATTTTGCTAGATGCGCTTTAATTTTATAATATAAGTATTAATTATACTAAAATTTGATATAACAAAATTAATTAAAAATTACGAAGAGTATGTTTTAAACTTTTTATCTCCTAACTAAATAATATATTAATAAACTAATTTTTAAATGATAATATATCTTAATAATTGCATCATCTCTTATTATGTTTATTTCTATTTATTTCTGTTATATTTTATATGCATAATTTGTGCTTATAAAAAAATTGTATTTGAACTTTTTTTATATTACTAAGAATATGAAAAAAAATGTTTAATGTATATGTATTATCATTTATAAGATTTGTTAGTTCCAAATTTGATTATTCTCTCGGAAATGCAATCGTTTCAAAAATATAACTGCTAGTCTATATATTATTATGAAATATTTCAATTTCAACGTTATTGTTTTGCAACGTATTACTAAGAAAGAAAATTACTGTTTTTTTTTACAGACTTTAATTTTTTATTCATGTGTCCTTAGAATACCGAGACTAAAAATTATTGTAGAAGATAATTCCATTTTCATCGCTTCCTGAATTAAATTAATTTTTCTATAATACTCTAATCATATTTTGTGTAAATTCACGTCATACGTTGCATATTCCATTATAATATTTTGTATTCATTTACATAAAGTAGACCGAACTATAAGATATAATATTTCAATATTTTCACATATTGACTTAAAGTTCATAATATTTTTAATATCTACAGACAAATCATATTAAATTACAAGTGATATAGGAGAATATAAAAAATAATTTATTTAATTTATATTAATGGTTTTAATGTCTTGCAATAATTTTATGTTTTAATATCTTGCAATAATGATTTTAGTGTATTTATTTAATGTATTACTTTATTGATTATTTTATATTTTTTTAAAGATGCAGATATCTATTGGTTAAAATATGTACAATTTGTTTTTGTTAAAATTATAATATAAAAAAAGAACATATCAAGAGACATGAAACAAGAAGACAAATCTTGACGTGCGTAGAGGCGTAAATTAAAGCGTGTATGCGTTTATTTTATCCACGTAGTAATAATTGCATGAAAGGAACGACAATTCCACGCGGTTTTATAATGTTGAACATTTTACATGTTGCAGTAAAACAGAGGCGCTTATGGCCTTTGTCTTTCTCCCTGTTTTTATATCGCATATGCGCATAAGTACGTCAGAGGCAGTCTTGTATACGCTTTTATTGAACCAACAATAAATAAAGAGATATTGTATCTCATAACTGTTTATCCTATAATTTACGTTGTTAATTTGTACATAAACATGATCAAGATATTATTAAATTTTATGAGGTGAAAAGCTTAAGCATGTGTGATCGTTCGCAATTACAGTGAAAAATATTGCAATACTTAGGTTACGTAACGAATGTGCGAATGGGACAATCGATAAAAGAATTCAAAGCGTCTCGAACAGTTTTCAATCTGTTTCGTTATTGCGTTTTTCCATGTCACTCTGTTGTTTATCAATTAACTTTTTGTGCATGTTGAAAAGTTCAGAATTCATCATCTCTCTCTGTCTTACATGAATACCAAAATATTTGCTGATTTCGCATGTACTGACAAAATGCTTAATGAATTCCCGTCAACAGTCAAGTAAATAATGAATCTTTTTTTTTAATATCAATAGGAAATGTTTATTATGCTAATTTTATAAATATAGCTGTACAAAATATATTATTATATATCAACATTCAATTAATTTATTTACATCCGAAGTCACCATTCTATGATTCTATTTCTTCATTATTTATTATATCAATTTATTATTATTATTATTATTATTATTATTTATCGTATTAATCTTAATGTTTCATGTAATTAATTAATTGTTATATAATAAATTATTTAATACTTATTGAACTATCGTTGAATATTGTTTATCAATTCAATATTCAAAATTACATTTTCGTGCTCAAGAAAATATATGTTTGATTAGAAATCAATTTAAATATTATAATCGTTCATAATAATTCATAAATACAATATGACTTATTTATTCGCAGGATTATGTTTTACATTTAAGACATTATTTGCAGAATAAGACTTTATATATTCATCATGGAATCTGTATAGAAACTTATTACGTAAGAAAATAATAAATCAGAATAATAAATAAGGAAAAAAGAAAATTCACTTTAATTATAAAATTGATTTATTTATTCAAATGAACATTTGATCTCAGATGTATATATCATGAATAAAAATTTTGCATACCTTTCATCTGTACAAATTTGTTCTTGCTACATAAGAGTAAAATTGTAAACATGCCTGCAAAAAAGCTCGCACATCTTGTGAAATGTTTAGATCGCCTCTCTCTCTCTCTCTCTCTCTCTCTCTGTATGTCTCTCTCTCTATCTCTCTCTCTCTCTCTCTCTCTTTCTCTCTATCTATCTATCTCTCTGTGTCTCTGTTTCTCTGTCTCACTTGTTTGTTCTCTACACGACAAGCCCATTAAAACAAAATGAAAAATATACATCACGGTTAGTTAATGCATACTGTTAAATCGAGCGCATGCGTAGTAGATGGTTGAATAAACGCCCTATCGTATAATTTATGATCAGCGCGATGACAAAACACAAAAGCGTGCTGCAACGTACTGATAGGAGTGTATTGCGCGCGAAATTCATCAAAAGTTTTGCCATGTCAGCGTTTACATGTTAAGCTTGTTCTAACAATCGTTTGATCTTTAACCCAACCTCCTTATATATTTCCTGGGGACGTAGCTGTTTGGCAACCTCGGTAGCCGACTTAATTCGCTGTGCAAATGCTACCGTGCGCATAGAAAATGATGGAGGGTGAAGGTTAATTAGAGAGGAGTAGATCATGGCAAGCTGTGAGGGTCGTAGATTGCACTATTCTTCGTGGTCAGTCAAGCAAAAGACGCGAATATTAAGAAAGTTTGGAGCAAAAACATCCTTTTCTGTTAGCTTCTTGTCTGCTCGTACTCTACGTGTGATTATTAAAACTGCTGTCTGAAATAAGCCAGCAGCCGAGAAATGAGGCAAGTGAATAAAATCTGAGAAGCCTTGGTGAATTAGTAAGAACGAGGAAGAGAATGAAATTAAATGGAATTTATGCCGCGCATCCAATGAATTTTAAAAGTTGTTGATAATACGGAAAATATGGGAGTAGACGCAATAGTCACAAAAGTGTATTGGAATGTCTATTGTCGTTTCGAGTCTGCTTATAACTGGCAGACTCCTGAAACGGCTGACTCCTGACTGAGCATTTGTAGGCACATCGGTAATTCGTTGCAAGTAAATATTATCAGAATACTTCTGACATCCCTGAAAATATCCGAGTTCATTCTTCTCTCTGTTCTCAACTACTTGACCTATGAATTCAATGAACCTTTTCCTTTCATTCCACTGGTACGTAGCGACTATGACAAGTACGACTGCGAATATCTACGTGCCCCTTGCACGAAGATGAATTAGCAAAGCAATTAACTGTCGAGTACTGATTAAGCGCACTTTCGTTATTTATGGGTAGTGGGGCGATGAATCCAAGCCAGGAATAGTGGTAGTTACCGATCGAATGAAAAATATCTAAACAACATTATTCTTCTGATCCCATTATATAGATTAATTCATTTTAAAATTGAAGGCGAAGAAACACTTTCCCATAATCAAAATTGCATTCTAAATTAGTATTTCCTTAGCATATATCTGTTCAAAACTACCAATAATATAATATGATTAAGGAAATATTATTGAAAATTTAATTAAGGTATTGACGTCTTCTTGTCAACTTGATGTATTATCACTGGTTTTATTTCTTTTAACTTTGCTTCTTTTATCTTCTAAATATTAAATCGGTGCACAAATACTATTTTAGCAGCTATGTTTGAATAAAGAATTATAATAAAATTTTTAAACCGTCACTCAATTAGTATTAAGCTTAAAAAACTAAGAAAGATTGCTTGTTACATTTTAAATATAAAATACAATATCGTAAACAGAATGTCTCCATTCTATAAATACAGAAGTGCAATATTTCATAGCTATTTTACTGTCATATCAAATGTCATCTAAGATACTGAAGTTTGTACAAAACTTTTGTGTATAATCCGAAATATCTCTAAATTTCAATTAGGAGTTAATAAAATTATCAAACTGTTTAAATTTTTCGAGTGGATATTCATTGATCACATAAAAAAATGTATCTAGATAAAATATAAAGCTAATTAAAAAATAGTTCTCTGTTTTTACCACCAATTTAATGACAAGAATTCAAATTTAAGAAAAAAGAAAACCCAGTTGAAATTTTTTGACAAAGGACGATTAGGCTACAAGCATAATACTTCTGCATGGGGAAGGAGCTCGATGATAACGCAAGAGATGGAGTGTAAATGACTGCGCGGTAATAGTGGCAGTTTCAAGGTATCCACGATAGCACAGGATCCTTTTCTTATTCTATAGTGTTACTACGTCGTCCTCGCTCAGGGGAAAATGAGGTCGTTATACCCACAAGACTATAGCATGAAAATGAAAAAGACAACTACTCTGTCTTTAGCCGATAGATAGCGGTTGTGACTAAAGGAGATGCAAGATTCGAAGGATTTTCCATGGCACATATCCATCCTCAAGCTCATCAGTCATTACTCTGCTGTTTCTAGAATCCAACACTGCTATTGCTGCTCTAATATTCTTCGATCTAGTTAGGTTGTTAATTACATATAATCCAATATAAACGATTAAACGTAAGAAGATGGGTTAACAAATTGAAACAAATTATTAACACCAGACAACATTTTTAATAGCAAAATTAAGTTAAATTATTTATCACGCAAAATATGAATGTTTATACTAATTGAATTCAAATTAAATTCGTAATTGTAATTTAAATAGAAATATAAAGTATGAATATAAAAATAGATTTTGTAAATTATTTATTCTGCATGAGCAAAAGAATTAATAAAAAAGAAATTATATTATCTGTTATTAAATAAACATAGCTGTATATACATAAATTTATTTTTGAAACAAAATTGATTGGTTATAGTTTGAAATCAAGGATTAAGGGTTAATCGATTAAGAATTGTAAAGCAGCCAGATGAATCGAATAGAAATTAAAAAAAATTTTTATATTTAATTTTATTATCTTATTATTTTGTTTCAAATAACATTTTATGACAAATTTTTCGTTTTAAATTAGCTTACATCAATATACACAATTTAAATTATTAACATTTAAGTATATTACAAATATATAAAATTTTAATATTCCTATTTCTCGTATTTATCAAATACCATCTACGAGTATACATAATAACTACGGGTATTATGTAGTTTTGGTACTACATACTTTAAATAATATAAAATTTATTTAGATTTTTTAATAATTATGTTATTATTAATTATTTATTACCTGAAAGTTGTTTTTAATCGTATAATATTTTTAAATAAATAATAAAATAGAGATGGCCTGTGGCAGTAAATTGAGCATAAATTAAATTTCTTCCAGATAGTCATCTATTAATTTTTATATCTATCAATAATTGAAAATGACGAAAATCTTAATCAGAAAACAATAACCACGTTTAATTTCTTCTACAAATACTAAATAGTATCCTAAATATAAATATTTCCTTAACAATTTATGATATACAAATTTTGTTGGCTTTTATAAAAAAAGAAAATTCATCTGATTTCCAAAAAATAACTTGATATGTAAAAATAATAAATCGAAAAAATAAGAGCCAAAACGAAAATCAATTCAAATATTTGGAAAAATTACTAGAAATTGATAAAGTCGAAATGGTGTTTGAATGATATAAATCGGAAAGTTCGCTGAGTGGAACGACGAAGAATCGACGAAATTTAGTTAAGCGGAAGAGAAATGAATGGACTTTTACCAAGAATTTGTTATAGTTAATGCAATAAAATTAAAGAAATTCATTTATTTGTAATCACTCCATCACCTTCAATTACGTTTTTCTTTTTTTCAGAACTATTGATCTAAATTCACAAAAATGTATGCATGAGAAAATTTATGGTCTTTAGACAAATACTATTTTTCACAGGAATTATTATATAGAATTAATCCAAGGACTAATTTTTACTCTAGTCAAACATTTACTGATTATATTAAATTATCATAGAATTACATAAAGATATCTATTACTTCTTTTAATCGCAAAGTATACGTGAAACTAAATGTAAAATATACAATAGTCATATATAAATAAATTTTGATTAATTTATCTAAGTATTATTCCGTTACTATTGCATCCAGATATTTCTAAAGAAAAAGGTTAGAGATTTTCAGAAAAGTTAACCATATAAAAGAATACTAACAGGTAAAAATTTGAAATTTAAAAATAAAAAATTGATATTTATCCAGATTCATTACTTATTAAGTTAGCTAATAACATATAGTGTTTAATGTGAAAACGGTGTTAAGTATGATTCAATTGTAATTATAACAATAAATAAGCAAAATGAGTTAAAAAATTACAAACATAAAGAGATTAATTGTCAATCGCTAGTTTGGAAAAGGCCGTGTGCACTTGTATGATCATCGTTTGTTTTAAATGACTTTCAAATATTAATTCTATCAAAAATTTCGTCACCGTATGGTTGTTGCCCTTCTTGAATCTGCCATATAACGAAGAAGTACTTTTCTCTTACCTGCTGCGTCTCTTTTTTACTTTTCTCTATTCAAAGTAAAAGCGTCCTCTTAGACCAGTAAAATTATTACTGTTATTACACTTTTTATCATATATCCTCAGTGTGCGTGCTGTTTCCTTAACGAAATATTATTTAACTTTCTAAATGTGTTGCTATATAAAATATATACAATTACAAACTGCTGCAGGGGATTTATACTCAATATGGATACTTGTAAAAGTAAAGAATATTCTCCGTTATCGCCTTATCGTATTATTTTTTAGCTGTGTACTATTATTTTCGACATTTTTGTATTAGTTTATCAACTTATTAATAGTATCATATTAATGGTCACCATAATTATAGTACGTAAAATAATTTGCTTAAATTCAAAATAAGGAAAAATGAAAAGTAAGTATATTCTACTATTTTTAAATTACATTTAGAGTCTTGATAATTTTCAAAATATTTTTTAATTTCATAATTGTTATTTCATTGCATTTTTTTAATAAAAAGTGCGATTACAGTATATGGATTAGTATGATTAGTATTTAAAAATAATTCAAAATTTCTTATTTTATTTTTAATTGAATGTATTAGAAATCAATTGAGAGGCAATATTTATTATAAGTTACTGATAAGTAGGTACTAATTTTTGTAAAAAATATATATAATAAAAATAATTTATATTATTAAGGCATAGAAATTCAATCAATTAAAAACGATTAACATTACTTCTTTCGAGATTCACATTTAAAATTTTAAAAATCGTCAAGTCAGAATAAGAAGGGTAACGCTCAGTAGTTTTTTCATCTATCGACAATAAATTCAAGACATTGTTAAAATCGAAATGCAAAACAGTAGAACACCTTGTGGGGGTAGTATCACGCAACAATGATACTTAACGAATCACAAAATTCGTCACGCGACCGATTCACAATGCGACAGATTGTTCAATTATCCTGGAATGCCGTTATGAGGACTGTACAACCAAGGGAAGGGAAAGACGCTGATTCCAATGGGATTCATAACTATCAGACGCAATAAATTCCATGAGCAAAATGCCGTGACTATACGGGACGCGGGCCTAAAGCGAATGATTCGTCCTTAAGAAACCCTAGAATTGGAATTCTACTGACAATTATTGCGTTTCCTAGCTTTTCTGTTCAATTGCTCGACAGTCTGTTGATCTACTTAAGTACAACTAAAAGTAAATCTATACATTTAGTTTGTTTTATTAAGTGCTATTTTGAAAAATTACATTGGTTGAAAATATTGGTAATAATATACCGTATCATTGGTAAAAACTGTTAAACTTGTTCTTACTAATAGTATAAAAATATTATTGGAAGAAACTATGTTAAAATTTTATCTATAATAATGTATACTTTAAAGTTTATTTAATATACATTAAAAAAGCATTATAATAATTTATAAGTAATGAAGAATTGAGAAAAAGAATAAAAAAAAATATATTTCGTTTCCCTACCTTCTAATTAGGTCACTTTTTCTAGCCTATAAGTTGGGTCGGATATTATATAATCGCACTTTGATGGAAGACATCAGAATTTTTAGGCAAATGTAGATGTCATATTCTAGCGTCTACAAAGAAAGATGTCGATTCCATTTGATTTGAAAAAAAAGGTGACATCAATCGACAGTGAAATATATATAGTATATATTGCTATACATTTTTTTACAAAATCATACCTTATATTAGTTATATGCTATGTAATTTATCATTAAAACAACTTACAGATAATAAAATTTTATGACTTTCTTTGTGTACAAATATCCATTTACATTACTTAATTAACAAATGTATCAATTTTAATTTAAGCAATTCGCGTTTTTATCTTATGATTTTATTATTTATTATAAAGTAATTCAATTTGAAACGTTAGACAGAAGATTAATGTCTTCACTAAAAATTCTCAATTTACATTTGAATAATAAGAATTTTATAAATTTCAAGGAATAGCTTACATTATTCATGAAATAAGAATTATTCCTCGAAAAAAAAAATCGCCGAATGCCAGTAAATTACAATATGTTCTATAAATATTCTTTTTATATTATGCTTACAAAATAGAGTTTATATAAAATTATATTTCTCAAATTGATTTTCTAAAGTAATCCGATAAATTTAAACATTAAAATACTTTTAAAATCAAAAGATATTGTGTATTAAAAAATTTTGTACTAATATGCGAAATTCTTGCTGCCTCCTTGTAAAAGGTTATTTTACATACCATTCAATGCACTAGAAGACGAATAGCAAGAAGATCACGATCTATAAACTCTACACTTTTGAATAGCGCGCCTCTCTATATCATTTTACTCCGTCACCGATGCCTCTCATTTCTTCTATTCTCTGTTCTCTGTATGTGCATTTAAGAGCCGTTAGAAATGAAATGTCTTGGCGAATAAAGGGTGAAAAAAGATGGTGAGGAAAAAAAGATAAAAACGGAGGGTGCATGGTTCCTTCACCGTCTGCTTTTCATTTCCATTGTCGCTCATAATCACGTGTATGACCTTTTGTTGTGGTTCGAGACCTTACGTATTATCATGATAAGCTGTTCTCGGAAATTATTATTTTTTTTTTTGTTGAATCATACCTAAATTTACTTTTCCCTTTCTATTAAACATGTATACTTATTTCATTTTTAGACCCGAGTATATTATATTTCTTTATAATTTGTCTGATAATCCTGAAAAATACAAAGGGGGATTAGTTTTTAAGAAATCAAGTAATTCGGTAATATATATGTTAAATATAATTTTAAACATATATCAATAAATATTTCATATGAAACATATAATTATTTTAATTTGATTTAAATTAAAAATTAGGTATTATATTATAAAATTAATATATATAATCGTGCCTGAAATCATCTTTACCATTCATTTTAAAGTTAAAATAAGTTAAGATAATAATAAAATTAAACTTATTATTAGTAATTTATTAATTATTAGTAATATTTATTTTTAAAACATCGCTTACAAATTAGAGATTAAGATTTTTATCATTGCATGCAAATCATCTTACAGGAAAAAATATTTTCCTTACGTGCTTCAAAAAATGATTAAATTTTTTCTCCTGCTATAATAAGTTCTAATTCTTGGAAATAATAAAAAAGTACCTTTAACTCCAAAGTATATAGCTATTGTAATTGGAACAATAAAAAAGCGTTTTATTTATTATAGTATATTAAAAAAATATAAATAATATTTTATAGTCTATAATACATATTATTCTTTTAAAATATAAAAAAAAAATTAAAGCTGTCCCACTCAATATTTAAAAATATTTATTTTTATATTTCATAAAATTACAAGTATTTAGTATATTTAATTATTTTCATTGCAAGCTAAAATTCCAATATTTATTGAGCAACACAAATTTATGAAGCGAAATTTTTTTACAATGATGTGCTAATGTTTGAGCGAAAGGAGCAAAAGCCTTATTTTTGCAGTCTGGTGTTCGAATTAAATTAGGCGCTACATAACTCTGGTTACACAAGTCTGTTATCGAAGCTTTGGCATCCGTCATTATTTTGATATCTCAATACGAAGTCGGGTTTGTATTACAATGTCAAACATTAAAAATTGGGGTATACGAGCGAGAAAACTTTTCTTTTAAGCCAATCTCTGTGACATTGAACACATCTCCTACCTAGTTTTCGTTAAAGTCCGAAGTTTGATGTGGGTAGAAAAGTCTTAAACTCAAATTCTGTTTTATCCTCTCTCCCTCTGTCCATCTCTTTTTCTCTCTCATTCTCTCTGCCTTTCTCGATATATATATACTCTCTTCTTACTTTCTCCCTCTTTGCACCAACTGTCTCCTTTCACCACATAGATCTGAGCAATGCGCCAATTTGCAAAAAATGACCATAAGAGTGTTCGGGGAAAAGAACCGAAATACAGAATTTATTTCCTCGTGGATAATATTGAATAATCAAGAGTGATGGAACTCAAGGATGAATGGCATGGGACACTTGCACAACAGACAGATACTAGACAGATTTTTTCGATAATTCGGTGGTGAAGTGGATGCCAAAGCAAACAAAGAAAAGTGGGAGATGTCTAATTAATCGGAACAGTATAAAATTATCTAACAATTTATTTTTCAACATTAGCATTGTTTTTCAAATCAATTGCATCACAATATTATTAATTTTTCTACATTCGCATTATTTTATGGAGCTACGTTTAAAATCAATATTAGAAATATTATAGTGAACATTATCATCCTTGTATACTCAAACTTATTCATTTTAATAGCTAATATTTAACTACGTGAGTATTCAATAAATGTAAGAGAATTATGTCTTGTTATGTTATGGGATTATAATTTACGTCAATTATAATTAGATTGGTTCAACTATTAGTAAAATAAATTTATCGAAATGTATTCTGAAAAAAATATCTATCTAATGATAATACAAAGAAAATAATGCGACTATATATATCACAGTCTATTGCAATTTTGGAAAATGATTATCATTATCTTACAACTTTAAAATTCTGATAATTCCTACATCATGGCTTATTATATCTTATTATAATTTTACAAAATACAAAATTTTGTAAGACATACAATATTACTAAAACATTAATATACATTACGAATAGTTTAGTATTACAAATAATCAAAACTCAATATAAGAAATATGATATCTGGACATTTTTATTTTTATTTCTATTCGTTTCTATTATCAAGTTTTTAAAAATTTCTGATTTATCAAAAAATGGAGGCTTTTATACTTTATTGAAATATCAGATTTTTTTAAAAAAGTAGTTTAAAGTTGATTTGTTGTAAAAGTTGTCATTAGTGCATTTCATACTAGCAGAATTTCTATTATGATAATTATGATATTGAAAGTTAATTTTACAAAATATTAGCTGATAAATTTAAACATCAAAGAGAGAAGAACATTTTTCAATTATACAGAACATGCTCTTTTTCTAAGCAGAATGTAAATAAAATCCTCTTGCAATGCAAAATAGGAAACAACATGGAGTTCGGCATGATCAAATAGTGTTTGCACGATCCAGGCGATTCCGCGCACATTGAAGCATTCACGCCAAACAGAAAATACTCGAGTCGGAGCTTGCTTTGCTTTAGCAAATGATGTAAACTGAGTTGCGTGAGCGACTGCCCGATTTGCGTTTCTAAAATCTTGACGCTGCGACTATCTAATACGCTACTCCTCCCCCCTATGGAAATTCGATCTCACGCCCATTAGCACCTCTCACTCTTAACGAGCTCGTATCGTGCCAGCATGGGACATGAGACACAAACAAACCGAACGAATGAGACGGAGAGTGTGTTAATTCTCTGCGTTTTGTATGGCGCATGTGATATCACAGTGCGGCGCTGGTGAACGTTGTAATACACGTCTTGAATGATAACGTACGGGTCGAACGGCAGCTGCGGCGATGGAGCCGGCGTCTGTGTCGGCGTCGGCCTCGGTGTTGGCATCGGCGTTGGTGGACTACACTACAAACGACCAAGGTGTAAACCACGCCTCGAGCAACTTTGCCAAGTAAATCATATTTCGGTCGATAGAAAGCAGGGACGCAAGTCCTAGGCGCGTCCTACAGGAAGGCCTATAGAACAGTTCCTGTGAAGTAAATAGTGCGAATAAGTTTCCATTTGCGGGTGAAATTATTTCCTGAAGCAATACGCGCTTCTTCCAATTGCCTCGAGATTTTCAGAAAAATTTTGGGCTAATGTGTTGTCGGAATTTACTAGACCAGTGCTTAACTTGGTCGTAACAGAATACACTAAAGCTACCTCTAAAGCTGACCTCGAAACGAACTCTCCACCTGCGTAAACCATTGAATTTAATCGGTATTGCACGTTGAAACTTTCTTGATTCAAGTTAATAAGAATTAATGTTTATATTTTATTTTTAAAAAATTACTTTCATTACAGGTAGCTTTCAAAACTTGTCAATTAACAATGTCCGGTATAGAAGCAAATTTTTGACCTATCATTTTTAAATTAATGTCATCATATGTGCAAAGCCTGTGAACTAAACATTTTAATATATTATATATACTTTCCTCGTAAAATGAAATAATATTTTTGTATAGAAAATTGTTATTAATAAAATTAGAAATGGATTTTATAATACAATCGAAAGTTTTAGAAACGGAACAACAAGAATGAGAAAAATATAAACGATAGAAATGACGATAAAAAAATTAAGTTTTTAAAAAATGTTTTAAAGATAAACCGTCGACATATGCTTTTTATATTGATTTTTTTTTTAATTAAATTGAAGATTTTAATGTTTTTGCTAGGGCTCTAATGGAGTCCGTGTAGCCCAAGGGAGTTTATCACGGTCAATGCACACTTGAAGTATGTAACGTTAAATATAGACACACACCTGTATAACATAAAATAAGCTCATACATATATTCATATATCAATATAGTATACAATAATACGAAGGCACATTTAATTATTAGTTACTTATTTTAGAAATATCAATTATAAAACATGTTTTAGCAATACATGATGAATATTATGGCACAAAACAAAATATTATATATTTATTAATTTTCATAAATAATAGGTATTACGATATAAATCTGCTCAAATTTATGATTGTGGTCTATAAAATTATCATAATCAGTCATTGTATATAATTGTTGAATATTCGTTTTCTACTTCGTAAAAGTAATTAATAAGATTTTTCGTCTAATCCATCATTCATGTCATTACATTATTAGTAAAACTAAAAGTACCAAGGATATATGAAAATTTTTTAATGTTATTATCTGTTATTAATATGATATAATACATATTATTCCCTTACTTACTAAAGAATATATTTAAATACATAGGAACTTGAGTAACTAGCTAATTACGTATTAAATATACATTATAAAATTCAAATTTCCAAAAATGTATAAATTATTAATTATAATCAACTCTAATAATATAATAATTATATTATATTTTAAAGTAATAGTTATAGAAAATGCGTTTTTATTCGGAATGATCCAAATATTTGCTATTTTTTCGCCAATTATAAGAACGGCTAGATAATTGACAAGGGGTGCAGATTGGTACTACAACGTAATAGTACAATGTACAAGCGATAAATCAGAGGTTTAGGGAGTCAGAGTAATATGAAAGAGGGGGGGGGGGTAAGTTAAACAGTTGGTGGTTAGGGGGGAAGGGGCGAACGAATCAGTGATATGAGGAGATAGCCGGACTGCACCTCGAAGTTCCCTATTATATCAGTATTGGTTTGTGCACACACATCTGGAAATTCATAGGTACGACAATTCAGAAGCCGGAACAGAAGCTTCAGTGGAGTGTAATCCAGTTTGATAGTGGAGCACTGGCTGACCTGCATTTGCTCCCATCACCTACAAAGACTCACCACATGTGTTTATATCAAAAGCGCAGAAAGGATACGCGAAGAAGAAGCAACGAGTCGAATAATTGTTGCTCGTTCGTACATGGAAATGTATGGAAATGTTTTTAATGAGAATTTTAAGAAGGCTTTGGAATGAAAACCTACCTATGTATTAAATTTTGAATTATAATTATTTCAGAAATTTCTTAAAATCAGTTATTAAAAATATTATAATTTATAAAAGACACAAGATATATTATTTAAGAAAATTTCCATGAATGGTGATAATTAATAATTTATAAGTAAGTTAAATTTAAATACAATATTTAATTAAAACAACTGTGAATCTTGTTATGTGTTGATTATATGACAATTAATGCATTATTGATACTTTCATTTACGATATGAAACAAATTTAACTTTTCTTATCTCTATTTCTCTATTTAATAATTGAATATGCTTATAGGTATAAATGTAGATTTCCTATTTATCTTTTTCAATATAGAATAATTATTTTTTTATAAAAAATTATATAATTTAAATATTTTTCAATAACGAATCGATTATTAGAAATAAAATGAAAATAACCATAAATTATTTACAGACAATTTCTTCATCTGCAGGGATATCAGCGATTCTATTTTATTCATATTATTATTTTATGTTATATATCTTATTTTTCGTTAAAAATAAATTGTACTTTTAATGAAGTTAAGTAAACTTCATTATTATGATCATGAATTATCATTCGTAGCAAATTTTTAAAAAGGGGATTCAGATTATATAAATTTTAATTTATAAAATAAATGTGTATATACACAATAGTATTACGTGAAAGAAGAAAATATTTTTATTTAAACGAGTTAGATAATGGTTCTGGTATGATTGGAATGAATTAGACAATCATTATGATTTAAATTAATAATACCTTATTGATTGTATATAGGCAACAGCTAATAACTAAATTAAGAGAAAATTCTGAAATTAAAGCATTTTATTAAAAATCAATATAAACTTTAGATTTATATTGTACGATTAAGCAATTTTAAGAGATAATATTATTATTTTGCTATTTTTCTGTGAGAAATGAAAGTACAACATTAAATGTATTTCCAAGCAATTCTTTTCTTTTATGTTCCATTTTATTTGAAAAACCTTAACATAAAATACTGTATTACATTATATTTTGAAAACGTGGTTGAATACCGATAAAGCGATATTTATGGTTAATAAATATAAGGTTTCATGCCTTTTTAACCTTGTTTATTTTCTCGTCTTCTTAGTTGTAATAAGTTATTGAGGAAAACTTATGATTTTAATATATTTTCAAATTAGCGAGCGACAAATAATATATTTTTATATTAAATATATTTTTCTTAAATTTTGAATTTAACAAAGCTGTATCATATCAAATATAATTGATGGTTGCAATTTTAATAATTTATTCAAGATGTTTGTAAGTATTTTAATAGGTCTTTAAATGATTCCAAACCATCATAAAAGTAACTGTTGGTAAATTACTGGATGGATGACATCTTCTTTTTCAATTTTAAATCCTCAACAAAATCATTATATTACTTATGCATAGGTCAGCCTCGGTCGAGCGATTACCTAACATTGGATGCATATGAAATCAATGTAATTTTAAAACATTACATAGTATATCAACATCAAAATATACTTTCAGCAAAACTGTAATTAAAACTGAATTCAAGGCCAATCTTATGACAATATTGAATTCGTTGTCGAATACAGCCTCTAAGCAGGAAGAGAATATAATTAGTTGGGATCGACTAAACATTGACACATTGTAGGTGCCTCATGACAAGCGGATGATTCTTGACTCAGCCAACTTTGCTTTCACCCGATGGATTCATCTCCTGAAATATTATGTGCTATACTGGGTCAGAACATTCAAGGGTCACCATTACTGTTGACTCTTGTCGCATGCTCAACTGCCTACAAAACTTATACCGGCTGGATAACAAGAATCGGAGTTACTTGACTCGTGACGGATTCGAGAAACTCGTACGGGACTGGAAGTCATCTAGTCCATCAATTTTTATAAAAGCGTTCCGTATTTTAGTTATAGTTTTACAAAGTAGCTGCGAATTGTTTTAGCATATACAGATCAATTCGAAAAAATCATTAAGTTAGTTATTGACTTTGATTGGTTAAAAAATCTAATGCTCGTTTCGATTTAGAATTTTTATTCGATTTTGTTATCGTAGTAAAATTGAAATTGAAAAAGAATCGAAAAATAATTTAGTCAATTTATGTAAATTAATTAATTACAGTGTATTAAATGAATTCTAGAATAATATTTCTGAGGTTCAATGCTAATAGTTATTCGTGATTCCTTCTAACGTAGGAAATTGTTGTCTTTCATTATAGTAGTGAATAAGGTAGTTGACTGTACATATGATAACAGCTAAATTAAATGTATGCACTATAGTTGGTAAATAATGCGAGCGACAGGAGAGGGGAAGATGTATTATGTGTTGTACACAGAGGTAGAATTAGCTAATAAGATTATATTCATGTTCCTGATCTTGCCACAAACTTGTGTGATGTAATTGTTCTTGATTCTATTTATCCGGGTTTGTAAGACGTTACCGTATTCGCATGAATGACTTATGTTAAATTAGACCTCTATTTGTTTCCTATGTGTAGTCTAAACTTCTACAAGTTCTGCATTATTCAAAAAATTAATTATTTATCTTTACATTCTGAAATTTAGTTAAAAAGGTTGAAAAATATAAAAAGACGTGCAAACAAATATATTACCTATGTACATCATTGCGTCGTACGAGGAAAAGGCAGTCGATATTACAAGGCCGTTAGTTAATTTCGTCTTTGTTGGTAGCGAAGAAAAGAAAAAGTGCATGAGAGATGCTTATCGAATAGGTGTCGATCAATTATTCAATTGAAAATTCAAGAATGGGAAATTGTCGACCGAGGCGCCGGTCGTCGCGACGCTTTGACTTTTCATGAAAGAGAATAAATTTGATATTAAGATCCAAATTTGATTTGTTCTTCGTATCGTCAATGTCAACACTGAGGAAATCGGTAGGAAGTTTGAAAAAAGAAGAAATTTATATCCGAATTCAATTTCAATTAAATAACAGCTAGCTAAAAGAAAATTTAATCTTTTACCGAATAATAATTTTGAACTACTCTCAAGTAATAAATAGAAGTAGCTCTCATTTATAAGATTTTATTTAAATAATTTTTCAATAATGCTACAATAATTCAATAACTACTACCATCGCTTTATACACATGCTATGAATATGATAGGTTGTATAATTATATTCACCATATACAAAGATCTTTCAATATATGTATCCATTTTTATATTAAAAATAAAATATAGCTTTGATATATTTAAATAAATGATGATAATTAGTTACTAATACAATATTATGTTTTCTATGTTTCATTGAACATATATTTAGAATCGAATCATTACCAATTCAAGAAAATTTCAAAGAAATCCATCCTGCAGCTTTTCAATATTTTTGATTAATAGCACCATAATTTTTTAATATGTTTCTCATTATATAGAGCAATTGACATTCATACTATGTATTAAAATGTATGTATAGTTATTTAATCAAATAAATATGTTTAAAATTGTAAAAATTATAAACTCCATCATTTAAGGCAAAATTTAATTTATATACATAAATATTATTTTATAACGTATTATATTTTATGTTATGTATTGAATATATCTAAATATAATTTGTGTATTTACATGTTTTACTGTTACATAACATTGAAAAAAGTGTCATGGAGACAAAAGTATTTTAAAATTAATTATTTATATAAAAATTATGTAAATATAATAATAAAGTATATAGAAATTTTATAACAACTTTATTTATTAGGAATTATTTCGTTTGGATTATTTTTTTTTTATTAATTTTGAGAGAAGATTGAGAGGTGAACATTTATATACCATTTTGATATATCGTCTTATAAAACTCCAATTAGAAAATAATCAGTACAAAGTTATAATAAATTTAAAGTATGAAATGTATTAGATAAAAGAATCATAACTTCGAAAAATAAATTCGAATAATTTTAATATACATAGAAATTAATAAAGATTAATAACCATATATATTAAAATCAGTCTGCAAGTAACCTTTGATATAATATCATATTACGCAATAAAATTAATCAGTAGTATAATTATATATATATATATATATATATATATATATATATATATATATATACTTGTTAATGAATATTAAGGATTAAGGAAAAAAATTATAGTCACTATAATACGTATTTCTTATGTTATCGCGCTAGTAATAACTGACGAAAGCTATTGGAATGGCATCGAGCGTACTGTAGATGATAAATTAATTTTAAAATTATACAATTTCGAAGCCTTATTTTTTTATATTAAAAACGAAAGGATCAAGGTACTTCAAGAATAGCTGGTGGACAAATGAAACTTATTTTATAAACAATGATTCTGGTTTTGATTTCAATGACAACATCCAGCCTTTGATATTTCCGAACCTTACGTCATTTAATATTTTACTCGCAAATTTTTTAAATCTTTCACGCATATCGTTGCATATCGACGCACTTTCGTTGCTTTTTCACTCTTAACCTTTACAATATTTCCTTGTAGCGCCAGATCGTTGTAAAGAAGAAGTATGAGAAGAAGTAACTAATATTGACTTTTTGCTTCAATTCTTATAATAGTATAATGCATTTGAATAAATTGACAGTAATTTGAAATTGATAAAATTTACAAAATATTATTAAACAAGTAATGAAAAAATATATTTTAAATAAATAAAAAAATTAATTTGTATTTGAAATTTATAATTTATAATGAACCCCCTAACCATTGCATTTATAGTTTTAATGCTCAATCTTGCTATTAATTATACAATTCTTCAACATATTAATATAAAAACCTATTTAAATGAATCTGCAGACAAATTACTATAATTTACTCTTTTTACTTTAATTAAAAATAATACTACAATACCTTCTTATTGCAATAAACATATCAAATATTGCAAATTTAGGATTAAATAATTCATATATCAGATTACAAATTTTTTTCGAATTTAATTTTGCATAATTGGTAAGATATAAAAATATTAACATTTTGAAAACTCTTATATTAGACAATGTAAATAAAATCTGAATATAAATTATGAAACTCATGACATTTATTCATTGAAGTATATTCGTGAGTAGTAAGATAGTGTCAACTGAAGAATTTCATTATTAGAAACCACGAGTGTACAACAAACGGTGAGACAATAGTGTAAAAATCCAACTTTATCATAAGATCAAATAAAACATTTATAACGGCTGTTTTTTTTTAAATGAAACTAATATTTGTGCATTATCGAATTCGTTTAATGTTCTATCAATTTGGTTAGAGCTATAAAATATTGACGTATTTTAAATTGAAAATTAAACCAAAAATATACTATCCGAGTACAATGAAAAGATATTCTTAAAAAAGTAGCACTGACTAAATATATTTTTTTTGATAAAAAATATTTGTGAATGCGACAGATTAAGAAAATTAAAAAGGAATAATTTATTTAATAATATTTATAAATTTTTTAATTCACAAATTTATCCATTCTAAAATTATATAATTCAGAAAAAATGTATATAAATTTATAAATCGTATGTACTTATTATAATATACATTTTAAATGAATTATTGTCTACAGAATATATAATAAAAGCAATACATGTTTTATATTAAAACATTAGATATCTCATTTTCTAAATTATTCTAAATTATGCAAATTAAACAATATTTTAAAATGTAATATGTATGCGTGTGTTATTAAATTTAATTGTTCGAGTAAAGCAAGACATCATTTTACTTTACAAACATTTAACTGTTGTAAATTTATAGTTAAATCATTTTGGTTTTAATGTTAGTTTTATATTTTAAATGAATATATATGTTGTTTAATATCGCAAAACCTTTAAGTGACAATAAATGTAATAAGGGTCAATAATACGAACATTGATTCGTGACACCTAATTTTAACTTCGTTATTTATCGTATTTTTACCAAAACAAATTCTTTTAACTATTTGAAATTTATAAAAGATATACATTATGTTTGTTACTGAATATTTCTGTTAATAAGTAGTATATCTAAATAATAATAGATTTCAAGTAATATAGTGTAATATTGGTAATAAAAACTTATCCAACAGAAAAGTAGAACATTTTGATTTATTAACGGGTGAACATTTGAAGTATTAATTAAAAATCATTACATTTTTTGAATAAATGATCTAATTATTTTTTTCATGCAATAGCATATTTTAGATTTAATTTTTTAAGTTAAATCAATTAATCTTAGATTATTGATATAAAAACATAAACATAACGCTTTTAAGTTGAGATCAAATTATTGATACTATACATACAATTGTTTAAATAATTATATATACATGTAGTATATTTAATATTTTTATAAAATAAGACATAAATGGGTATATAAATGTACTAATATAGTGGAAAAATGTTTAAAGAAAGTGTGAGGGAGCAGACCCTTGCAGGTTTGATATATTAGATCTATATTATATAGTATTAGATCTTTGAATATTTTTTATGATTAAAATTTATTAAATTTTACATCTTCGACGTAATATTATTTTATTGGATAAATCACATGAAAAAATATTAATTTGAATCATTTTAGTAAAATACATTATGAAGAAAATAAGTATGAATAACATGTTAATAAAAATCCAGATTAGATATTTTAAAAGTTTATTTGCTACTTGTAATTTAAAATTTAAAACTCTAAATAAACTTATGAAATATATATTAATAATTGAATTTTCAAATATGACTATATTATATAGTAATAAATGTGATATAATACAAAATGGAATATGTCCTATACAACAGTTCTAAACTCTATTAATCTTGTTTTTGTCTACTTAGTATTCTATAACCACTGGAAACTAATCTGAAATGGAGTTGTTACTATTTTTTAATTGTAATTTACTTCTATTTTAATTGTTTTGTATTGATGACATTGGATTATTATTTATAGATTTTATAAAAAATTATTTATTTTATTAAAATAATTAAAGTGCTATAAAAATGGAAATATTATTCTATTACATAACTATCCATATCTAGTACTAGGCGAGCTATTTTTTCCAGATCTTACTTCATCGAATTATATTTTAAATCGTTTTGCAGCTACTAAATAACTGATGTAGTACAAACTAAAAAAGAATTATATCTAGAATAATTTTTTAAATATTTGTAGTGCATTGAATCAAAGTATTGAGTAAATAATAAATGTAAACTTCTCATATTAATAGAATTTTTTGAACTCTATCATATTACATCATTTCGAAAGATCAAAAATTATATTTAAATACAACCTTTTTCGTATGAAACATCCTTTTTCTGAAAATAAAAAATTACAGTATAGATTTATTTTTTGTAACATACGCACCCAAAATGTATATAAAATTGAATTGAATTAAGTAGAAGCCCTATAAAGGTATAGTTATATATTAAAATTGCAGATATATTATGTAGATTAAAGTAAAGTATTTATAAAATATATAATTACTGAATTAAAATTCATAAACTTATTTTAAGTATATGTTAGGAGAAACTCTAGCGTTGATAACTCTGGAAGGTATATAATACATAAAAATATTAAATGGTTTTATTAATCCTCTGACTATCGAATAAAAACAATTTTAGGATTGCAGAAGTCTAAAATCCGAAGCTTATTAGAGGAATAGTCGGGTGTTACAGATAAGAGTTAATTTCCGTTCAGCTTTTCCTTTTTACATACCGTTGTAAGTGAGCATGTCGCCATTACTTCTACACGCTTATGAATTCATTTTCTCGTAAACAATTTCTTATTTCACTTTGCGTTGTGTGAAAAACTAACTTCGAAACTGATTAAGTTTATGAATAATTGTCCACCGGATATTTTGATTTTAGTTTATTTTATATTATTTTTCAATTTTTTTTTAGAATGATACTATATGTATATATTTCGGAATATAATTAAAAATTTATATTTTCTATCCTAGAAATGTCTATAATTAAATTAAAAACTATTTCTAGTGTATCTAAATTCATTAACATTGTATATATAACGTATTTTTTAAAATCTCATTAGAAATATCGTAAATATATGTGAATAAAATAGGAAATATTTTGAAATGTTCTAAATAATAAATTTGTCTAATAATTTACACCAGCGCGTTAATGAATATAGAAATTTTTTAATTTGTCTTTCATTCTTTTAGAAAAATTAATTTACTTCAAAAGATCAAAGTTAGACAGTATTATTATTCCGGATAAAATTCTTCCATTCCGCAAAAATATCAACATAATTATACAAGAGTTTGCAGCGAAATTGAGAAAAGTAGAGAAATTTCTTCGTATCATCGGCAATTTTTCTCCAAAAACGAAAACCGACATTGCGAATCCAAGCGAAACCATGTCTAGCAGCAGGTGCGAAATAAGAAAGAATTGGTGTGCTCGCGCCTGTCAAGGGTTGCTGGGAATGGGTTGAGAGAGGGATGGAGACGAATTTTTTCCGGCCGACCCGAGATACGATGTACAACTACGCGATATTCCAGAGACCAGTACGGCGTAACGAGGACAGTGTGCGTAATTTTTTACATTTTCTTTATTTGGCGCCACTGCGGCTGGCTACTATACGAATACCACGCAGACAGATCTCTGCGATGAGTTTCCTACTAGCGGAGAGAGAGGAAGACTTGTTTCCATTGTGGTATCCCGGTCTTTTGTTTCCACGTTATTGTTATATACGTGTCAGCACAGAATGCTGGCATTCCTTTCACTCTTTCGTTCTCTCACGCCCACTATTTCTTATCCTTCAGTTTGTCTTTCTCTTTCATCTTTATTCGGACTATGATGCTCTATACTCATTTATTTTACTTTTCCTCTTTTCCTAACTTCTACTGCGATATAAAAATTCATTAAATATAGATACATATTTCGTGTTTTAGTGGTTTCCCGTAGTTATTAACAGTCATTTTACTTAATAAATCATGAAGATTGTCTATATAATATAATAGCTGTGAAATTTAAATTAACTCTATAAATTTTAAATATGCAAGTAAAAACTTTATCCGATTATTGTTAAATTGTATTTTTCTTTCAACTCTTCTAATAAAATAAAATAATAGTGTTTGAGTGCATTTAATCCTTTTTTACTAGATCGTATAAAGTACGAAATAAAATATAATAAAGAATATTTTTAATTCTAAAGTGAATTAATACTTAGTAAGTCATACTTTTAATATACATCATTTATTTCTTAATGCTTACAACAGAATATATTAGTTACAGCTTTATCATAATAAAAATTGTAAGAAAAATTTTTCGCCGTATTTAATTATAATCTGATAACACATATGATGTCTGACATTATATATTTCGTGAAAATTCGAGGGCATTTAATATCGTAATATAATATTTAAAAGGATACTTTATTTTTTCACACTTTCATTGTATAATTTTATTAAAAACGAGTTAACGCTTAGCACATCAGTGTAAAATAAATTTTTTTATAACAGGTTTACGTGTTCATATTGAAATTAATGTTCATGATATTTAAATTTTATTTCATTACTCGATAGGGTAAGGTTCAGATAATGCACGAATAAACACTCGCACACCTGTAGTAAATAGACTTCGATTTCACCAACAAAATATTTTTATCTCAAATATCCTTTATAGTGTTTTAAAAAGAATATGTAATAGATTCATCGTACTTAAGAGATAGGTAACATGCTTATTCAAAATAATCTGCAAGTTCAGTAACTGTGGAAATTAATTTTTTGTATCATCGTATTTGTTAAAAATATTAAGTGATTGAATTGAATGTTAAATCTAATTTTTTGTTAACGAATGGAATGTACCGTTTTCTCTTTCAAACAGAATGGAACGAATTTAAAAGGAACCGAACAAAAGGGAAGAATCTTTAGTATAAAATTGTTATAAATCTAGTTGATTATTAAGTAACGATGATTCGTGAATGATCGAAAGATATTCGTGAAATTAACAAAATAGTATGCGAAGAAATAAATAGAATGAAGAGCATTAAAATGTACAAAAAATGGCCATAAGAGAGATAAAGAGAAATGTTGATCCTCAACATTTCCATAATAACGCAATGATGAAGTCGTTGGTTCTTTTCTGTATCAGTCATGCTCCATTAAATTTATTTTTACATAATTCTACAAATATATAATCCGTAAAAAATTAATATTCAAAAAGCATATTCTTTATTATTATTAGATTTGTAAAATATTGTATATATGCCAATAATATTCATAATTCCAATTTTTGCTATTTCTTAATATATATATATATATATATATATATATATATATATTTCAATTTGGAAACTTTTAGAATATATAAACGTTTAGTATATATAATTATTAATATAAACGATGAGCTTTTATTTAAGTAATCTAACATAGTAGATCAAGAGTGTAATCAATTATAATTCAATGGAATAAAATATTTAACGTTATTGGGAGTATTTTTAAGATTTAATGTAATTAAACAAATTTATTAAAAGATATAATGAATGGTAAATAATTTAGAACTTTCATGTGAAGCAAACATGGATAAAAATCAGCGAAGTTGAAAACACAAGAGATTATTGTATCATTGCTTCTTTGGTTGGATTAAGATTAGTCATAAAAAATTTCTGAGCAAGAAGAAAACATCTATTTCCTCTTTTTCATCGTCATTGACGTCGACATTATCACGAAAATACCAAGAAAAGTTATTTTCGAAGCTAAATGTATATATATTTTTCTTCTTTTAAATTAAGAATCGAAACTCATCTAGAGATAATGAAAGAATTATAGATTAATTATATTTATATTGTCACCGATAAATATAATAGAAGGTTTATGCAACTTTAAAGTATAAAATCATGGATACACGAGCCACTTGTTTCATTATACAAACTAAAAACTATTTAAATTTTTCAGTTCTTACTATTGTACAGGTACTTTACTATCGTAAAGGTATATTTTTAATTAATATTTTATTATTATAATAAATTCATTATGGTAATGTTATTATAGACTTAGTACATTGATTATAACGCTTTACACTCACATTATATAAATACTTATCAATTTTATATATGAAGAAGGATAAATTAAATAAAATTCAAAATATTTTTTGTTTTAAGTAGAATATTATAACACAGTTAGCATTAAAAATTTATTTTGAAATTTTCGGAACTGGAACAAAGCTAATAAGTTTAACTTTTAGATTATGAAATTTCCTGTCAATCAACTATATTAAAAGGCTACTATATTAAAACTTGCTAACATAAATTATCAACAAAGTGTTTAAGAACTTAAGAAATTATTCATATATCCGGAAAGAAAATTAGAAAAAAAAAGTTAACGATTCGATCTAAAGTTATGATCTAATTTATTATATAATTTCAAAATATCATAACTTGAAATTATTATGAAAAATATTTCAAATTATTGGTTCCATTATATCATTACATCACTTTTATATTACTTTAGTTGACTATAATAAAATATATAAAACTAACTCTATTAATGTAATTTTTAAAGTAGTTTCAATGGTGATATCTGAATTAGTATAAAAAAATATTATAATAAAATAAGTGTAACGCTAATCATTATCTGGAAATATATTTGAGATGTAAATGGAATTTATTATAATTAAATTACATAAAAATTCGACTAAATAAATTTATTCTACTTCAGGGCAATTTTTAAAACCATTTGTGCAAAAGTTAAAGCTTTGATAGGAAAAGTCTTTCAAAAAATTTCCACCAAACCTTTGCGACGTGTGAAATCGCTAAAAAAAAGCCGTTAGAACAATACATTTTTTGGGATCAATGAAGTGAGTTACCGCCATGCCGATTTGCAGAAACTGAAAAACCTTTGCCAAACGATTCTTATATCTTTTCTTACTTTTCTTTTTCTGTTATCTTTCAATTGTTTCCTCTCATTTTTTATTTATTTATTATTCCGACACTTGTCTTCGTTTATTTTAAGGATGTTTCGTAGTACACTTCTCATATATATATATATATATATATATATATATATATATATACAAATGATCAAAAATGAGAGGAAACAATTGAAAGATAACAGACAAAGAAAAGTAAGAAAAGATATAAGAATCATACGACAAAGGTTTTTCGGTTATATATATATATATAAGATTTTACAACAAATGGGAATAAAGACATCAGTCATTTCGTGTTAATAATAAAACTAAAACATCTCTGCAAGGAGTATGAATATTTAGTTTTTAGAAAGTTGAGATTATTTTTAAAATTTTCTTATATTCAATATTTACTTAAATATTAAATGCAACGTGAAATATTCTATTTAAAAAAATGCATGCGGCGATATGTACTTTCAATCAGTTATATAAATTACTTAAGATAAATATTTCCCAATTTTATGATTTGCATGAAATATTGCCTTTTTGATCAAATAATTCTTTTAATTCTAATGCCTAAACCATAATATATAAACAAAATTATAAGTGTGATATATTACAGTATAACAAAATATCATTTGTCTAGATTATTAATTTTTTTACTTTGCCTCTTTCTGATTTGAACTTTTTCTAAGTCACACCTCTTTTCGACTTTCAGAAGTATTTTCGTTTCATTTTACTTCTGTATTTCAGCGCTTATCCTCTGTCTTCTATCCCTTTATCAAACATACAGAATCTTTCGTTTAAGTTGAATTCCACACTAGAATACCTATGAACTTTCTACAGATTTTCAAAAAGCTGCGGCGATATGTCATCAAAAAGTTCTGCACACTAGTACTCCATCTCGAATCAAATATCGATTTCAACTATAGTATGAAAGCCCTTTTAACCTATAATCACCTCTTGTTTCTTCCTCGTTTATTTTTAATTCCTTTCCTTTCACGCTTCTTAATCCTTTTATAATTGTTCATTAAATTATGCTAAAATTATATATAAATTATTGTTATGTAAATAAAATAATTATATATAAATTATTATTATATATTATTATTATACGTTAAATAATCTGACATTCGTGGAGCTACCAAACTATTCCATAATAGTATTGAAACTTTTTTATGCTTAATTCCATAAGATAATAAGAATGCTGTTGATTTATAAATGAAAACTTAATTACGTTATAAATTACATTTTCATTGCAATTTTTATACTGCTTTTACATTCTTCATAAATAAACTTATCATAAAATGAAACTATTTTACTTTGAACATTTCTTAACAAAACTGCATAAACAAAACTATTGATTAATAATTTTTATTATTATAATTATTTATAACTTTTATTTTGCAATAGATTTTTATAATATTTAAAATAAAAACTAAAAGAATGTAAAACATTAGTAAAAGAAAAAGTTATGTTGTCTTCATAATAAAGACATTATATATATATATATATATATATATATATTATCATATCATCGAAATGTATATAATAAATTAAATAAGAAATTAAATGAAAGTAATGAAAGAGGCGTTGATGATAAATATATGAAATAAATGAAAATATAAAGGAACAAAGAAATAATGATGAGTACAATATTGCGAAAGTAAGAGAAAACTCCGCCTTACAATTATTTTTCTGATATTTTAATTTGATCTATTATAACATTCAACATTCATAGTAATTTTACATTATACAATTTTAGTAATATTTTATTTATTTTTATACCCATAATTGATTGAGACTTAATAATATACTCAGTAGCTAGGAAAATGCTTACAAAAGTATTGTAAATTAATAAAATATTATATTGAGTATGTGAGTATAAGTATTATAATTATTATAAAATTATAAAATTATTAAAATTTCATTGTATTTAACAATTTTAACTAAAAATTTAATAATATTACACATATATTTGTTAATCTGTACATGCTGTATGTAAATATTATCACATTTTAATTACTTCTTCTTTCGTTCATAATTATAATTTCTTTATAATTGCTTTGTTAATAGATGTTAAGATTGTTAAATTTTATGAAGTATATATAATACATAAAAAGAATAAATGATTAGGATCGTTAAAAAAGAACCATTCCCATTCCCTATCTGTCTGTCTCTCTTTCTCTCCATGCCCCTTTTTCTCTCTTTTTCCCTTTGTTTCATTTTTTCTTGACCTAATGATTGTCTTTTGTACTTAACAATTCTTTATTTTATGTCAGCTTGATTAATGAAAGGTCTTTGTCGTCGAGTTTAAATTTTATACAAAATAACGCATAAGAGTTTTATCAAAACGAATGAGATATAAAAGCAAAGGTTTACTTATTTGTACCTTCCTGTTCAAAATAGTTTTTTATTTTAAAAAGTATTTAAATATTATTTAGTTTAGTATAATGGCATGGTAAAAATTGCTTATATATTAGAATTTCTATTTTAGTTTAATCAATAATATAAAAATTTCATAAATAGTACTTTAATTATTATATTTAATTATAGAGATTAGATCATTTATTTTTCCACAAAATTGCTATTCTAATAAATTGAATAAAAGCAATAAGATATTGTTCGATTTTAAAAGTTTAATTTATGGCTCGAACTACCTATTCAATAGTTCAGTAGATTAGTCTCTCGTCAGGATAACTTAAGAGGAAATAATAAGTGGAAGGGCTGCAAAATATTATGTATTATGTAATTTTAATAAAAACAATATTTGTTATTTGTTAATAATTATAATAATATTGCAATGTTGTGGTGAGAGAAGATTATTCTATTGAAGTAATGAGGGTGTGTCCTTGTAGTCTTGATTATCGTGGATTTTATGAATATTACTGTGTATCTTGTAATTGAGGTTATGCTGATGTTGTAAATATCAGCAGGTGTAGTCAATCAATCATGCTTATGAAGTAGCATGAGAAGATAGTGTTTGAATCAAGTATGCTTGATGTGTGAATAACTATATTTGATATGGTGTTAGATGTTTAATGGAATTTAGTGAGTAATCAATTGTGTCTAATTATTTTTGGGGGCAGTAGAAGAGTCTAGTCACAGGTAAGAGTCATTAATGATAAGTCTTCGAACTCTTGAAGGACTTAATGATATGTATTTATAGTCATATAATGATATCTATTTTAGTCGATCTATTATTGTCCTTCATTGACAATGTGCTTAAAGCATAGCGACACTTGTGTCGGCTGTTGAGGGCCTGTCCGGTTTCGAAGTGTTAGTTGAGAGAGCGTAAGTTTGGCCGATCGCCTTCGCGAGGTGTGACTAGTTTATTTATAAATATAAAAAGATGTACCTTGTAAACTGATGACAAGGTGTGTTGTTTTACTGCCTGGCTGATGATTTGAGACTTCTGAGGCTTTGATTACTATTCAAACTGGCTTCACTGTAACTCACTTCCAAATCTGCCGATTTCCTTTTATTAATGCACACGTGTATTATTAACTAGACTGCCGAATATACGGCCACGTGTCGTCTTCACAGTATACTAAAATATTGAGCGGCAATTACACTTGAGTGAGCGCGAAGTGATATTACAATGAGCATATGAGCCTTTTGAATACGCGCACGAACCGAAGGCTTGATCGTTCCGTGGCGGCTCTGCTGAAAATCCGACCGTTCCATGGCGGTCCTGCTGAGGGCAGATCGAGATACGTGTGCCATGGCTTCTACTGGTAGATGGTTTGATTGGTTCTCCATGGTCGGTCACTGCGGCCGGGTCACGACAAGAGGTTAGCCGCAAGCGCAGTTGAGCGAGGGTGGTTCGGCAAGAGATGATTAGCAGGAGAGGCTTTCAGCAAGAGAGGGCGGTGCGCCGCGTGCTTTCCTTATATATCCACGCGGCGGCTCACTTAGCTGGCAACAAAGCATCGTCGTTGTTCCGCTAATTCTTACACAAGGCGTAGAAAGAAAAATCTAGAACTTTCAAGAATTCGACGAAAGAAAAAGTAGGACGTAATACCGATAGAAAACTTTTTTGTGAGATCTTCTGGTTTATTATATTTCAGATCAACTTGCTCGGACTTGTCGAATTTTGTTTATAAACATTCGTCCGAGTGCGCGTCCCGGTCCGAGCGCACGTGCCGTGCGTCGTACAGCGCGTATGACCCGCTTTGTCTAAAATTCGTGGGAACTGCGTCAATCCTGACACAGATTCCAATTAACATTGAAATATTAGTTATTACAGCTATTACTTTTAAAATCTCACTTGTATATATCGAAAAATAATAAAAGATAAAAACACATTAAAAGAAAAACTTGAAATATATAAATAATAATGACTCTGATATATCGAGCGATACATATCTTCTATCATCATATTACATTATATTAATATTTTTTATTATTCTCAATTTGTTATATAAACTTACAAGTTTAGAAAATATTTTAATTATGAAGTATTATTATTTGAAAAAATATATTAATAGCTATTTGATTTGCAAATAGTTTTATAAGAAAAATCATATTTTTTCATTAATAAGTAATAATATTCAACAAATTTCTAATGAACTTATTTTACTCAGCTATGTAAACGCAATTTATTTTTAATATATTTTAATCACTTCTATGCTGTTCATTGGATACGAAAGGGTAGAAAAATAAAAAAAATAACGTGGGTGCATTTGTAATAACTGAATAATATTACGAGGAGAAATAATGTGATGCAGAAACAATAGCGTGGCATAGGCAGACCTTCATAATTGATGACATACGCACTTCCTCTAAGGGATATTTTTTTTACTTAATTATATCAATGGAATTACGAACGATGCTCATAAATTGCAGAATACCAAAGACTTAACAATATTTGGCAAGAGAATGATGATTCATTGATTATTTTAGGTGTACAAGAAACAGAAAATTTTCACTTCACGTCTAATTTAATACAGTGATAGAAAAAATGTGATATACTTACATAATTATATAAAATTTTATTATTACATTTAAATATTTTACATATTAAATGCATATATAAATGCTAACTTATTCACCTTATAACTTCACAGTTTCTTTGCATAAGTGTGTATGTGCTTGTGTGCCTGGGCGCGGGTATGTAACGCTTATTTAAAATGCCTTTGATCGATTATAATTTAAATTAATTTATTGATTAAATTAGGTAAATATTACAAAATAAATATTTGGTTAGCCATTGTAAGAATTAATTGAACTTTGCTTCTTTGTTTTATAAATAAGACAAGTTATTATTATTTTATGCCCAATACATAGGTAAACATGATTTGATAGAGATAAATTAAATGTAGGATTAAATAAACTGAAGATAAAAAACTGATATTACTCTGAAATAAAATTATTTTTAAAAGTAATTTTTACGAATGGGCGGTCCATCGAGGTAAAAATGTGTATTCGCCCGGCTACTTCTCGAGTTCGCAATTCCCACCAAATTCTTAATGTATGTATACCTGCGATCTCACAATAACGAATATTTTGCTGGTTTCTTTAGCTTCGGACCAATTGATGCAAGCCTTTGCCATTAAGGGGAGGCCGATAATACGTATTGAGGAAGTCGCGTATTCCGGGCGCCCATATTTTCCAAGCTGATTAGCTCCAAGCATTGCTCCCGAAAATATGACGGGCATTGGCGGCATTACTACTGTAAACTTTGTAACACTGTCACGGTTATCAATGCGCTAAAGTACATAATTCTGCTTGGGGTATAAACTTAATGCCAACTCGACGTTCCGTACAATATTACACACGTGCCGTTCTCAGGCTCTCGTCGCCTTGATAAATATACTTCTGCAGTCAAACGCATTGCCTTACTGCGCTTCACTTTCGCACTGATAAAAATTTGTGCAACAAATTATCTTTTTACAAATATTGGTTAAAAATTCCATCTACTAAACTACTCTCTGAATTTTTCCCTTCATAAATATTATACGGTATAAAATTCAATTCGCTCAAAGTATTATTTACTAAGCCATTGGACTTATAGGCTCTGAAAATGTGCAAATCTTTCTGTAACTGACAAACATCCCGAATAAACTTCTTGTGCAGAATTTACTTTATCAGATGCGAAATTAATTTAATTTGAAAATAATTGGTTTTAATATATTATTTAAAATAACAATAAGTATGAAATAGCTACAATTCAATAAATAACTCATAAATTTTCATTATATCTAACATTTTGTAATTTTATATTTAAAAATTACTATTTCCTAAAACAATATGTTTATAAATTATATTTTTAATAAAAATATTTAATTAAAAGATAATAAAAAATTTAATCGATGTTTTTTTAAACAAATATCCACTACTTAAATTAAGAAATAGGAAAATCTATAAAATAACATACGGCAATAAATATTATTATTATTTTGTGTAAAGAATTTAAAATTTTCTCCTTCAATCGGCTATATAAATGATACTTATATTAATAATACATGAATACATGAGATAATTGTTTTTAAAGAAAAACTCTGTTTTTCAAAAATATTGTTTCTATTAATTGATAATAGGCGATATTAAATTTATTCACGGTTCTAATGCTTTGTCAATATTATGTAATTTTTCCAAAGATAATGTTCTACAAAACTCGTAGTTTTAATTAATATTTCAGACAATTTAATTATTTTACAAAATTTTATCTATATATTTAAAGTTAATAGTAAATGCGAAAATCCTGCATATTCCAACTCACAGTACTTCCATTATATTATACATGACTCGACTTATATTTTTATTACATAATATATGATACAATAATTTCACATAGGTCCTAGGTTTCTAGTCGCTACGTATATTCTACAAAATATATTTTATTTTTCAAATTAAAACATATAGTATATAGAAAAAAATAAAGGATAGCAAATAAAGCTATACTGTTTCACAAATAATTATTAGTGCTTTGATAGAATAGTGCAGGATTTTTATTTATTTTTTATGTTCTATTTTTTTAATTATTTTATTACATAGTATTCACGATTGAACCACCCAACACTAAACAATTTATTGTTTATTATTATTAATGCGTAATTTTTTAATTGTCCACTACGAAAATTCTCGATGTAATTTAAGCCGCATGCTATATCTGCATAGCAAAAAAGGATGAGTCTCGAATCTACTAAAGCTTGCTTTCGGAGAATTCACTAGAGCTTCCGAGAATTACAACGCTAAATGTACGCAATCATAGATAAGGAGCATCAGACGATGAAGAAAATTAGGCCTGTTGAGTAAGTCAAGGGAAGTTAGTGCCAGTCATACCAGTGAAAGTGAAACTCGTCTAAGGGAATCCGTGCAAGGTATACTCATTTGTTTATATTGATTATTCTATATTGCTGGCCAAGCTATTGGTGCGTCCTCCGCAACGTGACGATAGTCATATCGCAATGAGGGTGACGACATAGACTGGTATCTCCAGCAAAGTATCGATATCACATTATATTTGCGGCTCAGCGCCAAGACTATCGGTCAAGCCCCTGCAACTTGATTATTATCAGACCGCTGAAGAGGGCGCTGATACTGTCTGGTGGCCCCTGCCATACACTCATTACTGCGGGACAGCGTCGACATTATCGGTGACACCTCTCCGACTTGGTTCTTATCAGACCAATGAAGAGAGCGTCAATAATCCTTTAATAGTCCGCACTACGAATTTACTATCCGGACAACGCTCCATAAAATCTATCGCTGAATTAATCGCCCAAGAAGTCGCAAGCCCGACAAGGCTCTCCGGAAAATCATTGCTGAATCAATTGCCTAAGGATGTGCGAACCAGAGATTCTCCTTCCAGGTAGGGACTAAACGTGCTCAGTACTACCAACACATCCATAGCTTTGCACTCCCTGACGACGCTTTATAACGCATGGTCAACTGTCTAATCACGACGAACTCTCAACTAAGATCGGTAACATCAACTACCACTGTAACATAAACTTAAATAAAAGTCAATGTAACCAATTGTGTTTACACTGAATTGATGCATTAACCTCCCCCCCCCCATCATCATTAAACTACCAGTACGGTCTAACCCATCCACCTTGATCTGCGATCACACTGGTGGCTGGAATTCCAAAAACATAGTTACGTTGATATTTAGCGATTCTTTATGAATATCACATGACTGTTACATTTATTTTTGTAATAAATCTTTTATTACTCGAAACAATCTTCATTATTTACCATTCAATGGTGGAAATGGATTATACAAATCATTACTTTTGATACTTTTGATTACTTCTGATATATTTATACTAATTCGATGTATATAACGTCTTTATAATATTCAACGAATATTAGAAGAAAACAATAGTATCGAATTCTATTAGCGGATATACCTTATATAAATGTCTGATGTCATAGACGATTAATTTTTTACATGAATTATTACACGAATTTTTATAATATTAATTTGATATTAAATATTTTTTAATTACGTACACAAGAAATGTAATTTAATGACATGTGAATAAGTTCATTACCATTTATAAATTATTAAAGTTTAAATATGATCCATCTCAGTTCATAATAATTTCACTTTGGTATTAAGAACTTCATAATTTTAAGAGAGTTCTCATCGACTTTTATGATGTACGCTTTAATGTTCAGCTTTTGCTATTACTTTTATGTCGGTATGTCACACGCCTTTGAAATAAAATGCAGATTAAGATATCATTAATTTCAGTGGGATTCAACTTTTTTTTAACTTGTTTAGTCCTGCAATAAAGAAATTGGTAATTATATTTTTTTTCATCTTTTATTGCGGGTAAAAAACTACCATCAGACGAAAACTTCTATAAATTACCTTGAATTTCTTATTGATAAACAACGTGATTTTATTAGTAGCGTAATTTTAATTATGTAGACAAAACAAATATAAAATAATGCTTAGCAACTATTGGGGCCAAACTAAAAGTAATTTTAAGAATGCATTAATTTAGTAAACTACAAAAAATGTTTGAAATACTATTTTCATAAAAATTTTAATAAACAATATATTTCAATAATAGTGTGAGAGAGATACCTAATCTGAAAAGTAAAGAAACTGAAAAATTGAAACTGAAAAAAAAAGAAGATATATATTTTTGATTAAATATATTAGTGAATTAAAGATTGTACTTAATTTAAATTTTTGTTGATATTTTTTAAATTAGATATAATTAGAATAGAAAAATAAAATTCTAACCTACAAATATATATATTTATATATAAGTATAGCTTAATTGTTTTTATTCCTGGCATTCATTACAATATTTTGGATTTGTTTTTCAGACTTCAAGAAATAATTCATAATTATAGATAATAATGTTTATAAGAGAAGTTTATATAATTAGGTTATAGTAAGATTGGGATGTCTCACTGAATATTTACATGATAGAAAATGTCGTATACGTTAATAAATGTAACTGTATTGATAAAGATAAAAATATAATTTGTATTAATAATTCTATGCATTAAAATAAAAATTAATATGCAGTATACAGTATATTTTTACTATTTTATTTAAATTATTTTCTGTTGAATTAGATAATTATTTAAATTCGCATGACTATTTACATGATAAACCATCTATGTAATATCTATATAAAGTACTATCAATTTTTAAATTATATTATATGTTTGTATACTATATATTTTTAAATGAGTAGAAAAATAATCTTGTAGATAAATTTAACGGTGGACATTATCAATTTAAGTTATTAAAAATTACGCAGAACAATGGTAATTTATTCTCTACCCTTATTAGCATAATTCTTCTCCCATAATTGCACGATAAAATGGTTTTATATAGTTCTAAATATTTTCGTTAATTTAATGCATGTGATGAATGTAATAATGTTTACTTCAATAATGTATGACTGAAAAATTGAGTTTGAAAGATTTACTTATATTTTTAAAATCCTTCATTATCCTTTTGTTGTTTTTTCTAAATACTCTGAAAATAAACCATGAGGTTTGCCTTTAGATTTCCTGGAAGGATAACCTCAAATAAAAAATAATAATATAACGTGTTGGCGCATTTTGTGTTATGTTGTCGCATTGTAATCACTTAAATTAACTTTCGAGATATAGCACTATGCAGGAGAAGATTAACGATATGCCCATACAAAATCTTCGGAACATTAGTTTCAAATATATCTACAAAAACTATAAATTAATCTTAGTAATCGGTATAAAGCCGTTAAAGAAAACTATTTATATAATGTTGCAACAAGCCTCGCAGCTTTTTAATAAAAGAACTAAGATACATATAAAATATTAATAGGTTTAGCACAACAATTATGCAAATCTATTAGTTTTAATAAATTATTGAAATATATTCGAAAAAAGATTGATTAATTGTAAAATTAATTGAAAAATGTAAGGAATATTAAATTTTAAATTTAATCATTTTAATTTAATTAAATGGAAAATCTGTTAAAAATGTGTAGTACTACAATGATTATAAATATTAAAATTATATATGCTTTATAATTTTTTGTTGTATAATAAATGGCTTCGATACAATATCATAAATGTGACAAAAAGCTTTTTTGAAGTATTATAATTACTTGACTTAAAATGAAATCGTTGTGGTTTGCATGTAAAGTTCTTAGAAGATTGATTGCGAAAACTTCGTAAGGAATTTTTTATTTAGGAAAAGATGAAATTTCAGAGCACAGTGAAAGAAAAATTGTGAAAAGTACTTGATTAAAAGTTTTAATGAAATAATCAACTGTGAACTTATAAGAGTAAGAATTTTTATGCAGGCGGGATCACCGCCATAAAAATAGATTTATTTTATCGTGACGATTCACAAGCCTAAAAAAATAACGTAAGAACGCTGAATATTTAATAAAGACAGTAGACGAAGTTGCTCTCACTTTTAATGGTTCATGAGTAATTGTTGGAATTGCATTCGAAGTTAATATGTATTCAGATTATATCAGAATCATTATAGATTCGCTAATATAATAATATTATTTCCATACTTTCAAATCAATGAAATTTAATACTTTGAAAAATTATGTAAATTACTTTGTTCCAGTTCTAAATATAATAAAATGTTTATTGTGCATATTATTAAAGATTGTTAATATAGTTTTCAATTATTTTATTATTCAATATACAGTATGGCTATTCGTTTCAGAAAATATGATGATGAAAAAATGATCTGAATTATTAGGTTAATTACAATGAAAATTGTAATGGTGTCATTCTATTTCTTACTCCATTAATGAGTGGTGTGATTCTATTTCTTACTCCATTAATTATAATGTTAATAAGATTTATCAAATTACCTTTATTACTTTATTATAAAAAATTAGGATATAATTATCAACTATAAAATATTATCTTAAATATTAAAAAATTAAAGCGTCGATGTATGTACATAGCTAAATGTTGTAATATTTTTGTAACAGCCACAAAATTCTTTAATTTTAGTATTATGAATATAATTTTAGAATAAAATATCACTATTTATATTTGAGAAATTTTTGAAAAATTAATATAAACTCATTTAAAAATCACTATAGATAACTTAACTGTTAGTTAAATACGTATTTCATGAATTTTTATGAAATTATCTGCTGACATGTAGTTTTGATAACTCACTTTCTTCTCTTCTTTTACACATATATTTTAAACTTTACAAATGTTCCTCTCTAAGACTTCAAGGTAAATCACATTCAAGTTTAAATGACGGTGTGAACATTACTTGCAGTTAAGTCAAATAAGTATGTTTGTCCTTCGAGAATTATGCAAATCTCTATAGTTAGTCTTCTTAAGTCTAGGTAGCGACAAATATGAATTAGCTCTTACCTATGTGCATTCGTTGACACTTAAATTTAGAAGAAGTATTTTAACAGATATTTTTATCTCAGCATATTCTCAACTATGATAAATATAAAAGGATTAATTTCAAATGATTACTCTATTTATCAAGCGTTTAAAAAAATATAATTAATAAAACCAAACTGCATGTTTAATTCTACTTTGTATATGTCTAGAAATACAAATGTTGGTAAGGAGGCGGTAATTTTATTTGGCATCAAATAATCAACGATGGAGGAAAATTAGTTTACCTATTGTCTATAAAATTAATGAAAATTTTTTGTATTTCTCTAAACACTAGTAATATGATTGTAAACGCTATATCCTGCATAATTTCTACTTCCAATTTTCAATATTTCAAATGGAAATAGCTGTCGGGATACTTCATACGATATAACTACAGATTTGTTGTTTGATTCACTTCGGGAGGATGTGATATCTCTAGTTCTCTGTTTCCTATTCCACCCCCCTCTCTATGTATCGTGCTAGTTATGTAGGTATCTATCTATCTATCTATCTATTTATTTATCTATCTATTCATATCTCTACCTCTCTACCTCCCTCCCTCTCTCTCTCTCTATTAAAAAATGAAATATGTGTAAAACAACACACATTTCTCCTGCCCTAGTCAAATGATTTATTTTACAATTAATTATGTTTGATTAAAAAGTTATTTCACTAATATAACAATAAAAGTATACTTTTCATGGTAAATATTAAAGCATTATTATTACTTGATAGAATATATATATATATATATATATATATATATATATACTTGATAGATATTAAATATATATTTTGATTTCGAAAAAGAAAATTAATTATGTATGCAATACTAACTGAATAGCTTAATTTAAAAAAACACGATTTCCATAGCGAAAAGTAAATTGTTAAAAATTTTTAATTAATATTAAATATAATAAGGAACTTACCATCGCAAAGAAGATTGTAAGATGAATCCATTTGTTAGCTCTTTTATCCGGCATAATTAGGTTTATTAATTAGATTCTCACTGTTTTACCTTCTATACGCTGCATTTCACTACTGACATAATTCTTATCCGTTTCTTTACATTATGCTATTAATTTATTTTCCTTTCTTTACTTATCTTATTTATTCTACCACTTAATTCATTTTTTGTAAACTTTGCGTGTTTATACTCTATTAAACAATTATAAAATTCTTTTGAAAACTATAAATGAAACTAGTGAATTATTTTAAAAATAATATAATAACTATAATATATATATAATACTATAAAATACAATAAATAAAAACTATAAAATATTATAAATAAATATAATAACTTAAAAGTTCAATTGAAATAATTATATGGTTTTGAAAATGATTATATAACAGACTTAATGTAATAAAAGTTTACTATAATTTTGAAAATAATTTATTATTACTAAGGAATTAGACATAATGGAATTTATTTAAAATAATAAGAGAAAAAATTTAATATTCACATTAGAATTTAATATTACATAATATTTACTCTCGCATATTATATATATATTTGTCTTACCGTATCGAATTTATTATGACCTTATAATAAAATTGCCTTGTAATAAAAATTACGTATGAAATATTACCTCAAGATACCTGTATAATATTATTTTTCTGTCCAATTGTTGAGCACAAAAACAACGAATGAAACATCTTCAACTTATACAAATAACGAGAAAACAGTGACTGGCTTTCCTCCGATAATTATAGCTTCAGATGGTCATTTGCTTCCGAATGCCAAAATACTAATTTCGCGCTAAGTTGCTGCTTGTAATTTTGATCAAAATCTCAGTAATTTGTTGAATACAAACTCTATTTTTTTTTATTGTTTTTAAATTCATAAATGCTAGCATAATGTTAAAATAAGTATAATTTCATGTAAAGAACTACTACTAAGTCTTCATTTGCTTAACGACAATAAAGTTTTCTTCTTTTAATATTAAAGTCTTTAATACTTTGCGGAGAATATGAAGTCATAATAATTTTAAAGCTAGAATGGTAATTTGTTTTTGATTAAAATAAAAATAATAACTCATTAGTGTAAATCAATAATAATAATGATAAAATAAATTCATAATTATTTTGAAACCTTATTATGTATCACTTTGTTACAAACTAAGGTACAATTTTGTACAGAAACGAAATTTAACATACGTTTTCATATATAATACACTTTTTCATTTCATGTTTAAGTCTAATGACCATTTTTCATTTTTATATATTATATTATTTTCCTTAAGATACCTATCTATATTATAAATATTATAAATACGTAATTTCACTACGGAAGTGTAATGAAAAATGTCCATAATTATAAAATATAGCTCACTTTATTAAAAATTTGATATAATATTTAGATATTAATAAATAGAATGACTTCAAGTAATTATACGTTAGGCAATTATTAATTACTTCTGTAAGAATCATATAAGTTCATAGTATACAATGCAATAAAAGTTTTCCCTTAACATAAAAAGTGTAAAATTATATGAAATAATGAATTGAAAGCAATCTGATATAAGTGAAAAAATTTGACATTATTATTTTTTTTTAATTTACTAATTATTTGCATTAAATATATTTATCCTTATGTATTCTTCTATTAATTTACAATATTCACATAATTAGGATATTCGGATTTATAGATTGTTAATAATAAGAATCCGCAGATATTGTACTGCTTGTGTTTAAACTAATTTTTTCGTTGATACTCTTATTTCATACTCTAGTTTTCATCCATAATTTATAATTAGTTATAATTACACATAACTTATTAAAACCTTGAAATATTAGATTTTTATTTCATAAAATTTATGTTTTTTAAAAATACAACGTAAAATAATAAGTATGAATATTTTTTAATGAGTAAAATAGAATATCTCTAGAATGCGAATGTTTGTAAGAAAATCTATCTAGTCTAGAAAAAATCTAATGTAAACTAAGAGGAAGTATAGAATATGTATTCACATACACCTTAAAATTAAACAACTCCATATAGAAAATATATATGCAGATTGCAAGAAAAAAAGCGCGTTACTTTATTTGTAGTCTTAAGTATTGTGGATAATTAAATTTTTCCACTGTCTCAGCGTAAGTAAAGCGTAATACAATGACGTAGTTCATGCTTTTTATATTTTTATTTATTTATACGTATTAATTTGATATTACTCAATTAGTACGTAGATTATTTTGTGCCATTAGTACGTAAATTAATATGCATTAGAACTTTTACATTAACTAGATTATTAATTAACACATGATATTCTTGAAGAGATTGTAATATTGAATTACTTGACCGCCGGTTAATCAATAAGCAAATTATACGACAAAAATTTATCATATTTGCCTTCACATTCTAATTCATTTGTTTATTTATGAAAACTGACTGTTCAAATTAATTTATTACGTAAATTGACGAAATATTTTTATTATAAATAGCTGCAATATGTTATAAATGTCTTTAAACAATTCATTTTATGCATTTCTTTCAGAGAATTTTAGATTATTTATATAACTAATGTCTACATTAAATAAACATATACAAGTGAAGTTTATGCTCAATTTTAGTATTACAAAGTTTCCAATTAGAAATTGTCTTAAATAATTAAATTTTACTGTTCATGCAATTATTTACTAAAAAAGCCGGTAAAAAAGGAGTCTTTTTAATGACTTTTAATAAATAAAAGTCTCTTATATCAAAAAGGACATTGAAAATTAGTTTAATTGATTTTATTTCTTTGCAATAGTATAAACGAATTTAAAATTAATATAACAAAAGTTGCAAAGCTTCGACAGAAATGGTTTAATCTAAAAGTAAATAATAGACTCTTCATTCATTGTGAATAAGTAATTAAAATAAAAAAGGAATCGGTAATATTATTTAATCAAAATATAGTTCCAATAAATATTAAATTTTTCTATGAGTCTTACTATACAATATCTTATACAATCGTTATTTCTATGTGACAATTAATTGTTATGAATTTTAATTAAGTGTAGCTTGGAACTATGCAAAGAAAAGGAACCAGCATAAAATTCATCACTGCTGCATTAATTTCTGCATCATATTTAAAAATGAATGGTACTGTCTACTAAGATTAATGCCGTACAACACCTTTGCATATAACGTCAAAGCATCTATTGAACCATGAGGGTCGCCATGACGAGGTAAAACGACGAATACGTCGTCGCTCGATGATTGAACCGGTAATCCCTCCCACAGGAGCCCGAATACATCAATAGATATGAATGCGATACGTTGCTATTGCAAAAAATGCAATTGCATTTAAGAAGAATGCGCCCGTCTGAAATGACAACTTGAATAAGAGTCACCTCGAATTACAAAACAGATAAAAATTTAATGACTAAACATTTGAGTGACTAATTTAATTCGCTGTATCGTAAATACAGCAACAAAGAACAATAATTAAAGATAATTTACTGTTCATACCTTAATCTTGTATTTCTCATTGAAGAATTTAGAAGCAATTTTATCTGTTATTGTGAATATGAAATATCATAACGACGAAAAGAAAATTGATAAGTGGAAGCATACGTTATGTGAATTAATCGAAAAATATAGTTTGTAAGTTGTCTGTTTAAAATAGCAAAATTTCCTAAGCAACCTTAGTATAAGTCTTTAACAAACATAATTTATATTGTTCTTATAAAATCTAATAATAAAAAAAACATATGTTTTTTTATCTATGTGTAGATAAAAAAATGTTTATATTGAATATAATTTTTATTAATATACGAGTGGTGTTTGATTTATTGTTGAATTAGTTATTAAATAATATGGACACTTGAATATTCAATTATTATGTTTATTTTTTTAATAGAAATCTTGTTTAGTAAAACAATATATTAAGATAATAATAATTAAATTATTTGGACTTATTAAATTAAATATCGTTTATACTTATGCAGTGAAGTAGTATTATACATATACTACAAATGTTATAATTACAATTAACATTGTTTACAATATTCTGTATAAAATCTATTTTACATTATATTACTATTATAAATGTTTATTTATTTACACGTGAGATCATATCGAATTTCTGAGTGCGCTGTTTCTCCAGTGAAATGCGCGAAATGAGACTCTACTTTAAATAGTCTACGGATTTTTCAAGTCAATCGAATCAAAAAGAAATTATTGATTGCCATCTTGCAATTAATATTCTATGTCCATGCTATACAGAAATATTAGAATAATCGTAGATGTGAAAATTAAATATATGTTATCTATAGGGTAGGTAACTGATTACACTAAATTTAGCTAACATTTACTAAATTATATAAGTCCTTTTTAATTTAAGTATAAAATAAACATTTCTTGTCTTATTTTTAAAAATCTGTAGTCCATGCATCTGCATAAAGTATATTATATAAATAATGTATTGTTGTATTTAAAAAACTGAGTTTTCATTCATAATTACACAGCTATTGTCAAAATATACCAAATAACTAACTATTACTAAAAAAAGTAGATATGTATGAGAGAGTGAATAATTAATTTTCGGAGCACCTTAATAAATAGAAATTTTTCTTATATTAGAGTGAATTAGAAATATATAATAATAAATACTATTTGAATCAATAATGCAAACCACATCGCTGTGAATAAGATCAAAAGTCATTTCACTAACTTGATTTTATTGTTTTTATAAAAAAATCGAATAAATTACCGAGAAAATCTTAAATAAACCTGTTAATAACAGCAAAGTTTAAGAAATAGCCTAAGTACACTTAAAAGGGCTTGTTGAAACACCATAAAGTAGTTCTTAAATATGCGCATATGCATATTTGGTTGTAGTTCATAAAGTTCAAAACGTTCTGTTTTTTTATATATAAAACATCTACCTAAATCTTTATCCACTTTTATCTCATATAAAACTTTAGTATACACTATACGGAAAATTTCATAGTAAAATACAGTATTGAAATATATATAATAAATAACAGATATGCGCGGAATCTTTATTATAAAAATTAATATTTACCCATCAAATAATTTTTCTAAAAACTATATTGTATAATATTAATAAATCAAATTTATAAATTATACAAAGTATGAATTATAATTGCAACAAATTGATTATCTGTGGGAAAAATATTAAATATACATAACAATAACATATTTTAAATTATATTCATAATATGAGACTGTTTTAAACTTAACTATGTTAATAAAATTTTTTATGTAAAAAATTTATAAATTTCGAATATAAAAAAATATAACTAATGTATAATTATAATAATAATAATTATTATTATATTAAATTATATTATATTATATACTAAATATATTATATTATATTATTATATTAACTATTATATTAAAACCATGAATAAATATCATAGTATAAATACTATGATTCATAAAATATTGACAATAACGAAGCCAAATGATATATATGAAAACTGGAATTTTTCAATATTTTTTTACAATAATACTGTCTCACGTAACATACCAAACAATAAATAACACGCATTATTTTATAATTAGGAAATGAATGTTTCGTTTTTGAATTCTTCTATGACGAATATATACAATATTATAAAAAGAATTATTTAACCGAAAACATTAAAATAGATCTGATACAAGTTGTATTAATATGTCTTATGTTGATAAATTTTAACTTCTATAGATACATTTATCTTTCATGAATAATTTTAGAATCCTTTGTGACAAATTTCACGTATATCTGTCATCGTGCATCTTTCCAATTTTTACAATCCATTCGTGCTCTAGCATTACTTCTATACAAGTAAGCCTATATATATATTATATATATATATATATATATATATATATATATATATACATAATGCATATGTACATAATTCATTTGCAGTTATTCAGCATATATTGTTAATTAAATTTTAGACCATAGTTCCTACTAATTTGTCGCAATGGAGAGAAGCACTGCATATATATGGTTCCTCTCGGTAATTATAGTAAAGCGTCACTGGGAATGCGATTCCAGCGAGTCTCTGGCGTACACTTGAAAAATCCAATTTACTTTAGTCTAACTACAGCTCACTAACTCCCTCCGCTTTCTCTCTTCCCCTCTCTCTGTCCTTATTTTTTTTTTTAATACATATGGCACATGCGTGCTCATGTATACATACATATGTATGTATCCATGTACACATATTGTGGAAGCTTGCATCAGATTTTTTCTTGTCATACATTTTGAAGCTTAAATCTGTACATTTATTGTTTAATGAAATATTTAAGTGTACGTGTTTTTTAAAATTTAAGATTAACAATTATAAATTTAAGAATTAGTTTAAAAAATATTAAAATTTACATGAATAAAAATAACTCAAAAATATAATATACAATTTTCAAAAACTAGGTCCAAAATACTTTACATTAAAAGTATTCTTATAATATTATATAACAATTATTATTATAAAAAATACTTTATTGTCATTTTTCTAAATAACTCATAATATTACATGATACATATTAGTAAATGTAATGCACAAGAACTGTGTACATTAATTCCAATCATTGTAAAAGGAATATGGACTCATCATCCGACAATATCATACAGAATTAAATGTGTAGTTTTTCTTCTAATAATTTTTAAACAATATATACAAATATTTAGATTTTTAAGAATAGCATAATTTGTGTGTTTTATTTACTTATAGGTCTCTATAGAATATAAAAATTACCACTAGATACTAGAATGTCAAGTTCTGTAAATTCAAAAATTGATGATTCAATTCATACTTTCAGGAAAATCTCATATTTTTCCAAAGTTACTTGGGCCATATACAAAATAAAATATAAAAATTATATATTAATATTGTATGGATATATATAATGTTTCTAAATTAATTATTTCTTGAGTATAGGATTAAAATTAATATTATTATAACGTTATCTGTAAACTACAGTTTGAAAAATTTATTATCACTTGTATTTATAAAGTTTAACATATAATTTAATACTGCCTTCAAAATATTACATTTAATATTTTAATACATATTAGTAGAATTTCTTACTATAAATTTTTTACTGAAGAATTTCCCAATAATTAATGTTTTACATATATTTTATATGCTTCGAGATTGCTATTTGGGTATTTTCTTTTTTTTATAATTATTAAAATTCTTTTAAAATTAAGACAAAAATAAAAAATAAATAAAATTTAACTATTATGAAATTAAATATTATTTGTATCATTTACAAAAACAAATGTATGAAAGGGCAATATAATGTATTCCTTCGAAATAATTGTTAATAAAGCATCATCATCATATTAGTTAGCATCTGATTATTAATAAACAAATAAAATGTATTTCAATTGTATTAAAATATTGAAAAATATGTAACATTATAACTCAATATTTCATTACCACTTTAATCTACCTCTGTTATTTAATCTACATTCCTCATTCTTCTATTCTTCTTTAATCTTCTCTTTAAATACCTACCATTGCAATTTTAATAAATAAATCGATTTAAATTTTGAGAGAAATACAAAGGTGCCGTGCGAAGTTTTCACATATGCCTTTATTGATATTCTTGCTTTCTGTATTTTAAATACAATGGCATTTTATTATCGATACATTTTATTCTATGATTAAATGACTATGATTAAATGATGTAATTTTACATGATTTACTAAGAAATACAGGGTTTAATCTTTTACGTAAACAGAAACCGTTTCTTATGGAAACACTTTTAAGTAACGTCTCTCTTCCTCTCTCTTTCTCGATCTCTCTGTGTATATCTCACATTCTTACTACTTGGTGCCATATGAGTTAACATGACCCACGTAGTTACTTTTAATCCAAAACATGTGCATACCGTTACAATATAGTGTACTAACAGAGTGTAACGGAGGTGCATGACTATGGACGCGCATATTTTCATATATATATCCAGTGCTGTGTACGTGCACATTATATACTTACGGGCCATTCGCAAATAAAATATCACTTAAAATTTGAGAATTAGAATGCTACTTGCTATTATTACTTTGCAATAATTTACAATATCGATATTCCTATCGTTTGAAAGGTAATTATACTTGTATTAATCTAAGTTAGAAACGACAAGGGTTTAAATATTAGAGTAACCATTGCAAATACTCGCATTAGATTTAACTGTCTACTTTCGCCTAATTTTTACAAGTGTATTATAAAACTTAGTATACTAATTTTAAGAAAAATGAATAATGAAATTTTAATAAAATCAATGTTCAGTAAGTTAGGTGCTATAAATATAAGTAAAATCTTATTGATCTTATATCTTCACAAAAAATTATTACCGTTAGAAGATCGGAGACCGTTAGAATTTCGACGTATTACTGTACGTTGCACAGAAAACTTTGAAAGATTAGACAAAAATTCAATTGACGATATTACTACTCCTGCTATTTTTCTTCTTTGAGGGAATATTCCGCTTCCTTTATTATGGTAATATCGTTGGAATCACTATTACTGTGCTGTATCATTCGCTTTCTCTCTTTTGCCTGCATCGAGGCCGTTATGTCACTTTTACCCAATGGAATGAAACCAATAAGAATACGGTGACTCATAAAAAAATCAAGGCTCTCTTGTTTTTCATTTAATTTTATAGATCCTACTCCTTTATTCTTCTTTCATCATCTTTTTCCATTTCCTATTAATACACATATCGTGAATATTGAAACTTTTATTATACTTTAATTATATTTTATACTTTAATACTTTTATTATAATTCTTACCAAAGCATTAATTTTTAATAACAATAAGCACTATCTAATTTCACTCTATAGAATCATAATAAATTATAATTTATTTGCAATTAAATTATTAACATTATATATATATATTATTTATATATTGACAGAATATTGAAATATTCTTAATTAAACTCCAATTTTTTAATTAAAAGCGAAGACTTAAGATAAATAACTTTTTTAATAATTGTTAATAATGTCCGCTTTGGAAAGTGAAATAAAATAATTGGAAATCTGCTATTTAGTTTAATAAGAAACTAAATTTTGCTTTATATTTTTATTAACAAAATTAATAAAAATGTATTATCCTGAATATATAAATTACTGGAATTATGTCTTCTGTTCAAAATTAATTATTAAAATTCAATTAAAAATCTATATATCAAATTATTAAAGAAAATATTTCACTCTATGTCTGGAATAATATACCGAAAATGCTCGTGGTATACAGTTACCCATACACTTCAAGGGATTACGTCAAATATTAGACAGAGATCAAAAAATTTTGGGCTCTCTATAAGATTAACACCTTCATAGGTTCTAATTATATGAGCAGTACAAGTCATATTAATACATCATTTCCTATTACTCTATACTATCTATTAACATCATATATCTTGTGCCTTAATTCTTATGCAATGTTACCTATACTTTTTATTCTTTTAATTCATTAATTTTTCGAAAATATAAATCAGTGAAATATTTGGAATATATATCATAAGATTAAATTTTCTTTCATATACTATGTATTAATCATTTATTTAATTTAAAATGTAAATATTTATAAAAACGCCATATTCTAAAAATTTTCATACATTTTTCTCTTTCGTAAGGTGCATCAATTATTAATGTTATTTAATTATAAAAAGTGAAACTAAAAAAGGTAGAATATAATCAAGCACATAAAACTTATCAATATATATACATATATAAACATATTTGATATTCCACAAATTTAATTATATTTAATACAGTTTACCCTATATTCTTAAAGGAATATTATTTTCATCGAAAAATAATTTATTAATTATAATATTTGTTATAATAATTGCTTTAATATCTGATTTTATAATCATTTAGGACTTACAGCTTTTTAGTATTCAAATAAAAATGAAAAACCTAAAACAATCATTAAAAATTTATTGATAAATAAAAGAAAAAGTATATAAAAACGATGATATATTAATTAGTGCTCATTTCAATGTATGGTTTCACTAGGCACAAATATTCTATGAAAGAAAATAAGATGATTTTGATTTTGTAGATATATATAGTAACACAAAAGCTAGCGAAACAGATATAACATTTACATACATAACGCGGCAGAAAAGTCGAAGTAGCTGTGAAATACTTTTTTACTATTATTTCAATGTTTAATGACCAGTAAAGGAGATAGAAGTCGGAAATTGTGTGAGTACTTCATATCTGTACCCAGACGGAACGACAAACAAAGAGAGAGAGAGAGAGAGAGAGAGCGAGAGAGAGAGAGAGAGAAATACATATAAAAGATGCTTTTATTTATCAGTTAGAATTACCATTTATAATTTAATAAACTTGTATCGCCTTTCTCATATGTTATACACGAACAACCAATAATGAAATAATGAAAATTCGCATGTTTTCAATCATCACTCCCGATATTCGTCTCGTACCATTATAGCGTAATATGCAATATACAATATATACTAATGCAAATCAATACCTTCTTCTTTAACGCGATAAAATTAAAGAAATCGTATTATAAAGAACATTATTATTTGAGATTATAAATTATGATTTATTAAAAGGAATTTATTAACACAATTTTTAATTAAAATACATTCTAGATTTATATAAAACGAGTTGTAAGATCAATAACATTTATAATGTATTTTATACAGTGATAAACATTTAATATTAATTAATGATTAAATTTTAATCATTCAAATTAATTTTATTTTACTTATTCATGTGAAATTCCAAATAATAATAAATAATTATTAAAATCAACGAGTCGATAGTGTAAACTTAAGTACTATCTTCTATCAATATTTTGAGTATTTTTATGCCCTGACATATATTCGGATTTGGAAATTAAAGACGATAAAAAAAACTAATTTAATTAATGACTAACGTTTAAATTGATGTTGATTATAAACAATAATAAATTGTTAAAAATTCTTTTTTTATCAAATAATTTCAAATGAATATCGTGTAAATATAATTTAATGTATATTTTTAAGACTTTACCCATTATGCAATACAATATATCAATTACTCAGAAACATCAACAATATTATTAATTGAATGTTTTTATAGTATAACCGATACTGAGAAAGATTTCTCTAGTTAAAAAAATTATTCTCCAAACTCCATAATGAATTAATTCTCTACGGTTTGGAAAGTTTTGTTCGTCACCTGTTACGTGACCCTCATCCCGTTCTAGCATTGTCTGCTCTTCGTCTTTCTTACAAAGCCGAGCTATTAATTAATTTTCATTCCACGTGAAAGAACAACGAACACAAGAAATTTAAGGAATTCTAAATGAAGGTAATGAAATTTTCAATATTATTAACTTCATTATGGTAAGAAAAATATCTATTATTTGAATTAAAGAAGGGAGATATTTCGAAAATCTTATATACTTTTGCAAAATACAGTTATATTTTTAATTTCGGCAAAGCAACAAAATCATTGTCTTCATATGAAATAAGTTTAAGAATTTATGTAGAAAAGGTAAGTGTAAATTAAGAAACAAAAGCATAAAAAAAATTACAAAATGAAATTTTAGTAGTTGTGTAAATTAAGATGACAAATGTTAAAAATGTATATTTAACGTGTAATTATAAATTCTCTGATAATAATAGGCATAAATTAATGTAAGATATTTGGCTATTTTAAAATATGTAAAAATTAAAATACTATACTAACTATTATGTTATTTGTTTATGCGAGAAAATAAAAATAGTTAATACATAATAAATGCGCATTATAAACACTTTAATGTAAGAATTAATATGGCTATCAAATTTAATTTAATATGATTATCAAATCTTTATAATTCAATATTTAATTTAATTTAATAAAAATTTAATTGAAATATGATTTAATTGAAATATTTAATAATAAAAGCATTGTTGTGAATCATGTATTTGTGAATAATTAATGTTCAATAAAACAGATTAAACATTAATGATTTTGATAATATAATTCGATATTTATATGTCAATTTTAATCTAGTTTAATTTAATTAAATAAACATTAGAATAATTTAAGAATTTAACGATCGTTCTTCATAATCATTAAAGAATTTCTCAAAAAATTTTCTTACAAAATTTATTCATGAAATACAATTTCTAAAGAAAAAATGTAAATGAATCGTTTCGAGAATTTGTAAGGTGAAAAACCATTAAAATCACTCGTCAACTAGGGAAGCATCTTTATCATTTCGAAAATTTCTTTTCAGAAAACCATCCAGGAGAAAAGGAATATAAATGTAGACTCATTTAAAGCATGGCTTCGTGAAAAGCTATGGCTTTCCGCACGGCTTTTAAAACCAACATAAAGCAGTTGCGGCATTCTACGTATGCGTAAAGTATGTCGTTATTATTTGCGTTGGTCGTAGGCGCTTTTAAGCCGATTCATACGCGTCGTGGCATGAAGATGCAAGAGCGGCGCAGGTATAGGGGTATATATATATATATATATATATAGAGAGAGAGAGAGAGAGAGAGAGAAAGAACGAAAGGAATGCATTGCATGCATGACATATCAGAAGTAGACAAGGATCGAGCATGTCTATGCACATAGAAGATTCACGTCGTCTCTATAGTGAGTTGTAATTATATCACCCAGTATAAAGTCGAGCATCTCTACTTGCAGTACTAAACCCAGATATGTCTAACATATTAGCGATGTTTTAAGATAAAAGGAAGTAGTGTATAGTGAGCGCGAGGTTTTCACTTAATTTCATCTTTAAAATTGGTGGTCGAGTGGATGGACGCAAATATTTAGGGCCATTCTCTATGTACTTTCTTTTTTCCTACTCTATTCCACACAATTAAGAGAAAAGGATAACTCATGAATACTCGCACTTACTAAAACGTAAAATGGTATAGTAATAGCGAAAAGACGAAACTTTTCGTCGAATGACATTGATCCGGAAGAAGAATAAGTCCTGTCTTCATTAGAAATGAATCGCCACCGCGTGTCTCACTTACCCATCTACAAATGAAATACACGCACGCAACCCCTGTCTTTATGTATGCGGTTTTGTTTCCCTTTCCTTATTCGCCAAGCTTTTACTTTCGCTTTTTCTCTTCGAGGGAAATAAGGTGACGAATGGAGGTGGTAACAGTGAGACAGGAGACAGACATTGGGAAGAACGAAGAATTTTTCAGGGACGAAACTAAAAAAGTTAACACTCGAACTCAGCAGTTTCTTAAGATTCGGAATTCATCCGAATTCATTTAAATAATTACGAATTAATATATTTTACATTAAAACATTCAATGATTATTTTATATATTGAATACACAATAATTATTAGATGAATTCCTCTAAATGGCTGCGATAAAAGCCAGTTTAATTTAACTATTCATTACATGACACGTCAATTGTGTAATTACACTTAGGTTGTGATGAATTAAACAAAATTTCTTCCAACAACAATAAAATTAATTTTTCTATTCTATTTAATAATATAACATTAAATAAGAGTTATTATTTTTACAAAATGTACAACAAATTGTTTGTGTAGAAGCTAATAAAAGCTCAAACCTTAATTTGAGTAAGAATTTAACATTTTTATTCGAATTTTACCAAGGAAAAATACTCGGTTAAAATTGTAAAAATCGAAAATTTATTGTATTTTCCATTAAAATACAGTATGTAATCATTTTAGTGGATATTCAGAAAGTATAATTAACAGTTATTTACATATAATTTAGATAATTGTGCTTTAATGTCATTTAATGTAATTTAATCTATATATTATGTTCTAAATTTTATCTCTTTATATAAAGAAATGACGTGGGATAGCATAAGCACTTACTGACAATGCTCTTGTGTAGACAAAAGCAATTTCTCGCTTATTCCGCTACTAGATTAACCAATAAGGGCTTATAGGGAACATTTTACTTTAGAACTTCGTATAAAACAACGGTGTTCGTCAATATACAGTATATTAAATGAAATTTTGAGTGTAAAACAATATTTGGTCAGTATTACGTAAGTATTATCATTCGGAATTTATAAATAAAAATACTTATCTATAATTATAATATTACGAAAAAAGTACAAAAAAAAACGAGAGAAGAAGAAGCAAAGGAATAGATTGAGGGAGTTTGAGAAAAAGAAAACCCCTTGCAATGTACATATTTTCCTTTTGCAGTTTACTTACACTTTGGAAGCTTCTTTTTCTCTCTTCTTCTATATATATCGCAACGTAAATTAGAATGTATCTGCGAGGAGCTTTTAAAATTATGAGGGTGAGAGTACTTATGATTTTTTAAGTTTTTTCTCTTCATTATTATTAAATTATGGTATTATTTAATACATTTAGTAAGAAATTAATTTATTTATATAAAAATTATGTTACATCAATATTATATCAGCATACGATATAATACATACGTGAATAATGCAATAATCGTTTAAATTAGATTTTTATTGATTATTAATTTTTTCAACCATAATATTTAAAATTAAAATCAGGGTTAAAATTATTTTTATTGTTTATTAATTTATTATAAAAATATAATTAATTTATTATTATAAATTATAAAAAATGTGTTATTATGAAAATTAAGTTACGTTTGCATTGAAAAGTAAATTAATGTTAGTATATTCTTATTTGTTTCAGGTAACCGAGTATAAATAACGAATTATAATTTGAATAATCAGTAAAAATGGATTCGTAAGTTCCTAAGAATTGTAGTATTTTATATATAATAGAACGGTGCTAAATGTATTCCAAATTTTAATTATAATAGTACTGACTATTTTAAAATTGCAATTATCAGATTAAACGACTAACAGAAAGGAATATTGTAGTTAAATAACTTTCAAATTAAATAATTGAAATATTTTCATTATTCCGCAATATGTTATGAAAAATAGTTTTATGTTAAATTTATTAAAAATATTTTTGTAATTAATTTGATCACAATATTAATAAAATTAAAATGAATAATAAATATGAGATTAAATAATGATATCGAATTACAAAAATATAAAACTTCGAGCGGTATTTATCAGTAAAATTGCTGTAAACCCAAGTGCGCTATGTTTCTTCAAATTCAATAACTGCAAAGTTGTATTATTTATTGATAGAGGTATCTTACGGGCATGTGTCAATTTATTTAATAATATCGCTTAATTATCATCCATGGACTCTTCATAATCGAATTACAAATACCGACTACCCTTCATGCATGTATCCAATTTTACATTAATATACTTATGTAGGAGTATTTAATATTTGCTTGAGATATAATAATTTTATTTTTAATAATAATTCATTTTTCTAAATATTATTTTGAATTAGCGATCAGAAAATTAGTTAATCAAAAAATAGTTAATGTCGTACATAGTTTTTTTATTCTAAAGTGTACCAACTCTGCACATGACTAAGAGGTGTCGATTAATATATAAGAAAGAGTTATTTGTATTGCCCTATTTTATACGATATCGATACAAATACTAATATCTATACTACTAACTGTCCCATTTAATAGGTCAACATATAGCCTTTCATCCAATATCCATATATATACGTGCTTCTCCACCCATGTATTTCTCCCTAAAACTTTCTATGTACAAGATAAATTGTTCATGCAATTATACGGTTTTTAAATCCATTCATTTTTACAACTTTGTTCACTTATTCCAACCGAATGTGCTTCTGTAATACTGAAACAAGCACGCACTCTAATATATTAATATGGAGTCGTCGATTTTATTATTTATAAATTTTTTTATTGTATTTCTTAACATTACAGTTAGACTCTTATTTATATAATATGTTTTTTGTACGATAAATCAAAATGCATTCTCCTTAACTACATTGAGTCTTATAATATGTTTTTTAAAACCATTTAGAAACATTATTTACACGCAATTGTAAAACACTATATAAATACAGAATTAGCATATCATCAAAAAAAATATAAGATATGGTATAAAATGAAAAGCAATACGACTTTGGTGCTAAAACAGTAATTGATGATTATCGTAGTGTATTTTGTCGCTCCTTTATGAATGAATCTAAGTCAAAGTTATTATTAACGAATCGATAACTATAATGTACAATAGAATTATAATATTTTAGGTATCTTCATCAGGATAGAATCATACTATCATATAGTAAATATAGAAAATCAATTCCGAAATGCTCAAAGCTTAAATATTGTAAGAATCAGTAAAAACCTACAAGAGAAAAAAGTTTTCTATCAGACCTTCGCAAAATTCACTATGTATTGAATAAGGAAAACTATATACAAAAAAAGTTTGTCATATATGTTTGAAAAATTCCCTTTGCCGGTATATTTTCAGGTGCACGTTATATGCATTCAAAATCCATCAAGGGAATAGCAAATACACAGTATCTCTCTCTTGTTGAGTATTTGTCGTAGCAGCTTCATTTCTTTTCCGTATTGCGCTGGTATTCATAGAGTAGCAGACGGAATACCTCAGTCTTGTATTGCACACCCATGCAAATCAATTGGAAATACATCACAAAAGGAACAATAGAGAAAGACGGAACGAGTCCCGAGTCACAGTAAAGTAGAAGAACGAACCGAACTTGCTGGAACACGATGAACCCGGTTGCATGAGCCCGATTAACGGTTGCACTACCGTTGTTATGGCTATTGTATTTATTGTTGAATTGCGAGTCACCCTAGTGTTGCGAACGCTAGTCGTAAAAATGCTATCTACCTCTGTTTCTCTCTATTTGAGCTTTATATCGACTTTTGTTGGAACAAGAAAAATAGCTTTATTAGAATGCATTCGAGTCTGTAACCTATCTGACAAGTTACGACTCCCAAGGATCATGATCATACATAAAGTGTAGGTCTATAAAAATGTTGTAAGTATTTTATGTATTTTTTTGTTTGCAAAATATCTATACATCCTTTATTTCTTTTACGAGATATTAATTTGTCCCAATCAATTATTGGCTAAAAATTTTATTAAGCATTTTCTAAAATAAATACTAACTTTAAATTCAATGTAGAAAGTTTATTTATATTACTTTGCAGGTAGTTTCATAAAATACATCAAAATTTGTAATACATTATGAGGTTCCATATGATGTAAGCATTCGTAAATATTAAATTTTCTTCAAGTTCGACCTATAAATATAAGATCCCATAAAAATCATAAAAATACTATTATTATATAGATTAAGATAAGAATAAAGAAATATACTAGAGTAACTTATATTATCACAAAATGATAAAATAATATCAATTTTTGCACCAACTAATTTTTTAAAATAATTAATATTATTTATACCATTAATTAATAATTATAAATTTTATATATATATATATATATATATATATATATGTATATATATGTATATATATTTAGAGATTTATCGACTATATAAGACACTGCGATATTTTTCTATAAAATTGATGCTATTAACTATAGCTATCATCATATTCACCTTCTGTTTACTATTGCTTTTGTTCATGCGTAGGGTAATCACTTGCAAAAGATATTGTGTATGTTGCTATATCAGTTATATTTGATTCATACGCGGTGATTTTTCAAAAAGATTTATGTTGATAGAAAAGAAATAATACCCATAATACAATAAAGGTTGCATATATAATGAAAATAAAATGGTACTATAGTAATTTCTTTTGAGAACTTCTTTTCTCTTTTTGTACAGATTTTTATAGTTACTTTATCAAATAACTAAATGATTATAGGAAATTTTAATACAGTAATTCGTATTTTTTGACAGAATTATTAAAAAATTCAATGGAAAAATTTACTATCTTTAGAAGATAAACTATAATCATAATTACACCTTTAAATAATTAATTATTATATAATTATTGATAAAAGTAACTGCAGAAAACTTCAAAACTTTCATTATTATCACTGAAATTGTTAAATTCAACTTAAAATTAAAGAAAATATCCAAAATAGTATACTGACACATATTAATATGAATTTATTGAATGTTTTTATTTTCCAGGATATAGGAATAATATAAACATAATTAGAACGTGATTTGTTGAATTGCATATTAAATGCATACGATTTGTTTGTTGTATATGTAAATAATAAGCATACAATTGAATAGATTTACTACAAATGTAAACATTTCACTTGTAAATATCTACACGTAGATTGTAATGAAATGCAATATGATGCATAAAGTTAGAATTAATTAAATCTATATAAATACATTATTAGGATAACTTTCATTAATACAAGAAAACCAAATAAAACACCAAGCATGAACATTTAGATTTTCTTGGAATCTAATCTTAAAAATTTTTTATCGGTTCTTGAATCGACTTTTTTATTACAAATTTATGATTGAAACAAAATTATGTATACCTTATTATTATTAAGGAATATAATTCGACTAATAAAATTAAGGATGCACAATATGCTTTATCCACTGTTGACCTGCATACATATGAGTTTAAATTGGCTTTATACTTTAAAAAATGAAATTATGAAATTTTGTATATGTAATTTTGTATATATTATTTGATTGTGTTTTTATTATACATACATATATATATATATAATAATTGAATGTTACACGTATTTTTAAAATAATTAATATTTTAGGAATAGTTTAATTAATAAAAATTAAGAATAGTAATAATAATAATTGATGGAATTTTATACATGGATATATAAATTTTCAAATAAGGTAATTAACAATTTTTATGCCGACAAGGTTGATATTCCCTTTTCCTATTCTCCTTACTGTATGAAGACATGTTGTATTCTCTACAACAAAACAATGACAAGATTAAATTCCACTGAGCACGTACACTTCTACTCCACTTTATATGACACACTATTTACTCTATCTGTGTCACTTTCGCTCTCATGCTCCTCAGTAATTGTAGCATAAAATATATAAAGATATTGCAGGCATGTTTTTATTTAAGAAAAAATAAGATCAAATTTTGAGCTTTTCAAGCCTGCCGATTTAACTTATATTAGTAATAAATATTCATGTTAGATTATTTCACATTTCTATGCTTATATTTATCGAGTGATAGACTAGTCATATAAATTTATAACAAAATTGTAAGAGATATTAAATCCGAAACATACATAATGCAATTACTAATATTAATAAAATAATTCCATTTTTAGTAAATAATAAATAATAGTGAGAATCTTCATAAATCTTTCTTATTTGAATGAAACTGAAAATTTAGGAGATTAGGAAAACGAAATTATACAATACTCAAGCATAGCTAAAGCATATGTACACACGCCCGAGAGAAACTGGGAGTTTAAAATGTAAGAGAGCCGTTTGAAAATTACATATATCATCGTGACACGAGCGCTTATAATGATAATGTAATTAATGAACTATCTATCTCAGACTAATATTTGTATAGTGGCCAAGTGCAAAATGTACTTCTAGCTCCAGGTATTTATTAAAGGTATGATATGAAAAATGAACATTAAACTATATTCTATAAGATGGTATAATATTAACATAATTAAGTAATCCTGAAGCAGCTTTGATTAAACGTTTAAATCACGATAAAGAGTATTTGGATCTAGGGATAAAGCGTTACTTTGACATTAGTGTTTTTTATGTACTTGGATTAATTTGATTCATAATACTAAATTAAATAATTACAATTTAATTGAATCATGCTTTAAACATTGTTAATATTATAACATAAACATAAATAAATTATTTTATGTGATACCTATTCATTTAAGTTAAACATTTATACAATTTATAATAATGAACCTTAAGAAAATAATCTTATTAATAAGATTTTTAAAATATGTTTTCATACACGCATATTATGTGTCTTTAAAATGTATATGAATATAAGTAATTGCATACTCAATTTTAAATTCAAATACATATGTTAATTCATACTTGACTTTACATTTATATTCATACATGACTTTTAGAAAATATTAAAAAACTTCAATCTTCTTAAATCTTTGAACAAGTGTATAAACCTAATAATATTTTTATTTTATAATACATGCAGTATTTTCTGAGTATAGGATAGAAAGAGAGACAAAAAGTAATAAAGAAATCGCGAGATTGAATATAAGGACGGGTGGGAAGAAAGAAGGGATTGATTCCTTGCTTAGATAAGATATACGTAACAAAATCGATGTGTAGCCGTAGAATTGAAAGTAGGTGTGAACTTGCGCCTAATTTCGCGGGTAAATTAAATTATCCTGTGAATATTTCAATTTATAAGTTTTAGTTTAAATACGATAATAATATAGTCATGTAATCCATTAGCACATATTGAAATTTGTTCGCATTCTCTCTCTCTCTCTCTCACTCTCTCTGTCTCTCTCACACTCTCTGTCCCGCTCTCTTTCTCTTTCTCACTCTCTAACTCTCTAACACTTCGGTAAATGGTGTATGTAAAATTTTATCAATACTTTAAGTCAACGAAGAGTTGAAGATTAAAGACCCTGGATTAGTGTTTTGATAGATCGCGCCACTACTGTTTGAATAATACCTCTCGCTCCCGTCTCCATCATTCATATACTCTTACTCACTCAGATTCCCTCTCTGTCGTTCACGCTGAACTTGGGGTTCCGTGCGAGGAAGATTCAGCTCTCGTAAATTCCGTAACTTCATGTATTATAGTAATTCACGAACTCCTAGCGAGGTGACGTGGGGGGAGGGTATAGCGCCAAATATTGTCGAGTTTCTGAAATGAATTATGCGCATCGTAACGGGACATCGTGAACCGACGATTTCCTATGCCGCTACTGTTTCTGCTGCTCTGTTGTAGTTGCATTGAGCGCAAAAATAAAGCGACGATTGTCAAGGATCGTTAATCTGTCATTTTTGCCCCTTTACCTCTCAATTTCATCTAATCCTCCTTTTTGCTTTGACATTTCTGTTTTCCGTACACTGTTTTCGAGTGTGCGCATGATGTACCAAAAATTAAAACTAGAAAACTATACCAGCAAAAAAATTTTTATTACACATAACTAGGCTTTCAGATTTATAATTATTATATCAAGTATTTAAAAACTTTTTCTCATATTGTATCAGAGAATTTGAATTATTAAATTGATCTATTTAAAATAAATTAATTCAAACAAATTTATTATTTCAATTTATAAAAGTATTATAACTGTAATTACAGTTAAAAAAATTAAAAATTATTATAAAGAAAGGTAATCAGCTTAAACAACAGTTATTAAAATACTGATAAATATATATGATTCAAATGAAATATAGAGGAAAAAATTAAGTTAAGATTATTAAAGAAATCAAACTTTAATTTCGTTTTTGTGCTTTGATTGCATAAGTTTGAAATTCATCCAGTGATTTATAAGAAATAAACAAAAATTTTTATCTAATAAAGCAAATTTACGTTTCCTCATTAAAGAAAGTACACTTAACGAAAAATGTTTTCAAGAAAGTTTATTGAGAGGAGTACGAGGAGAGAAGATTCGCTCGAAAAGAACTAAGAGGTTAAAAGCTAAATTCTTGAAATCCTTTCACTACAAGTTTCTTTAAACGCTTTAAATCGTTGTATGTTAAGAAAATTAACTTCACGAAGCAATTTCAGTTTATGAAGTGGAACCACTTCCTTGTCCAAAGTACCAATGTGCTCAGACGTGTCAAGCGATAAAATCACTTTACCTTTTATTTGATTTTCCTCTTATGAAAGTTGAGCATCCGAAGATTTTCAAGCTCAAAAAAGTCATAATTAAAAATTCATAAAAGTAACAATAAGAAAAAAAAATTTCCTTTTTTTATTTAAGCTCACTATTGCCCTTATCAGAATATCATTTAAAATGTACTTATATTTTAATTAAAATTATTCTTAATGCAAATTTTATTTGATTATAATGTTGTTTTTTAACGATTACAATTTATTTTAATATTATTCATGTTAGTTTTCATAAATATGAAATTTAATCATGATTTTATGTATTAGTTATCTTTTATTTATCGACATATGTAGTGGTATAGTACGAGATTTCTGAAGTATTTGAATTTATTATAATCACTTTTAAGTACTGGATAGATTTTTATATGCAAAATATAAAAGAAAAAAATAAAAAAAAACATTAATTTGCTATAAATATACAGATCTACTCCACTACCTTTTCTTAAGCTTCATCTTAATTTGCACGACTTTATATGTCCTAAACACTATCGCATTTACAAATACTGATGGATGGTTCGTTTTCGAGAATGCAATATAAAAACACCATCGAGGCATCGATACATAAAGCCTTAAATATGGCAAATGACATCTAAAACATATAACTGTACAATGAGCAGAAAAAAATGATCACTGAATTCATTAAATTGCTTTTAAGACTGGAATGGCAGTCGTTAACCGCTATTTTTTGGCCTATATTAAAGAACATTGAATGTCATAGTTTTTCAACTATTATAATTATTAATTTTTTTTATCTTCGTTATATATTATCGTCTTATAATAATGATCTACAAACACAAGTATGCTAAGTTGAATTCATAAATTTAAACCACAATTTAATAAATAATTCAGTGTGTTACTGAAATGTTATTAAAAATTTTAAATAATGGGTAATATATAAAATGAGTAAAAGTGATTAATAACTATTTTTTAATAGTCATAAACGGAAAAATATCAATGACATAAATCATAAGAAATGATTCGAATAAGAGTTTTATGATCCTATAAAATAGTTTCGTGTCTCTGATCCGGTAAAAATTGTTTACTACATCGATGCATAAGCTCTGAACTTTCAGCGTATGAATGTGTTAGCGAGTGCATGCATATATTGCACGGCGACGGATGTCTTGATTCGGAAGAGAATGGCCCAAATATAAAATACATTTTGTCGAATGGAAGTGTCGAGACGCTCCGGGAACAGACACCGGGGAACTCCGCAACTCCGATTGTCTCGCCGCTGGATGTGTGGAAGAATGAACAATATTCGATAAATCTTTGACTTATACCTCTGTGAAAGTTTAAGGCCCGCTCGTTCGAGAGTTTTCCAATTCGTCAAAATATGCGCCGAGAGCTCGTATTTTTTTTTCGTTCAAAATCCAACATTGGCCTCATGAGGAATACGGCGGATTCTATATTATTGATGAACACTTTATGCGAGTTCCGAATTTTGATTTTATTATGGATTATGGAATTATAAGAAGTTCTTTAAAATTGATGATACATAGGGATAAGAAGATAGATCGGAAAAAGCAGGTAATATGCAGCGAATCTCATTAAGATGGCTTCATTCAACTAAAAATATCATTCGAAATTAATTGATTTATATCGTGAATAAACACAACACACGCGCGCGCGCATGCACACAAACACATAACTAACTGCGTGATGATAATTTTAGTTTCGAATAACAAATTTATATTAAAAATTTATTAAAATATATTAAATATTAAATATATTAAAATAATATATTAAAAATTTATTGCGGATATGCTTCATTCAATTATATGCATTGAATTAAAAATGTAATAAAAATAATCAATAAAATAATTACGTAGTTAAATAAAACTCTCAATGTTCTTTACTTTTATATTTACTTTTAAATATGTGTGTGTGTGTGTGTGTATAAAATATTTATATGAAAAACTAAGCTTTAAAAAAAATTAAGTTCGTTGGATAATGAAAGCTCGCAAAGATTAGGCTAACTCTTAATCGTGATTGTTGAAATACTAGTCAAATGTAAGTGTTTGAACATATTTGTTACTTCAGTACATAGAATCAGTACTATATCCTACGTCCTTTAGGAGCTTCAAACACGCCTGCAATCTTAGTTTTATACAAGCACACACAACAACTCTTACAAAAGGACGGCGAATCTTCCAGTTCTACGGCAAAATTCAAAAGCTACAAGGCAGACAGTCCTTTTATTTCCACCACTACCGAAAGATGAGCCGCAAATATGGAAATGTCGTTCTCTCTGCTATTACGTTTTCCTTAAAAGTAGACGAGGTCGACTCTTTCTTCCTATATTTCAAACTCATTTCAATGCTTGTAAGTAGTTTGACGACATTCAATGTGAAAAGTGAGGACGTTCAAAATATTCGTGCTTCATGAGTTTGAAATAATATATAAATATAATATTTGTTTACACCGAAAGATATAAAAATTATTTTATTCCAATATTTTGATTTAATAATGACAACGTAAAAAAAATTTGAATTAAGTGTCATTTTAGATGAAAATGCGAGTAATTTTTCATCTTATCTACATTTTAAGAAATATAAAAGAAAGAAGTACAAGTCTAACTATATTTGCTAATTATTATAAATATTATTCCCGTTCTTCTTTTAACAAATAATGAGGAATAGTGAAAACCATAGACATTTACCTAATTGATATAAAAGTTATGCGGCTTTTGTTTCACAGGAAAACGACAAACAATTTAAAATTCAATGAAAAATAAAAATAAATTCATCTGACCTCGCGTAGTTATAATCGAAAATTTGCGTGAAAGCTTTGATTACTTTTATGTAAGTATAGTGAAAAGTGGAAAAATTTGTTGAAATTGTAATTGTTGAAGCACAGAGAATTATGAATAATAAAAAACTTCACATTTTTATTCTTTTGCTTATTTAAAAAATAACTGATGAAAATTTCTAAAATAATTTCACTAATCCTTGCAAGAGTATTTGTATGCCACCAATAATATACTTAATATATCTATGAAATACGTAAGATTTATTTACATTAAAAAGGAATAAAAAATACAAAAGTAATTTACTCACAAATAATTATGATTCATACTATTCTTGTATTACAGCTATTTAACTTAAGCATTTTAACTTTTAAAAGTCGTGAATAGAAAAATGAAAAGAGAAACACCAAAGCTTTCCTTTCCTCATCAATTTTACTTTTCCTATTGTATATTGTACTTCCTCTTGTATATTTAATATCAATTCAATAAATAACAATTGTTTAATAGATCGACATTTTGTTGTATAGTTTTAATTTATCCTATGGATTATGCGAAAAAAAAACTAAGGCTGCAGTCTGTCATGTAAAGAAAGAGGAAATATAGTTTTGTGAATAAGTTTTGGAAATAAGTTTTTTCATGCAGGCCGATGACCTTATACTTTGAATGACGGTTATTAAATATGGAATTTACTTTACATAACGTAATTTTGACATGTCTGGTGATGAGTAAAACCATTTAAATTCGTGCGTCAAATGAAATATATGAACGAGTATGACGATGATGAAGTTAAGACGAAGATTATTGAAAACTATGGAAGGCTATTGGTCTTGAATTTAAATTCTTAGAGTTGTGATTGGAAACTTAATTTATGATATCTATATTTTTTCGGTGGTAGTAATTTATTTTCCGTTTTATTATTAATCTAATTTGCACTGTTAGTTAATAATAAATATATTCAAACATTTAATTAGTAAGAGTTAATTTTTTATATGTACTATTCGTATTAAAACTTAATACATAAATTTACAATTACATTATGATAAAATTGTCAACTATCATAGTTATAATTTATTGAAAATTATCTCTTATTTTTCTTTTCTGTGCTGCTATTCTGATAAAAAAACTTGAAGTACTTTACATTTCTAACTAAAGTAATTCACTATATATTCATACTTAATGAAATAAATATAAAGTTATATACTATATTTAGAATATTGTAGCTGTATATTTAAAAATAAATTATAAATACAAGAGAAAAATATAAATTATAATATTATGTTAATTATAGAAAATTGTCACAGCCAACATTGATCTTATGTAATAAAATTCATTGATAAAATGAAATAGAACTAATCATAAAAGAATATTATATTCTTAATTTATCACTAAAATATTTCAAATTTTAAAAAATTTAATTTAAGCATACATTAATTGGCATTACATGAACAAACTACATAAGTATTATAATTACTTTTTATTCTATTAATTAAAACTGTATAATTGATTGTTTTTGTATAAAAAAATTAGGAAAAGACGAGGTTGCTAGGAATAAAAGCGAGAATGGTCAAAGGATGAAAGATAATGGCGTTGCTTTATAGAGTTAATTTACCACCATGTAAACTGGTCTTAATCTCCATCGGGGTTTATGGCTGCTGGGTGATATTTGAAGATCTCGCCGATATATATTAAAATACACATATTAAAGAAAGAAATCTCGGTAAAAGAGAGGAAAAGAGGGAGATAGGAAACAATTTAGAAGAAAAATAAACATTGTAGAAGTTAGTTCATTTTATTATCACATATATAAAAATTTTTTTTTTAATTTACTTTTTGAGTTTGATTTAAGACACTGACAATAATTATGACAAATGTTTTTCACAAAATTCTTAATTTCTTATTTGTACAAACTACTACTATATATATCTCAATGATAAAATATTAAAACGAATATATTTTTTTTATAAATACAATTTTTAAAGTTTACGCTGAATAATCCTAATTTATGTAAAAATGAAAAGTTCTAATGAGCAAATTAATTTATTCGAATGCTAAAGATGCTAATAATCATTATATGCTACATCTTAATAATAGATAATAATATTTTTAAATTAAATAGGTACATCTATACCATATACATGTTTAATTGAGTCAGTTTTTCTAATAAAGTTATTAATTATATTAAAAAGGTAACAAAGAAATTTAATATTAAAAATTATGTAGAACATAATGAAAAAAGCAAAACACGAGCAATTGTTTTATTTTGTAAGATCAAATGAGAAATAGATGAAATATTAGATAGATGAACCTTTATCTTCTCTATTTTTACCAATTTTTTATATTTTTATTTATTAAAAATTCTATGTTATATATTTTGTCATACAGTATTATTATTTCCATTTGAAAGAGATAATTATATTATTAAGATAAGTTATATAAGTATTGTATTAGAATAATTGTGTGTCGAAGTTATTTAACCGTAAGAGATATAGGATACCGAACTTTGATAAGATAAAAGCGATTAAAATTTAGAATGAGTTTTTCTTGAAACGAGAATAAAACAATAAATCACAAATCACCGTATAGTTATCACACAGAAAGTTGAAGGATTTTTTTTCAAGACATAAAATGATAACCTTATTTAATAGTTAATCAATTTGGTTATTTTGTCTTAAAAAATTAATCATATGCGTACACTGATACGATTGAAGCTTTGATTTGAATTATTCGATTTGAATTATTGATATAGACAACTATATGGTTTACGTAATTGGATGCAGAATGTTATAATGTGTATATATATATATATATATGTAATTATGGGCTTCTGTTCGAAATATGCAATGTTAAAGTGCTGACCCCGAGATTGTCGAAGGTACAATCTCAGCTGTATAAGGGCGAGTGCGTGGCGGACACGCGCGCGCACGTTTCTCTAACAGCTCGAAAAAATTGGAAATCATTGGAAAATTGCGCGGAATTGCACCAGTGAGCGGTTCTTTGCCTCTTTGGTACCGTTTTCTCGGTTTGTGGAGCGACTATCTCGTCAATTACCAGCTGACTTCCCCACTCCACTAACCTTCCTGTATTTATATGCAATTTTCAAAAAAGTCAAGAGTTAACCCAAGTGCAAATTGATCTACCGCACGAATTTTCCATCTTCTTATCAAGTCTCTGGCTCACCTTCGATTCCGAATGTTTTATGTCATGCTTCTCAGGGATAGGGCGATTTTGCACGCTACACCCCGATTTTCTGACTTTTGAATCCTTGAGCATAACTATGGCGCTGCTTTAGCAATTGAAAATACGAGGAAGAACTTTTTTTTCAATCGCCTTTTCTTTAAACATTCCATAATCATATATTGAGATGTACGCAATCTCGTAGCTGAAAAGAAAATAATCTAAATCTTTTTCAGTAATTGGAAAATGTCAATGATTTACGATATATTTTATTCATATTCTTACATATTGGTCTGTCGTATAATATATAATTAAATACTTATTTTAATATGAAATATTAAAATGTTTATAATATGTTTCCTATATGATTGAAACTTATTTATATTACGAATTATGATCATCATTCATTGCTTTGGATATTAAGAGTATGATCTAATAATAAGCAAGGGTACACTTATATTTTTATTCAATGATTTATTATTGTTTTAAATGACTAGCATAGTTATTTCTGAAAATCATAATTAGGAATCAATTATTTATATTTTTATGATTGCTCAATGTTAGCGTAATTTCTTTTGTAGTATATGGCTGATTAATTTTTATGATATAAAAAATTTAATTCACAAAAATCTTCTAAAAATATGTTTGGATAAATTTTTGAAAATAAAATTGTGTTATTACATAATTCAGTTGTCACGATAAATAAAGAAAATAAATTAAATTTATACGTATAAAATAGATTGGATTCAATATTGTTTGAAAATTGGGTTATTATGTGAGATATGAAAACTTGGAATATTCCATAGTAATTACAATAGTATTTTCTTCATTTATTAATGACGTTTATGACTAATTAGAAAGCTGTAAATTTAATTTGCATTTTCGAATATTGATTCGTTAAAGACAATTTTATATAATCCAATTTCAGCCTTAACAAGGGGGGGGGGGAAGAGTCGTTTTCTGAGATTGTACATTGTATCTCTCATCTGATACGTACATAAATCCATAGATGATGAAACCACGATAACATATGTGATGATTTATGAATGGTATGCACATCGTAGACCCCCGAAATTTACGTAACTTGAGTTATTCTCGATTGCATGTGTGGTGTGCATTGTGCATCATGTTGTTTAAACCAATAAACGCTTGTCAGTCCTTCTTTCGTGTTTCTCAAAAACCATACAATATAAATTTCTATTTTGAGAATATAAAAAAAAAGTTGTTTTACATTATTTATATTTATGATTTTCGAGCCACTTAAAGCATAATATTTTTATATATAATACTCTTTATGATAAAATATGAAAATCTAATTATAAATTATAATAAAGAAATAGATATTTATAACGCCTTGGTTTTATATGTAAGTAATATATATGCTATAACATAGAGAATATTTGTAAAAGAAGATTCTTAACTCTTATACTAAGCTTAGAACGATCAATGTGAATCAATTTGTACACTCGGCCTTCGCTCATCTTTAACCTAATCCCGACAAATTTAATAAAATATTTCGATCGCCTTTTAATTTACTTGGTATAGTGGGGGCTACCGCTGTACCTAATGCTTCAATTCGCTATAACTATGAAGTTAAAGAGAACAAAACAGAAGCTTTTTACATTTGTTACTCTATATATTCATAAAATTAAAATATCTCGTTGCTGTGAGCTTCTATTTTTTTAAGTTCATCTTCGATAAGAGCTAGAGAATGGACAGTCCGCGATGGAGAGGTGGATTCCTTTTCTCATCTTACAGCTCACAGTTATACTCGGGCTTATTTTAACGGTTTTAACACGCTCCTATATGGAACATCATTCTGCATTAAAGTGGCTTAAGTTTTACAACTTTCCCGTTGCACTTATGAGCACCAGCAGCATACGCTCTTATTTTTCATCTAACTTTTTCTCTTTGTCCTCCTTCTATATATATATATATATATATATCACATATATGCCGCGCACACTTTGCCCCCCCCCGTTTTTGTGCGGCACTCTTATAATCAAGGCAAGCAAGACTAGTCGACCTCGGTCATACAGCAATTTTCGAATCCGCATTGAGGAAATTAACAGTATTAGCGAGCCTCATCTAATACAGCTGGGACTGGAGTGCGAACTACCCTCGGATCAGTCGTCACCACGGTATATGTACAACCATTGCCATGGCTGCTGCTTTGCTACTTGCAGAGTTACTGCAAGCGTATAAGCTTACTATGTATGCAAAACAGTACCGGAGAGATCCCCCGTAGATTGGAGATTTGCTTTGGAATTGATTGAATTGGAGATTTTCCGTGGAAGCATTTTTTTTCATTGTTACTTTTTATTTTACCTCTCTAATCAACAAACGGGTTGTTTTTGGTAACGTGCAGTACGTCTCTCGATACGTCTCAGATTGATGTAATGTCGTTTTTAAATTCGTTTTTAAATCTATTTGCTTTTATTTACTGGTATCATTATTAATTAAATGAGAATGACAAGAGAAATATGCTTTCGAAATAGTCTGACTGTGCAAGGTTAATTTCTCGATATTTGTAATAAAGGCATTTAGAATAACGATTTAAATTCGTTATTTACAAACTCAATTTGTAAGTGAAACTGATAAAAGACTTCACGTAATATTATCGTGCAAATAATAAAAAATAATAAAAAATAATAGTAGCTAATTAAACAACAGGACTTACCATGGAAGTAAAAAGTTAATGTGTTCGATTGCTTCGATAATTACGAATGAAATTTATTATCGAGAACGCGTGACCACGTGCGGAAGCCGAGGGACATATCCAAGCATGAAACAGAGCGCAATGAAATGGAGACAGGAATCAGAAACTGAAACCATGTATGAAGCTATATATGTTGTTATTGAGTTGCCGCAATAAAACATGTAAATTTTACACCGCCTCTGTATTCTTCCACCATAACCCCACATCGAGCATGCGTGGTGCTACGATAATCAAATCTCATGGTAAACTTTAAATCATCGTTGTATATGCTGCAGTTTCCGGCTTATACATATCGTGTTTTGACTAGCTTGACACCTTCAGTCACTCTACATTCGATATAAAATAGTGAAAATTAGCAGGAACGTGCTATTTATTATTCATTGGAGTTTTATTGATGCGCCCGAGTGGCAGGAATTTTCTATTTATTATTCATTGGAGTTTTATTGATGCGCCCGAGTGAACCATCTCAGTGCTACCTTTGGCTTATTTTAATATTAAAAAATTCACTAAACTGCTTAACTATATAGGCGTCTGAATACATATGTAGAGATGCAATTGTATTAAAAATCAGGCGATTGGATGGAAGATTGCGATAGTAGTTCACGGATATTCAACTTATAAAATTTTATGCATTATCGAATCACTGTTTATTATTCTTACTTGGGAAATGTAGCCTAATGATATAGTAATGCATTCAGTACGTGACTATTATTTATTCGCTTCAATACTCACATTATTATGTTTATGTAGTAGTATAATCAAAATATATTTCAGAAAATTATGAAACAATAATTGCGTAAATAATAATAAATTTTCTAAATACAATAATAACAACAATATGCTAAAATATACAATAAAATTGATCGAACGTATTATTGAAAAATATACAAAAAGCATAAATCAACATTAAATTTCTTGTTACATATCGTAAAATATTTTTCTTTTAATTGAATCGTCATTATTTTCTTGCTATTAAATATATAATCTATTTTTATTCATTGCGCTCGTCTGTCTTGATCATAACGCTATAGTAAACGTAATGTAATGACATAATTATAAAACGATTTGATAACGATGGTATTCATTTCTAATATATTCCATAATCTGTATTGTAAATATTCTAATGGTATAATTGGTAAAATATAATATAAAATTTAATAAAAAATAATGTAAGCAAGATAAAATTTAAGATGAATATATTTATGATAAATATATACATATTTGACCGCTCTAATTGATCTAATTGACCGATCTAAAATGAATATATTTGCTGAATAAATTAAATAAATTTAGTAGGAAGAGTTTATGATATGAAATAATCATAATATTATAATTAATATTATAAATAATTACACTTTTTTAATATGTATTATATATAAAAGAACATAAAAGTTATGTAAAATTTTCTAAATATAATGGTTGAAAGTGACGAGATAGTGTATAATTTTCATATTATTTTGTTTCCCAGAAAAGAAAATTGCAGAAAGTAATGTATTATTTTCTAATAGGTGAGCATGATCTTAAACATAGCATAATAATCAACTAAGGTGTGAAAAGTAGAAGTGGAAAGGATATTTTTAAATACATAATAAATTGCTGTTTCAGCCTAGTAGAATTGTACAATATAAATAATGCAAATAAATTTACAAGTGTAACTGTTAAAACTTTTTTTAATCTGAGTTAGAATTATTTAGCAAGACAATGCAATATATCATAATGAAAAAAAAACATTATAAAAATAAAACTCGAAAAGTTACCAATGATGAAAAAAGTCTCATTGCATAAAATGAAAACTTCGAAATTCTCGATAAAAATAATATTTGTAGTATATTTAAATACAAACAAAATTACATAAAAAAAAACATTTCATAATAATAATAAAAATTGTATGTCTAAAGTAAAATTAGAGAAATTATAAAAGTAGGAGTAAAGTATATAGAAATAGTCGGAAAAGATAAAAAAAAAGTACGGTGAGAATATAAAATAAATTTCGAAGCTTTAGTATACTATCTCAATTAATATTGCCATACAATTATTTGAAAATTAAACTTCATATTATTTTTACCCAAATACCGTATATTGAAAATTATATTAAATTTCAATAGCTTTAAAAGCTATGTAATGATAATGATTATGGTCATGGTGATAAGATCATTAACGCAAAGTGTCAATCAAAGCTACATCCAAAAAATTTATTAGACGAGTAAATGAGCACTCCGATTCATTCAGAAATCATATTTTCCCAAGTATGCCAAGGAAAAAGCATACAAAATTAATAATTTAATAATGCTATTAAGTAATGTTTAGTTAACTCGAATTTTTTTAAAGAATCGAGCAGCGTTGATTATTAGATACACTTGAATTTTATATTTGTATGGGAAGGGCGGCGGTTATGACTTAATAATTTCCAAAGTGATATCTTTGTCCATGATCTTTGTGATGAGCCAACATATTGCCGCCTCAGCATCCACCATATTATTTCTCAGAATTATTGATATATCCTATGCACTATTGACTTCCGCATTTTATTTATATATATATATATATATATATATATATATATATATATATATATATATATATATATTAACAAAACAAAGTACAAATAGAACGCATTCGTCTTGAGTTTCAATAAGAATTGCTCGCCAGTCGTTGAGTGAATTATTAAACTAATTTTGCGTTATATAAGTAACTAATTTATTTTGTATATTGTATTATATTATACAATAAAACTTTCCTACTAATAATCGATTTTCCGATCAATGTTTAATTGCCCTTATATTTACATTAACGTGAACTAGTGATATTACTGTTGTTGTGATCAATATAATAATAATGCGATTGCTCGATTTTCCATGATTACATATTCTAATGGAAAAAAAAGATTTGATTAAAAGATTAGATAGATGCAAGTGCGGAATCACCAGACTTCATTGCTTTAGAAAGTTAGAAAGTAAAAAAGAAAATAAAGATGAGATAATCTTTTGATATGCTATTTGACATTTATATTGCCAAGAAAAATTTGAGTCTTACGTAGAGTTTGCATTTACTTCAGCTTATAAGTGTGTTCAAACGGCTAATGGGACTCTTTAGCAAATTAAATTATTTTTCACTAACTATTTGTACACGATATTCTAAATGAGAAAGTCGACTATACGATCATTCTAATAATATATTTTATTAACTTATACATTATTAGTCCATCGTAAAGATATTTATATTATGCAGATATTTAAAGCATACATACATTAAATAAAGAATATTTCAAGGTATTATTATAAATGCAAAATTATTAACAGCCGATCTACCATATTTCAGCGTTCAAAACGAATCTGCCAGTAGAAATTCAGCCGGATAATCAGGTGGCAGTGAAATTGGGCCATAGCCAAACGATCTTGTGCAAGGCTGCAGTTGCATTGCAGGTCTGCCGATTCACTATACCCGGCGAGGATAGCCTTGTCCTGACACCGGGGCAACCTTCGGAGGATGGGATCGATTACTACGGCGAGGGCCTTGACAAGGGCCAGTGCGGCGTTACGATATCAAACATTAAGGAGAGGCACGACGGCAATGTCACCTGCTATCTCACTCCTGGAAAGGGACGCTCCGAAAGCTACAATAGCGTACGCATGATCGTTGCAAGTCAGTATTACGTTTCTTCCAATCCTCCAGATAAACTTCGTACTCTTCTTTCTCATCATCTCGCATCATAATCTTTGTAAAGGAAGGCCGCCTCTCTTTATTTTGCCCTATTTGTATGATATGTGCTAGTAGACAGTTAGCCAAATTATTGTTGTCAGTAGCGAATTGCGCCTACATATTAAACAGTATGGCCGCGTCCTACTCTCTTAGTACTACGTGTTTTATTTTTATCACAATAAATATTTTCCTTTAATATATCAAGATTTAATTGTATAATCATCCTGTAAATATTGTTAATTTTATTACATTTGTAAAGTTTTTTTGCAAAAGTTAAAAAAATTATTTTTAAAAAAAGTTAAAAAAGTTTTTTTGCAAAAGTTAAAAAAAATTAGTTAAAACGTAATTAAAACAATATAAGGTCGACAAATTTTTAAGCTTATACAGTATTAGAAATTACATAGTGCTACATTTATGAAATTTAAATAATGAGTAATGATGTGCAATGATGTAAAAAACAATCAATATTTCAAATAAGTAATTAAAAAATATAATTCAATTTCTTTACAAATTCATAAATTTCAAGTTTATTTAATAGAAATATAAGACAATAATGATTTATAATCAATGCATCTTGATATAAGTTTTTTTCCATAATATATATCCATAAAACTACAAATTTATAAATGCATTATACAGAAATTTCATATTCAAAGCCATTTTTATATTCTTATTGCATTCTTTCTTTATATTTATTTGCTTGTTCTGGAAAAAAGTCTTGCAAAGTCGAAGGCCTTATTTTTCATTTTGATTGCATTGCTATAATTCTATTTCAAAAATACAAACATATTTGTTTCTTTTATTAAAATTCATTTGATCGATTCATTAAAAATATCATTTCTCTGGTAGCCGTAATTTTAGAATCGTAAACTATATTTTCATCTTTGTAATGTATATAGCATCCAATCTTATATTAAAAATACCAAATATATCTGGTGTATAATATTTAATATGTTTTTACTAGTTTTTAGATATTTGAAAATATCAGACATGAATACAACATTCTTCTGGTAATTCAAATACTCTACTAGGTTCATAAGACAATCTACTATTATAAATCTTATCGTTTAACTCCAATATGGTGATTTTCATAAAGTTATGTATAGCATTCTACAAATAAAACTTTTCAATTTCCAACATTAGATCCTTAATCCTTTTAAAAGATATATCTGAGAATTTTTTAATTATTTCAACTCTCACGCAGAATTTCTCGACATGATCTTGAAAGGATCCACTATTATTCTCATACGACCTTTGCTATCGGTTGAATTTCAGGACAATTGGAGTTCTTATTTTTTCGAAGTTAGTCCATCAATGAACAATATCTCGTACTTTAATATATATAATATAAAATTGTGAATTATTCTTGATACCTGCGCATAATGATAAGTGCGCAACATTAATGTTATCAGCCATGTTATTAAATTTAAAAAAATTTATATCGAATTTCAGTTACAATATATTTCTTTATTTTTATTATATATTTTTCAAAAAATTTAAAATTTTAAAAATTTAAATATTATTTTTAATATTTTATTATTTTTATTTTGTATTACGTGAATAAAATAAATATTTTAAATCTGTGTAATCGCTATAAGTTCGAAAATAGTGTGAGAGCTCAAGCTTTGGACCAGATATAGTACAAAAAAGAAACAAGAAGCCTAAAATAAAAGATATATATTTGAAATTCACAGAGCAACCACTGCATCCACAACTTCACCTAAATAAAAACAATGGAGCTTACAAATCTGGGGAGAAAATGGAGGTTAGCTGTGTAGCTGTGGAAGGAAGGCCACCCGCGAATGTTTCACTTTATTTAGGTAAGTTTATGGTTTATTACTACCAAAATATTAATGCATACAATTAAATCTAGAAAACCTCTTTTTTTCTCAGTTTTTATATTACTTTTCAGTAAGTTGGCAATTCAATATAATCATAATATGTACAATATCGTATATAAATGTTTTTAAATGCATATAAATATGTATAATAAAAGAAGAATACGTATTGTACTTTAAAATTTTCTAATTTGATCGACATTAATTTTTCGTAATATTTAAAAATATTTATATATACTATTCTAGATTTTTTTGTCATCGTCTATCTTCTGAAAGAAAAGTTGTATTTATTAAATATTTTATTGTATTATTTACTTATATATATAATATATAAGTAAGGATATAATATACATGTGCTAAAATTATCTATTAGATAACGAACCCATTGGATTCGATGAAAGACCGATAATATATGGACGACCAATTGAGGAAACTCAGGCTATATTAAATACATCGAGAAGTGTAACGCCAAGTGATAATGGCAAAACATTGCGTTGTGTCGCTGATCATATTGCACTTCAGCAGCCTTTGGAAACAACGAGACAAATTGAAGTTCACTGTGAGTGTAGATAGTCCAATTAGTTAATAATTTTCATTTAATTGAATTTAAATGTTTTATGTATAATTATAGCTAAATAGTTGTAATAAATTTAATAATACTGTGTATGAAAAAAAGTTAATTTACCTACATAAAAACGTCAAACCAACCTTAATGGAATTCTACTTTTTTATAATTGTAATTATACACTTGAGGTATAGATTTTAGTTATTGAGAACGTGATTTTTTGATAAATGGAACGATTTATCGATGGAATATAATACAAAGCTTGTGCTTTCGAAATTGTAATATAATGGTTAAAGCATTTTAACTTTTATTACTTATTAAGAATGCAAATACAGTAGATTATTACTGAATCAAAAGATGTTTGTATACTTGGTACGATAACAAGTAATATCTGAAAAATTTTAATGAAATAAAAATCTATCTAATATGGAAGTATTACAAGTATAGAAGTAATTGCTGCAAATTTTTAGACTTCATCAAGTAATTATAAAAGAACGAACCAGTTTTAATATAGCCTAAGAGCGCATGTTATTCGATTAGAGAACATTCTTATGTATTCTTACATATTTACATATTTCGAAATACTTTCATATGCCTGCATCGTCATTTATTGCATTAAAAATTACTTTCTGCTTACACCACAGTCCCACCACAGCCACAGCAGACGATCGAGCGCTTTGGTTACGCAATTGGCCGTCCCGGAAAAGTGAACGTGACGGTTCAGGCCAATCCGAAGCCCAACTTTACATGGAAAGTCGATACTGTGAAGATCAATGCTGGAATGCCCGATGTGTCTGGCCGATTGCAGACTTCCTCTCCTGTAGACTTGGTAAATTCATATTTCATGGTAGAAAGAAAGGTAAAAACGGGATAGAAAACGATAGATCGAGCGAAAGAGATGAAAAAATCGTTATTTGCCCGTTCTAGTTTCGTTCAAATATAGGAAAAATATTACTTTAGGAGCGTACCAATTTTTTCTCGCTTATCACCTCATGTACCTTTTGTCTGTTACATCGTAATTTCACTGTATTAAAAAAACTGTTTAATGTCTGTTTTTGTGACTAGTGATAAGCAAAGTACTATTTATGCTGCAAATAATCCATTTAATTTACTTTGGACGGTTGTGAAAAATACAAAAAGACTTTTATTTAAAACTAGGTTATTACTTATTGAATATTAAAATTTATCGTAGTTTATTTTAGATATATATGTATCATCTTCATTATATGATAAATATATTATAAAATATTATTTTTATTATTAACAAAGAATATAGATAGAGAACCGAAACAATGTATATATAAAATTTATTTCATCAAATTATAAAATATCTTTTGATAAATTGAAAAATTAGATGCATTCATAAGTATAAAAATTATTTAAATGTAAATTAAGAAATTTAGACTAATATAAAAAATATTATTAATTGTACAAAATATTATTAATTATTAATTATACATCAAATAAATGTACAAAATAAAATACTAAGTTTATTAAATAGCTAAAAATCTTACGTGCTTTAATAGAAAAAAGTGTAATGAATTGACTTACTACAAAGATGATTAGAAATAATAACGAGTCATTCTTGAATTTATATATATATATTACTTTTATAAGTATGGTTATATATAATAATTTCTGATCTCGTAATTCATTCTTTGTAAATGTCATTTTTATCAACAAAACTGAATATTGATAAAAATATTATCTTGATTATTTCTGATTTATGAATCACATTGATATTTAATATCAATAATTGCATCATTAAATATTTATTAAATTGCAAAAGAATTTTCAAATAAATATTAGGTAACTTATAATGAATTTAATATAAAATATCTTAGTTAATTTGAAATTATTATATATAATTTTTAGAAGCATATATGTTAAACACTTGAGATATGAAATTATTAATAAAATCAAATAAACCCATAAATTTGGCGCTAATGTTTAACATTCATCTACGAATATTTTCTGAATTATAAAATACTTTAATTTCTTTTAGTTACTTTATAATTATTTATGTATCTAAATTTAAAATATGGTATAAAAATTGTTTGTCATAGGTTTTTCAAAATAAATAGAAACAAAACGAACTATTATAGATGTTTACTGGCTCGTACTAATGAATAATTAGGTTACTTAGACTTTATAATATAACATTTAAAAGCTGATTGAAAAGCTACATTTATATATAAATTTATAAAAATACAAGTATTTCCAATTATTTATTTAGGGTCATGGATATTGGAGTCTCGTTTTGAATATTGACAGCGTACAAAAGTCCGATACAGACAAAGAATATAGTTTGGAAGCTCACAACAACGAAGGATATGCCGTATATAAAATAATTTTATCATCTTCTTCTGAGCCACCAGCAGGTAAGTCCATCTAATTATTATATGCAAGTATTATGTTTTTTATATTTATTAATTAAATTTAATCTCATGACAAAGCACAAATATATTAAATTAATGCTAAGCACACATTTTTTCTCATCATTATGCTATTATAGTTTTGTGAAAATCTTATGTGTTTATAAGATTTTAACAGAAAATGATAAACTAACTATATAATCATATAACATACAGTAAAAATTTTAATTATGCAATTTTTTTGAGTAAATATATTTTTGCATAGCATTAATGTTATTGAATCATATTATCCTTATCATCGACACTCATTGATTGTGACAATCGTACAATTTTCTGTTTCATTATATTACTTGTTACATAATCATATTTATACTTCCAGCTATTACCTTACATAAAAAAATATTGTAAATATAAACATTGTAATTTATAACATCTATAAATTACCTAAGAATTAAAATACATTATTTTAACATTATTGCAATATGAATTTATTTATAATCAATACAGAATTTTGTAAATTTTTAACATAATTTTTTTTTAAATATACTTAAATGTATTGATGAATTCTGTTGTTCGGAAAACTCATAAATGATTATGAAGCGTCAGAAGTTTATGAATTTTCTTGTAGTATTATTTGAGCTTTTAATCAAATCATTCACAGTCACGTGTCGCTGATTGATGATGACTATCTATTAATATCACCGCATATAAGTCAAAAATTGTTTTCTAATCGCAAATACCTTCGTCGCATGCTCACGCAGGAGCTTTAGGTCGATTCAATCAATTCTACGATAAGCTCTCCGAACACATGCACGCACTAGGTAATCGTCACTATATACGTTTCATAAATTATTCTTTTAGTTACTTTATTATTATTATATTAATTATCATTATAATGATTCGCAATGAAAATAATAATTTTATAAGAAATATTGAATCATTATATTTGATTAGTATTTTATTATTGTTATTTACATTTCTATTTCTATTTCATTTGTTGTATATTATAATAAGAATAAGGAAGCTAATAATCTAACATGATATTTTCTACATTTCAAACAATGCTTAAACAATTAAAAGTATGTATTTTGCACATCAGTAGCTTAATAAAGATAATCGTATATTTAAATTTACGTAAAAAGTATTATCACTCTTAAATATTATGTGACTAAAATAATTTGTATTTTCTGTTTAGAATGTCTTTAGTTGAATACTATTGAACATAACTTTAAACAAATTTCTATGAATACTAAACTTGAGTAAACTTGAAAGAAATAACTTTTTAATAGTTTTTACCAAATATAATGTCCAATTGTTATTGATATTTTTCAATAGTGACATATTATTTTTAAGAACTAACAGAATAGCGAAACATCACTTTTGTGAAAATGAGGAATAATACGTATGCTTTATTATTATTATTATTATTTTTATGAATTACTTTATTATTATTATTTTATTAGTATTATTTAATGTATTTTGTTTTTATTAATTATTTTAAATATTTGTTATTAAATAAAACTGGTCGTTAGAAAAGCAATAAACTAGCAAATTTATAATTAAATAACAAATAAATTAAATTGTTTTCAGGAGTAGATTTGGATGCCGGATCAATAATTGGAATCGTTATCGGAGTTTTGATACTTATCCTTTGTGTGTTCCTAGTAATTTTTGCTCGCGCAACTGGACGCTGGTGTTTTGCAGGTGAGTTAATTGGTTTCAAATTTTGTTTATCCTCTTTTATGAAAAGCATTGAGCAAATCTTCCATAGTTACTTAAATATTCTTAACGTGCTTTCCTCTTTAAGTGAGCTTATATACTCATGTAGAAAAAAGACGGTTTTGGGTGTAGTTGGAAAATAATTGTTCGTAAGTGTTCTTGTATATGGTATTAAGCTTTTAACAAACCATTCATAAAGCACGAAAGAAATATAAAGAAATTAAGTGATACTAATGTTTAAGTTTGGTGCGGAAATAAATTAGATAAATTATATTTAATAAAATTAGAAAATAGTAACGAATTATTATTTATCAGTTAGCTTAAAAATTTATTCAGAGAATTAATTTACTTTAAATTATATTCCGCAGTTTCTACAAAATAATCAAAGAGAATGATATTTTATGCGAACATAAAACAATACATGACAATTCAGTCAAGATAATATTAAACATATGATACTGCAATAAAATCATTAATTTATCAAGATTAAACAAACTTGCAAAGTCAAAATTGATTTTAAAAACACATGCAGAAAAAATAAATTTTCATTTAAAATCTAAATTAAAACGCAGATTGGAAGTACATCTTACTTAAGCATGAAAGGCAAGATAATTGTTGGTCTGCTCAGCTTTAACTTTGTATATTACATATAAACAAAAATGTCTTGTATGTTATGCTGCTATCGATAGGACAGCATGTAAGTCGGGCCAAGTAAAGAATCCTGACAGCCATCAACAATAGGCGTGTGAATTGTGCTCTAGACGTGATACTGTCCAGGGGTAAGTCGTCGTAATACAGCTACACCAGACAGAGCATCACATTACTGTTTTTGTTCGCTAGTTCCCCGCCCGATTTCTTCGTCATTATTATGCGACATATTTGGTTATTAATTTTCTTATTTATTCATTAGCTGTTTAGCGATGGCCTTGGTTATTTAGCGTTCATTCATAAACATCAGCGCTGTATTGTTTATTCGTATAGTAATGGTTATTTAGCGTTCATTCATAAACATCAGCGCTGTATTGTTTTTTCGTATAAAAGCCTTGCATTAATTTAATTTTTTAGAATTAAAATTAATTTAGCTAATAATTAATTTTTCATAAACGTATAATAAATTTTCATATTATCTAATGTCATTTAATGATAAATATAAGAAATTTACAATTAAGTGATGCAGGATTTTGTGTTCTTGAGATACAGTTTTAATCTGAGAATAATTAATAAAATAATTTCAATATGATTTTTTTATTATATTATTAAATAAGTTTCACTAAATTTTCAATCATTATTTCATAAAACATCATAGAGTAATTTATCATTGCAATTTCATAAAAATGTTTGCTTTTATAAATTGTCACTCTAACTTAATAGTCGTAAATTACATATTAGATGCTAATTTTATACAATATTTCTGGAATTACTTTTTTCTTATATATAATTCAAGGAGTAAAAATTTTCTTATTGTAATGATCGCATCCAAGAAGTTTTATTTATGGTTATTTTTAAATGTTATAGAAAATTAGAATATACATTTTGATTAAATATATCAATAATAAAGGTGCATGTCAAATCAAGCTTGCGATATATTGCATGAAATTCCAATGACTTTGTATATTTTACATCGAAATTTAAAAACATATTTAATACACAATTAATGATGAGAGACACTTTATTGTAAAAATATAATAAATAACAAGCAACCTCCACAAATCGGTGAGGGCAATTATGCAAATATGGACAAGTCAAACATTAGAATTAATTGACTTTTCTATTTCCTTATTAATAGTTGTTTTGTATTTTAAAACTTTAATGATATGACCCCTCGGAAATACTCTTTATCACAATATCTAATTATTGCACGACCATTGTATTTGTCTATTTCATTTATTAAACATTTGTTAAGTTTTTTATTCAAAATACTAGTCTATTAGGATATTCGTGAAAAAAATCTATAATTAAAAATAAAAATTTGTCATTTCAAATTATAAATCAATATTTATTTTTGAAAAAGTAAGTCAACTTTAAAAATAAATTTTTTTCAAAGAAATTGAAATACTAAATAATTTGACAAATTTCAAGAATTCTACTAAGAATATACAAATTTTAATATAGTATAAATTTCTAATATGTTTTAAAAGCATTCTACATGAAATGTAGATAAGGTATATGAAAAGATTGCATATGTAATTCTTTGTTGCTTAATGAGTAGATAGTTAATGTTATTAATTGGATATATTAACGAAATAAAAGTATTCCTCGGAATAATATAAAAAGACATAAATATGACATTTTAATTATTTGTATAATAATGCATGTACTATTTATTGACCTTTTTATCATATTAGACGCATGGCCATGTATTTAAAATGGCTAATTTTTTAAGAAATCATAATATTTTTATATTAATATTTTTATTTATATTTCGAAATATTCATTTTCTTTTAACCTTTGCTTTAAATTTTCCATCCCCAGATACGCAATTTATATTATATTAAACTCGTGGCCTATCAGAACTACATTACAAAAGTACCATTTATTTTACTGAAACAGTGATTGTTATATTTTACTTAGTTATATTAAAACACAAAAAAATATTATCTAGAAATATACATTTCGAATTAATAAGGGCCAAAAGCAACTGTAATAACGATATTGTGAATTTCAATTAATAAACCTTAAATTTAAATTAATAAATTAAAGAATTTAAAAGTAAACCCATTTGAAGGCAATAGTATACACAGAATAAGTATTTTTTCACATAATAATATGAATTTTATGTAGCGGAATAGTTTATATTTTATATTTTATATTGTGAAATTTAGTTAATAAAATTGGGAATATATTTTTGTTTTACTTTTATAATGTGTATTACAGTTAAGTATATTAAATAAAGAATTTTTAGAATATTTAGAATATTCTTGAACTAAAACAAGTTAATATTACTTTTTACTTTATTTATAATATAATTGTTCAATTTTTTAGGCAATACTATTTCAGAGTAACACTTATAATATTTTATTGATCGTTAACATATTTTATAGAAGTAATAGCAAAAATAGTAATAATACTTAAGTAAACTAGTTATTTGTACCACCTTTATATAGACTGAGAATTAAAATGTTAATTATATTATTGTTATAAAAACAATATTGATAAAGGTTTTCTTTTTCTCAAATTCTAGGCTACACTTTTTTGTATAGAATAGTAGGTTTTATTATTTTAAAATATAGATGAAATAATGTTGATATCAACGAATAGATTAACTTATTACTATTGTGATTTCATAATGTAAAAATAATTTATATACTTTACATATAATTTGACTATAACTACGTATATTATAGATTATTAAATACCTATAATTATTAAAAATGAAGAAAATCTTCCAAGAAAACTAATGATTTTTGTTTATTACTGGACTTAACTTCCTGTAACAAGTTAAATTCAAACGTATTTGTAAACACAAATAAATGTTAAATAAAATGTTATTAAAAAATGAATAATATGTTTAACTAACAAATGATAAACTTGAATTATTAAAAAATTTTTAAAGTAAATTCATTAATTATTATTTTTTCATTCTTTAAAAATTTAAATAATGTAGGTATGCTTATAAGGTATAATAAGACTAATTTAGTATTACAGAATATGATTTGAAAAACAAACAAAGTATTATAATTTCAAGTTAATGCTAAAATAAAATTTTGTTTATAATAAAAAAATAATAAAAATTTACATTATTTAACAATAATAAGTATTTAATAATAATAAAAATAAACAATTTAATATATTTATAATACTTGTAAAACATTTAGATAAAAGGTTAATAAATATTTTATAATCAATTACTTATCATTTAAAAATTAATATAATATGGAATCATTTTATTTATTTTAAATATCTTAATATATTAATTTAACTTAGTAATATCATATAATTTTTATAAAGTTTTGTTAAAATGTAAACATTTCCATATGAAAAAAAGTTTGTTCTTGTACAATAATTAATAAATATTTATATTTCTAATAATTAGATAAAAAGAAATTTATATATGAATTTCTAAACATAAATTAACTGTTAAAAATGTCAACATATCAAATAATAACATGTAGGAATATATTATAAATTATAATTATTAATATAAAATATACGGCTATTTGAATTTTTTTAGAATGTATAAATATTATACATATTTAATTCATTTAATATTTAATTTACTTAATTATTTTTAAATCGGTAAAAAATTTAATTAGTTTTAATTTATTTAATTATGTTTCATGAATTAATACTCAACTAATTATATTGATGTAAAATTGTATACAAGAATGAAGTTATTGTATTTTAATTCATACCATTGATAATTATAAGAAATTATATTAGACACAAGATATATAATATAAGAATTACTGAATCAAAGAGAACGAACGAATCTGTAAATTATTAAATTTCAGAATATAGTTTTCGTATTCATATATTATTAACGAAATTTTATATTATTGATACATATAAATAAAAGTCCAATCACATATAAAAATTTTATTTTTCCTACATTAGCAATTTTTGTAATAATTCTTATATAAACAAAAGATTTGATAGTCAAATTTTGAAGTAATAATTTAATGCAATGCAAAATTAAAAAATAAGTAGTATGAATTTTGCAAGTTAAAACAATATTATATTATTAACTGTTAAATTATTTATATAAATTATGAAAGATATAAACTAAAGAATTAGAATTTTTTTCATTATTATCACTTATATATGTTCTAGTTACTACATAGCATCACTCACATCGTAGCATGTTACATTTTCCATAATCATTAATTTATTTTTCATAACATGCATTGTTTTAAATATGATATCGATTTTTAATTCACTGCTCTGTGTTTTAACTCAACTACAATTTAAACTATTTACTTCTTGACATCAAACAACTAATGTAAGATTTTAATTATATTTATAAAAAATAAAAAATTTTAAATACGAAACGTAACGTCTTAAAAGTGTTAACTAAATAGAATTTTTGTAATAATAATATTTTATACTAAATGCTGTTGCTATACATATAAAATAAATAACTTTTTATTCTGTTCAATGTTATTATTTTTATTTTGACACGCTATTAATATTTTAATTATGTAATTATTATTACATTACTATATTCATATACATATATTAATATATAATTATACATTAATATATACATATACTATATTCTTATACAACTATTTCGCATGGAATTCCTATATATTAATCCAATTAATTTCATTTTCAAATAATATTTTAATAATCATTTTTTTTTATATACTCAAATGTCTATATAGAATATCTTGATATTTTAATTATACTATTAACACTTACATTTCTTTAAACAAAATTTATATATATATTTATATATTAAAAACAAATCAGTTTCAATAGCAAATTATTCGATTAATGTATTAGCGTTAAATGGGTCCCTAAGTTTATGTAAGTGTAAAGTATACATATTAAGATGTACAAATTTCATACTATTAACTTTTAAAGTTATTGAAAATTTTTATACAAAACATTTTGAAAATACATAAAATAATTTTTCATTAAAAAATTTAATTTAACTCCTTTAGATATTTTTACAGTAAACATTTCTTTATAGATAGACAGATAAACATAATTTCAGTCTTTTCTACCTTAATCATATTAATACAACTAAATTTGTAGAAGTATATGAAGATGTCGGAGTCTCACTTCATTGTTTTTAATTAAATTTAATAAATTTTTCTAATTTATGTAACGAAGAATAATATAAAATTTATTTATAAATACAATTCATATTTATAAATATATTAACAATCTAATGATAAAATTATTACTTAATTAATATCTTGATTAACTAAGTCGATTTAGGCCTATGATATGAATATAAATATATTAATAATTTTAATGGGCTTATGTCAGAATGTTGAATAAATTAAATGATTATGCTACTAACGATTGAATTGAAATTTATTATTATCAAGTTTGATAAAAAATATTATTATTGCTATAAATAACGTGATTATTCAATGAAAAATTACCTATACAGATTGTATGTTAGAAAATTTCCATTAATTGTATAATGCTGATAATTATGGATGTCAAATCGGTCGTGAAAATTTTATTCGAAGGTAAAGTAGCGACAATCGATTTTGTAGTTAAATATTTTCTAAATAATTAAATATAATAGATTGATATTTAAAGTTAAATTTGCTCTGTAATATTCAATTTCATTTAAGAAAATTTCCTTGTCGAAGTATAAAACACTAATCTACAATGAAAGATTTTCTATTTACATAGCTGTCAAACGTTTATAAAATAATGGATTATTATCAAAATTATTGTAGTCAATAGTGAAAAGAATTTTAATTCTGAGCAGTTGGTAATTTTAGATGATTACATAATTATCGATATAATTGATATCCATAATAATAAATAAAGTATGCAAGATCAATGAGGCTAGAACTTTGAAATAGGGTGTAGAACTTGCGGAGATCAAACGGTTTGGATCAAAAGAGAAAATTAAAAATGAAAATGAACAATGAAAGTCCACAGTTGGACTCCGACATCGTATTATTAGCCTTATAAAAATACAAAAAGCAAAAAGCAATAGAGCGAGGGTAAGAAAATCCACACGTACCTTAAAGAAAGAGTGCCTTTGACCGATATTGGTGGGGTTGCTTGTTGCAGCGAGGCGTCGGAGCGATGAAGAGGCCGTCGGGGGTGCGGGTGCCGGCAGCGAAGCCCACATAACGCCGGGCTCAGATGAAGACGAGGACCAACACGAGCACGAGCACGAGCAACACATCATAAGCGATGAGAAGCTGGCGGCTTCCCAACATGGCCAAGAGAATCCGATACACGCCAGTAGCGAGTACGTCAACGGCCGTAACGACACCAACAACAGCAAGGACATTAAGAAAAATTTGGATAAAAAGACCGACACGCCCGTATAAGCGCATCCATATACCATACTTAAATTCATCTCAGCGAGAGATACGCCGACGTCTTTATCCTTTCGTGCGCGAGTCCATACTTAATTCCGTGTGCTCATCCTGGATGTTTTGCGGATGTATCCCGCATTTTGGTCAGCATTAAGGCTCTCAAATCCATCTCATCTTAACACTGTCATTCCATTGCAATCACCGCCAACGCCATCACCACCATCACTACTACATTCCGGATTCGATAAGTAGGCATACTTTAATTCATAAAATGTGGTCATTTTTTCAAGAAATAATGCGGTCGAGTTATCAACCATTTAACAAAGTGGGCGAGCGAGAGACGACTTGAATAATTGACGACTTGTGCATCATGTAAGCATGTGTGTAGCCAATACGTAACATCGAATGTCGAGAAGATTTGTAATTGCATTGTATCGGTGGAATAATTTAGCCGGGACGATCTCGTTATAAGCCTGGATCGACTACTCAGTTTTCTCTTCGAGAACGTAGTACGAACGTATGAACGAACCTACGAATTTCCCTCGAGCGAGCGGCGCCGTCCTCTTCCTCTGCGTATAATAATAAAAATAATAATAATAATCATAATTATTATTATTATTATTATAGTAATACTAATGATAATGATAATGATAACGATAATGATAATAGTAATGATAATGATAATAATAACAAATAATGAAAATCAACTTGGTCGCCGTTTATATTGATAGTCGGAAACGTGCTCAAATCACCACATGGAATTACTAATGAATTTTATTTTATTTTATCTTCATCTCTATCTCAGTCCTATAATAATATATATCGAAGATTTGTTCACATTTATTGACATTTGTTGATTAAATACGATTCGTACTTACTTTGGACAAAAAAACACTTCTTATATTCGTTACAAGATAACGTTTCTATCCGCTATTATCTACATATTTATAGTATATAACAAGAATTGTTTTCTTTATTTCGCAATTCAAATTATCTGACTATTTCAAAAAAAAAATTTATTTTGTCATTTTTATCATTATTTTTTATTACGTAATGAATAATGTAAAATATTGAAATACTAAATAGCGCAACTGAATAGTGCATACTTTGGTGTTACATCTTTTTCTTTTCATATGTGAGTTTGTACATAGTTTATTACAAAAATAAAAGACGTAGCTTAAATGAATACAGAGTAGCTCAATCTTGTAAAATGAAATCCAATTTTGTGAAAATAATTTCGGCGTGTAAGTGAAAATTTAATTATCATGTGGTCCATTCATATGTTAAAAAACAAATAAATCAAACAGAGTCTACATAGTGTTAAATAATGTTCTTTACATTCAAATGTTGTAATAACACTTATCTTAAGTTTAAAAAAAATAGATACAACAACCTTATAGAAAGCGAAATAAATTTCTAAATAATGTTGTCAAAACATGTGTTAAAAAGTAAAAAAATATTAAAAGCTATATCATGAGCTTTTATCGCCTCTAAGCACTTACCATTTAGTCAGTATCATTTGATATGAACTGACATTAAAGATATGCAGAAGTTGCGATTTCTGTGCATTACTTTTTTATTGGGCGTAACAAAGTTTACCCATCAATTTATTACATATTTTGATATGTAAAATTTATTATTTACAATAATCTAAACTGCATCCGTTCATTCGCTCAATTTTTGTTTATATTTTGTTAATTGAAATTATAATTTAAATGTATGTCCGTACAAAAAAAAATATATATATATTTATTCTATGCGTGTGTACGCGCATGTGTCGATGCGCACCTGTGCATATTAATACTTTTTCTGAAAGAATTTTAAAGTTTTAACTACCTTATTTGTTCAATATTGGTCATTTGTTTTTATTGTAAGTTAATATAGATATTTATTTATAAACCTATTAAATATTTAATGTTTTGCTTTCTATCATATATTTATATCCAAATTAGAAATTTGAAGACCTACAAATATAATGATTATCAATAAAAATGTTTATAGAAATTATTATATGCATCGGATGCAGTTTAAATTAAAGTTTTGAGGTTATGACGTTTTTAATTTTAGTTTTCGTAAAGTAAATACACTTGAAGGATTAAATAGATGTACACTAAAAAATCATGTTTATTTTGTACGAGTTAGTACTGTATTAGTATTGTTAATATCATTATCAATCAAAACTGAATTCTGGACAAAATTAACCACGTTATTGAATGGATTTATCGTTTAAATATATAATTATAGTAACATAGATAAATAAAAAAATTACAATATTTTTAATTTTACCATTTGATAATTTACTCAGTTCTTTAAAAAATAAAAATATATAATTAATCATTAGTTTTAACTTAAAAAATTTACGGTATAGAAAAAGAAATATATAAAAACCTACTTCCCACCTGCCAACTTTTTCTACTTTTTGCATTCTTCGTGAATGATAAACAGTTTATTTATTAAAACCTCGCGAGCTTTTTCTACTTCTTATCAGATTTGATAATAAGAATTATTTGTACTTTTTATAAGTAATTTATTACCTAGCATTAATTCAGCAGTACGAAAATACATAAAAGAAAAGTAAAACTCGCTTTATCCAAAATTTTTCGTAATGCATTGAATTTTTTTATATGGTAATTACGAATGCATAGAAAAAACTGTCCTGATGTAAAATCATATAATCACAGAATTGTATACGTCTTCTTCTATATTAATTTTTTTTATTTTTGTAGTTATTTATTAAAAAAAAAATTTTAATTTAAATTTTGTAATAATAAAAGTTTTTACTCCGATCCGAACAATCATAAGATATCGGAAAACCATGCGCTTGCTGCCGTTTCTAAGTAATTTTAGTTCAAAATAGATAATCAAAAAATAGAAAAGATAATAAATAAAGAAATATATAAATAGTTGTTTCTAAACTATGAGTAAATTTTTAAAAAGTGTGGAAAATCTAACAATATGAATTGAACAATTCTACTTAGTAAAATAAAATATTTACCGAAAAAGTTCAAATTTACATTACATTATATTACAAGATGCGAAATAGTAGAAAGGTTTTCTTACATTATTTATATATAATCTATACTTGCTGATTACCAGGCAAAAGTTGAAAGCGTAAAAACTTTAAGACAAAAATACAGAATAATAAAAAAATTCATATAAAAAAAAAATCGAATGAATTTAGAAAGAATTTTAAATAGAATGGAAAGCAATTGTTAGCAATGTGGTCACAAATTTGTTGGCGATCTGCCTCTACTTCTCCGCGCACTGTATATATATATTAAAGAAATGGAAAAGGGCGGATATATAAATATACATATTATAGACAGTACTATAATGAGATTGAATTATATACTAACGATGAAATATGTTGAAAAGCGTCGATGCAATTGGTTTCCAACGGAACCTGATAAAAATATCGATATCGTCAGTATTAATCTGCATTCCGATTGTTTATGATACATCGTTAAGATTCTTATTGGAGAGAAAAATGTTATAAATGGCAGAGTAATGTTTTACTTGATGTTTAAGAATTCAAAGTCACCGTATGACATTAAAAAATTGCTGTAATAAGATATACTTGGAAAGGTTATTGGTATGAGATTGTACAATCTAACAAATTCTGCAGGTTGTTGAATTTTAGTGCTCTAAAATTGTATAAATTTTTTACACTATATTACGTTATAAAGTGGCAATTGTTTAAAGTCAGTCGACGATTTTAACTCTTTAATCATTTTACAAACGTAAGATTTATATAAAACATGCATAATAGCATAAAATTTTTAAATTATATAGATATAAATAATGCATAATAGGTCAATGTGTATGCATGGAAAACAGCGAAACATTTTTCGATTGGTGTCATTTTATTAATACACTGTCCTTAACTAACACACATGTTAAATAAAGAAATCCGGGTAAATTTATAATAATCTAATCAAATGATATGAACATTTTTTTGTATTTCATAATCATAAACATGAGGCGAGATTTTTAAAATATGGTTAATATTTAATAATAATGATAGAGTTATTTACACACTTTACGGTAGTAAGATATATTTTACATTTAAAAAATGTGTCATATAAAAGTATAATAAAAATAAACAGAACTATATTGAGTGTAAGATCACTACCGTAAACAAACATAAGCAAAAATGTACCGTTCAGTAAAATACAGGTACAAGATTTCAAATACTAAAAACACCATTAATTGTTATCATGTTCGTAAAATAATCTACCTTATTTCTATTTTACTTAAATGTAATTTTTTCCTCAATTTTAAATTCTATCAAATTTGATCTGCATTTATCACGATTTTGAAAAGGGTATGTTATTCAATGTAATACGCAAATAAGTGAATATCTAAAAAAAAATAATTAAAAATTGGTTTTTGATGAAATAAAAAACGAAATGAAATAAAAATGAAAATAAAGTAATATCTTAGATATAATGAGAAGATAACACAAAATTGAGTGTTTAAAATTATCGATACAAAAAAACCACAAAGTTTAAATATATGAGTAGAAATAAAACTATTAAATATGGGTGAAATCTGCGAAATTTGGTATTACTAGAAAATAATGCGTTTTATTGTACAAATTTCCTTTGTGGTACATTATTATATCCTTAAGATGCATTATAATATTTATTTTATAAGAATTAATTATACTGTAATAATAAAAACATTTCTAATTTACTTAATTATATTCATGGTCATATTAATAATTAATAGTAAATTCCTTTTTTAAATTAAATAATATTCTTATTTCTCACATTCGCTATCATATATAAGTTAATACATAAACCATTTAAATATAAAGTTTGTGAAACTTATCAAAAAATAGCATTACATGATAATATAGGCATAATCGTTGGCCATACAATGGAATTACACATATATAATATATTTATGTTAATATAAGGTTTAGGTGCATATACAACGATAAAAATAGTATTATCGTCAGTAGTCGTTCTCTAATAAATATTGAAAAAATTTTGTATCCCTACATTTTATAAAAAATTCTTCATAAAATTTTAAAAATATTTAAATATGCTATTTTAATTTATATACTTCCAATTACTGGAGTTTGAACAATCAACATAAAATTATGATTTTCAATTTTAAAATATTCTGTTTAATATATAATATACATAATAGGAGATAACAGCAAAAACAAGAAAATTGGAATCTAAATGCTGCAAATCTGGGATGAAAAACGAAGCGATTGAGTAGCATAAATAATAAAAGGAGAACGAAAGATAAAAAAATTTGTATCTATACGTGTAGATACAATTGCGATGAAAATCGGTTAACAATAACAATTATTAAGATTTAAAATAAAATTAATATATAAAAAAGCTATATGTAATATTAATTATAAGTTCACTCATCGCTATGATATTATACTTAAGAACCATATGATTTTTTAAATAAAATATTTGCTTTAAATATATTGGATGGGTTTTACAGTTTTTAATACCTAAAATATTTATATTGTCATAAAGAATATTGTTTAACTTTTCTAATTTATTGTTTACTATATAAGCCTATATTGAACAACAAAAAATACTGTAGTCATAATGGCGTTTCCTTTAATATGCAACAGCGTATAATTTAATTTTTGAAAATTTAAAAATCAGCAGCTATTTAAAAATATTCAATTTTATATTGAGCAAATAAAGTATAATTTACTTATCGATAACAGCTATATAACAAATAGATAGATGTTAATGAAATTTAATATATAAAATTTTAATATATTCATAGACATAAATAGTATGTTAGCATTATTTTTTTCTGTATAAAAAAATATAAAAAACTATAAAATTTGTAGCATATAGTTTGTATAGCATACAGGTAATATTTGGAATTTTAATTATTATATTGGTTTTTTCTTATTCGAATATAATTTATATACTTCATTTTTTTGTTTATTTATAATAAATATAAATTATATAATGGCTAATATAATAATTTTATTTTTGTAAATTTATTGTAAATATTTAATTTTTTATTTACATTTATTTTATTAATTTCAGGTGGATCAATTAAAAGAAATATTGGAGAGTCGTAAGTAAATTCTAAATTTTATGGCTTAGTATTGAAATAAATTAATGTACAAATCAATCCCGTAACTAATACATTGTAGATATTGTTGTTTTAGATTTGCTTTTTTATTCAAGTAGCCACACTTCATTTCTATATTTAAAGATTGCAATATTACATACGAATACACTTACATTTTTATGGCTAATACAAGTTATTACAGAAACAAAAATAGGGTAGAAAAAAATTCATTTAAAAAAAAACGTAGTTACGATTTTTTCGTATGACTGGCACCTTTTACAGAGACTTTGCGGAACCGGTGGAGAGCGTTAATCTACTTCGCTTCGTCAAACCAAAAACAGACGACGCCAGTCCGCGAAGGCAAGAAGCATTCACTTTTACTTAGCAAACGTTCAGTCTGCATTCTTTTAGAATTAGATAGCTTTGAAAAATATAACATTTTTTCACAAAATTTCATTCGTTGCGTTCGAGCTTAAAATTCATACCGTTTGTTCAATTGTTTTATAGAAAATTTTTTAATGGCTTCTGGAGATGAGCGATGAGCCAAATGATTTTCATTTCTTCTGCTTAATGGATGCATGTGATTTATTGATTAGCTTTGGTAATCTGGTGATATATTACGCTTTAAGTGGCAAACTATTTTCATTCTCTTTCTATATCTCTTATTATTAATTTCATTTTTTTAAATATTTGATACATAGACGTAAGCATTTATTTGCTACAAATAAATCCATTTTAATGTCATCGTTTGGGTTTATTAATATTTATCGCCACTGCATTTGAAACAATCTTTTCTTATTAAATAATAACGATACCCAATGAAATTGAAAAATAAAAGAATAATAATTATCTTTATCATATTGTATAACAAATTTTTAATTACATTTAATACTTTCTTTGCAAGGATTCACTATTAGTGCGCTATACAGCGACTCATGCTGTTCTTATCATTTCATTTCATTAAATTATCAAAAGAGATTTTATTAAAATTTCATTTTATAATATAAATAGTTGTAATAAACTGATGTCTTATTCTTAATAAGTAAATTGATGAGAGAGAATACATGGATAATTTGGGCATGTGTGTAATACAATTAAAGAAAAATACGAAATAACTAAAAACACATTTTTTAAGAAGCTAAAAACTAGTGAATATATTTAAACTGTTGTTAAATATATTTAATCTGTTGTTATCTGTTATAAATTATAATACAAAATCTTCATAGTTAAAGTTTTTATTATTAAAGGAACTAATGAATTTTTCTTCTTTCAAATAATTAATTATTAGAAAAGTCATTAGTTAATTTATTTTAAAATGTTTAGTTCATATAAAAAACTTTTTAAAGTTAGACTAAAATAATATATTTTATTATTAATTTAAAAGTTTTACACATAATTCAGTAAAAAACGTAGGGCTTTTTATAATATTATGTATACTGTTAAATATTTGAATTTAATGTTCCTTGTTTTAATTGTTAAATTTAATTTTATTAAATTTAATATTTTCATAAAATTTTCTAAAGAGAATGAGTTTTAAAAATTATTATATTTTTTATTTAAGGCAAAATTTTTAGTCAGAAACTGAAAAAAGTTATGTATATTGGCATTTAATGTAAACGTAGTAAAATTATAAAAATTATTCTAGAAAATACATAATTTCAAAGTGTTTTCAACTAATTAAAAAAAAAAAAAATAATTGCTAATCTGCATATTCAATTGTGGAAGAATGTATTTATATATATGTATATAGTATATTTATATATTTGTAAGTGTGTATTTCTAATATTAATCTATACATATAACACGAAATGCCTCAGTTCTCGAATTAACACTTTCCATGGAAGATTTATCAAAGCTTAAAATATATTTATTATATGCTGTAGTTTTTACAGCCCTAACCAATTTCTGGTAATTTTGTTCAAATTTTATCGAAATATTGATGTTTTTCATCTTGCAATCGAAACCTAACTAATGTTCTAATAATTAATGTTCCATCACATTACTAATAAAACCTGATAGAGCACTCTAATTAGATGTTAAAGCTAATTTTCTTTATGTAAAAACCAAAGATTGATGGATATCTGATTCTCGACCCCAACAAGAACAAAGAATATTCTTGGATATTTTTTATTATATGATCTTCGGATATTAAAGTAACTATAGTGGTGTGAAAATTAAGACTCGCCTGAAAAATTGAATATTATATAAGCACCTTTATGTTGTTAAACTATTATTAAACAGTTCAACAAACAATAAAGACGTACGTAATTGGTTTGATTCGAAAGGAGTTCAAATAATTTTCTTTTTACATTAGAACCTAAAAATAAATTCCAGAAACTTTGATTATAACTGAATAAATTTTAGATTTTATAAATATTATATCAAATTTTTTAATTAAATCCTCTGTCCTATAATAATAATAATAAGAATAATGATTATGATGATGATGATGATGATGATGATGTTGATGATGACGACGTCGACGACGACGACGACGATGATGTTGATGATGATGATTGTGATTAATAACAATAATAATAATAACAATAAGAAGAAGATGAATAACAATAAAAAATATTGATAATGATAAAATTCATGATAATAATAATTGAATTTAAAATCTGAATAATTAAAATAACATGAAAATAAAATTTTGATATTCGAAGATAAATATTATATAAATATTTATATATAAAGATAAAGATAAATAAAGATAAATTCGGAAATAAATGCAATTTTTATTAATAATGTTAAATTATGGATAAGAATTAAAATAAAATAAAACATAAAAATATAAATTTACTTATGTTTATTAATGAGAAAGGCTCATTTTACCATTAAATAAATACTCCACTGTAAAAATTCAAAGAGCAACATAAGTCAAATTTCATTCAATAAATCGTTTGTATCATACTTTTAAATTAAATTTTTCTTTGCTTATTAATTTTATGTCATATATATGATAATTGTGATGAAAAATATTATTGCAACTAGAACGGACACCGAAAGTACTGGACATTACTCAAGAAGTGAAGTAGATATAGGAAAAACTGGGGGACGGATAAGACCGAAGATCAGTCTTCCCCAACTTTTTAAGCGGAAGAAGGATAAGGTGACCGGTACTGATACCGATACGGTACGAACAATCGTGACAATGGATGATGAGAAGGTAAGAAAAATATTATCTTGATACATGCTTTATTCAAAATAACTGTAATGTTATTTTATACAAACAAAAATAGATCAGTTTAAATAATATTGAATTTATTGAATATGCTTCATTAATAAATACTTTTGCTTTATATATAATAAACATCTAGCACTTATTAAAATCTGAATTTCATATCTAATAAATTTGCTATAAATAGACTATAGATTATTTTTCTAAAAGAATTAATGTTTTTTTTATTTAGTAGTGTTGATTCAATTAATTGAACAATTATTAATCTATCTGAATGCATTGTAATATATCAGTAATATATATTTTTGATAATTCTACAGGAATTATTTGGAATTATATGAAACTATTGTAAATTTTAAAAATGAATTTAAATTAATTTTATATTTTTAAAGTCGTACTTGAATAAGCTTAATAAAATATCTTCAAAATTATTTTAAGAAAAGTTCAATTTTACTGAGGTGTGACACATACAAATATTTAAAACGTCTATTTAATCAAAATATATTTTATTATTCCATTTAACATTTGTATTATTGCATTAGTAAGTAAGAAAATTTTTGTTAAATTAACGAAAAGCATTTGTATGAAATTAACTGAAGCCTTTATGAAGTAATTCTTAGAAAATACATGTGCGTAATTATGCCTATACTTTATCCGTAATAATTAGGCATGATAATTAGGCTCTTGTACGAGCCCGAAGGGAACTAATAGTAGAATAAAGAAGATGTAATATACCATCGTCGAAAGATAGCGACAAAACTTATTGTTTTTTCAGCAGATTTCATCAGGCGAGAAGACCGCCGGAGCGTTGACAACTGGACACGAGGGAGGCATCGTCTACGCGGAGCTCGACCTCGCCCACCAAAATCAAAAGCAGCAGGGTGCGCCGCGTAGATTAACCGAGGACAAGACCGAGTACGCTGAGATTCTCTACACGAAGCCCGAAAACCAGGAACATCCGTTGTCCGAGAAGTAATTTTACTTCGATTAATAAAATGCCGTCCGAATTTACGTATCCCTTATTAAAAGCAAAACCAGATAACCGCGAATCAATGCGATTAGGACAATGTGATCAGTTTTCTTTCCTCGCTTATGACTCCGACTCTTCTTTTCATTGTTGTTCTCTCACTTTCTTCACATTTTATCAAGTGGAGAAATCTGTTTAATTTAAATCTTAAATCTGACTCCCGTTGATATAATGCTATATAAATATTCTGTTTCTGCATTATACTATCGAAATATTACTTTGGTCTATTTGATTTAATCATGTGCTGATTTTTTACTAATTTCAATTAAACGGTATACATTATAATAAGGTACAAATTCTGTAACATAAGTTTTTATACTTGCAAACAAAATAACGTCGGTTATACTGCTTTATTTTATAAACTAGTATTTACGTGTAATGCTCTGCAAAATGAAATGCGCGAATTTAAAGGAAATCAAGATATCAATTAAATATAGTGTCATAGAATATAAATAATGCACGATAGAAACTAATATATTTAACGCGGCAAAACAAGCTCATTTTATGCATACAAATATAATGATGTTTAAGATTTCATTTAAAGCAAAATATAAGCATGGTCGATGACTGTCATTATTACATTGTGTTAGCTGGGCAAACAAATTATTTTTATTAACTCACTGTCATATATATACTTACTAAATTCAAATAATTAATTTAGTAGGTGTGAACAAAATACTTATGTTCTTTTCAAATTTTAATATATATTTAATAAATTTAATAATATATATTACTAATAGTTAATAGATAAATTAAAGACATACAAAGTAATAACACCAAAACAATGAGATAAAATATTTTTATCATTATCATTATTGTTACGTCAATTTATAAAAAAATCATTTATATTCGTTTATTTTCGTTTAAAATAACTTTTCAAATCATAATAAATTATATACTACTATTCTCCTGAAATCTTCTAAATAATTTATAATCTATGTAATGATAAAAACTCGTAAATTAGTGTATAGATAGTCAATAGAGTACAATTACTTTTTGTAACCTAATACATCTAAATTTATATGTGTAGTGAGTCAAGTGTCTAATTTTTGCTGAGCGGACGAATGATAGTAATGATAAGGTAATTTATGTAATTATTCACTTAATAAATGAGTTAATCTTGATATATCTTTGTAGAAACAATTGTAAGTCGAAAGTTATATACGCATAGGCAAGTTAGATACGGCTTGTGTACTTAACATTCTTAATAACTATATTGGTCACCTAGCCTGCGCAGAATCAAGCACTTAAAATTTTCATTAATATATTTATTTTCTATATTTAGCTCTTAGCAGTTATAAATTAATAATATAAATGAATAAAATATCCTTTTTCGACAAAAAATGTATTATATTGTCAACTGAAGTAACTGCAGTTACTTTTATTTATATAAATTCATAGTACTTAAGATATAACGCCTGACTGTAGAAATACTTAGCATGACAGTATTGCTAAATAAAGATCGAATTAAGTTCTTACGTATCTAATTACATTGTATATGTGTACAAGTTCAATTATAGATTTATAAAAAGTAGTGGTTGTGCATATAAATGAACCTTTCCAGTACAATTGATGTAATGTAATCAAATTATTTTATTAATCGAAACTTGAATATGAATTTCATTTAATTATTATAAGAGACGTTCGGAAAAAACGTTTATAAGTAACTATAATGTAGTTAATATAGCTATTTAAAGAAACAATATTTTTTGTGTTAAATCGAATATTTATCCCATTATAAAAGTGACGTTTTTAATGTAACGAAATAATGTAGCATTAAGGTTTAAGATATTATATAATTAAATATTACTAATAATATGTATTCGATTTGGTAAGTTCTTTAAAATAATTGATATTAGTTTATACCTTTTACTATAATATCTACTCATATAAATCAATAATGTCTATGAAATAGTTACTGAAAGATACAATTAATATCTGTACAATTTTAACATTTTAAATATAATCTCTTATTTTTAAATGCATCTACTTGAAAATGAAATTTACATTTGATCCATCAAACTAATCTCTTTATTTACATGACAACAAAGTTTTTTATTTTGTATATTTTGGCTAATTTACAAATATCCATTTAAAATCTCAGATTCTTTTTCTTCTTACTTATTATAATTGATTCAGTTTAAAAATGATTCATTATTACTTTAATTTTTTGTTAATTTATTTTTATTAAATAATAATAATTTTATTTCCTTTTATTGAGATCCGTTCTAAACTCTGTATTAGATATATTCATTATCTATAAATTTATAGAATTAGTTGTGCATGTGTATGTGTGCATGTGTATTTCTTTTAGTAAAGTAAAAATAACTTATTAAAAGAAATATACAAAATCATCTAGTTTGATTAGGTTTCTGTTTTACATAAATATGAAAGAATTTTTTAGTCATTTAAATAATCGTTTTGGTTTTCAGATATTAATAGTATCATATCTATGGTAACAATTTTCAATAAGGAATGACTTTAATTATAATATTAATATAATATACGCTGATAAGATATTTTTAGTTTGTAACATAATTGAATATATAATACATGAGGTATATTTTAAGAGTTTAGTTATGTACATTTAAATATGCTTAAATTTTTATTTATCAATTTTATAATTTAGCCTGTCTTTATCTTGTTAAATAAATAAAATATAAAAAATTATCTGTGCTTTTTCTATTCGTAAAATGATTAAAGAAGATTTATTTGTATAATATTTAAAAGACTATTAAAGTTATTTATTAATAATTTATATTTAAATATATAAATATTTGATATGATTATATATACCAATATAGTGTAATTTAGAATTAATTTTATAGATAATATAAAAGTTGAGTCATGATTATCAAATATAAGTTATCAGTCAATTCAATTTTTTATCTTTCTGTAAATTTTAATATATATTAAAAATCCTTTTTTTTATAAGAAAATTTTAAATATTACCATCAACTTTTAATGTAAGTTTATTATTTTTATTATTCTATTTTCGCTTATTTCAAACAAGAACAATCTTTTTTTTTTAAATTAGAAGTATAATGAATCTTTTCATTATATACATCCTTCTGCATTTCACTGTTATATTGGTTGAAATATTTTCGTGTATCATTATAAATAAAACTGCTTCTGGTTTCGAATTTCTTTTTTTTGTCACATAAATTTTTATCTTTATTGCCTTGCATATTATTGTTTACTAAATTTAAAATTTTTGCATGACTTATATTTTTATTTAGTAAACTAGAAATTGATAAATTAGAAACAACCTCTGCTCGTGAAATAGAAACAATTTCGGATGATATTCGAGAAGCTTTGGAATTTTTGGGAAATTCCATTTTTTTATTGTTCTTTTTTTTTCTTTTAAATAAACAACAATCTTGTTTACATTCATTAATTATCTCCCTAGATAAATTTTTAAACTTCATATAATTAGCTAAACCTAACTTCAGACTATTCTTATAACACATATATAAATCTTCATCCGAAACTGCAATGCTTCCACTAACAAGATGTGGAAAGACAATTGTATGACTTGGAGGATGAACGGGTGTTTCTAGTAGTTTTTTTAAGCTAAATTGAAATTTTTTGTCTCCTGATTGGCACATTTCTTGCGTAAAAGTGAGTTTTACAGGTGTAAATTTAAATTCTAATTTTTGGTTTGTATTAAGCATTTTTATTATAACATATATCAGTGTGTTCATATTCTTACACCTAATAGCGTATATAGCCCCATAATTATTGTTAAAAAGTGGTGGCCCAGACCATGATGAGTCTACCGCATAAAAAGCGTCAGACGTCTTAATAATCGCTAATATTTTTTTGTCGCATTGAAATAAAATATTTGAAGATCTACTTGATGCCATTTTAAAAGCATCAATAAGATTTCGTTCATTGTTGCTAGCATAAAGAACACCGCACACATCCAGATTAAACTCTATGTTCCATTGGAAGTATGATATTTTAATAAAGTCTAACAAATTAAATTTATTCAAGCATCTTGGATGGATTTTATTACTTTTTTTGTAGTAATAATTGCCGAAAATGACAGCTGCATTTAAAATAGTGGAATGCCACTCAGAGGGTTGGCAGAGATTACACATAGCAAAAACAGATATAGCAATAGCTATTTGATTCTTACCAGCTTGATTACAATATTTTACATCAAATGCACCAATTGATCCCCATAAAGAATAAATTACATTTGGTACTTCAATAATATAGCTTTTCCACGTTAATTTTTTTGACTTTTCGATGAGATTCTCATTATTTAAGCTCTTAATTTTTCGGCTGTTCTTGCTTATAGTATGTCTGTAACTCCAATGATAATCTAGATAAACCCAGATAGGGTCCTCTTGGAATTTATCGTATGGTGATGAATTTACCGATTCTACGTGTATCCGATGTATGAAAAACCCAGTAGTATTTTTATATTGGTTTAAGCTCATATGTGAAACCATACAACTGATTGATGGAAAAATGCAGAGACAACTTGAACCACATAAACCTACTCTTCTGCCTTGGGTATCGCATTGATATGGATCTAAGTAATAGTAACACTTTTTAGCATTGCAATACCAGAATCCGTAACAACAATTAGAAAACTGAATAATGCCACTGGTATATTTCTTGAAAAACTGCTTTAATTCCTTTCGAATGGTATCAAAGAAGATAATGGTCGATCCCTTTTCGTCTTGTAAATGAACAAGATTAAATGCACAATCACGTATATCGAAAATACGATCCATAAGATTAACATCCTTTAAAATATGCTCAGAGTGGAATTTTGGTTTTTCAAATAACTTGTAAGAACTCTCTGCAAGTTCTAATACTTTGTCGATCATTCCAGGCAAAGGATTTTGGATTATATCTCTTTTTAATATCAAGGAAAAAAGCGCAACGAAGTAACAACGCTTAATATACGGTTCAATCACTAAATCTCTTTCACTTAGCGCTACTGTTCCGAGTATAAAAAGAGGTGTTTGTGGCTTATCAACAACTCGAAAAATATCATCCAAGCAGTAGTATTCAGTCTGCTTCCTGTGAATCTCTGCTTCCGAAACCGAAGTTGTTATCAATTCGTGAAGACCTTCAAGATCGCTACAATTTGGACCAAACATTTTTGCATAGGATATCGTTACAATTCTTATTGAAAATTCTATCTCGACTGGTAGATTTATTTCCTAAAAATTATATTAAAATTGAAATTACGATAATTTTTACGTGAATATATAATTTTATTTACTAATATTTTTAAATATAAGTTTAAAGCTAAAAAATAGTTTAATAAAAATAATTGTTTCTAACACAGAGAAAATAATATAAATTTCTTTTTATTCCGAAAATTCTGATCTTTTTGTAGCTTATGAAGTTTTAAACAAATAATTTCAAAAATAAAAATTTTGTGTATTATTTTTGTCAAAAAATTGAATTTAAATAAATAATAACTAATAGTTCTCATAATATAATACGTAGATATTATAATAATCAAAATAGAATAAATATTCTAAATAAATCCTTTAATCCATGAATTTATTAGAAATAATTTTTTAAAACTATTTTTTGTTTTATACTATTTTTAGATACTATTCATTAAAATAGTAGAGTTAGATTCATAATAATTTATAATATAAATGTGTACCTTCACTATGAGTTTTAAATAATCTTCCTTGTTTTCAGAAATAATTATTTTAATGCTTTTGTTTTTTTTCACCAGCCACCAAGCATAAAATCTGCTTTCTATTCTCATAAGACCAATATGTACTTTTGCACATACGAGAATAGCGCCCGTATAAATTTGTGAATCAAAAATTCTTTTTATGGACATAGCTAAATTCCAACCTGTGCTGCTATACAATGTGCCTGTATGTAATGGAGCAAATGCCACACGGAAATTATAATTCGCTATATTAAACTCTGTAATTAAATTATCTGTGATACGTGAAACAGTAGAGTCTTCGGATGCTAATAAACTGTCTAAAGTGTAGTCTTTGCTTGTTTCGTACAAAGCTTGAATTGTCTGTGTTGTCCAAGTTTGCGGCTCGTAAATTTGTGACCATGCAATTACACATAAGTCTAAAGATTGCCTAAATATGGAGTATTTATAGAATTTCTTATCATAAAATAATAGTCTCATTTTTTCAACTTCATTGTTTGCAATGGGAACCTCTAAAATAGATGCATTATAATTTTTGAATGCCAAGAATTTTGGAATTTTTGTATCCAAGGGTGTAACTTCCAGTGACTTTTCAATTGTTACATCAGTAATCCAATCGATTATTTCATTTAAAGATACTTCTGATTCTAACTTATTAATTTGGGTTTCAGTTTTTTTCGTCTCTTCTATTGTTGAACAATTCTCTTCTATTTCTGGTGCTTTACAAGTCTTAAAGCGTTTCTTTTTTATCTTACGTTTAGCCTTTTTCTCCATGTGAGTTATTAAAATAATATAGAGTCTGTAAGGTTTACTCGACGAAATTCCAGTATTTTCAATAATTCTACAAACAAAGGATTCAAAATTGCAGATTTCCATTAGACACGCGGCGCCGTCATTACTAACACGACCATTTTTGTCGCACGAATAAGCATCGAATAGATAATATACGCCATTCATAATCCAAAAGGCGAAGGATATATTTTCGAAAACAAGAATACCGGATTGATGCTTACAAAAAAATGATTGTAAACAACACTTAATGTTATCAAACTCATAATTTTCAGGATCAAAATATTGTATTTGCTTTACAATGATATTGCACTTTACTCCAAGTATATAAAAATTTCGAAACCATCGTATTATTTTATATCTAAAATTTCCAACTCCCATAGTTATTTCATTAGCAATTAGAATAAATCTATCAAGAACGTCACAGTTAAATTTATTTACATCCAGGTTGATCTTGGTGAGAATACAAATTATGGCAGAGAAGTAACAAGATTTGTAATGACTCTTATTAATTTCAGTACGATCTTCAAGATGTACATTCGCATTTATTATTCCAATGTTTTCATCATCCGTTACTTTAAAACCACACGGTATTATTTCCAAATATTTTTCTCTTTTAATTTCCATATCCTTATTATCAACTACTTCATCACTTTGACAATCGCAATGCCATTCGCTCTTAAACAAAAATTATTATATTATCATAAAATTCAGAACAAATGATTACAAACTATTTTAATATATATGTTAAAGTATTAAGGTTCATTGGGACTCTATTAAATAATACATCTTTTGAAATCGCTATATAAAAGGAATTTTGTTTTTATTTTATTTTTAGTATTAATAATTATAATAGTATATATTTATATTAGAATTCAGAACATATAATAAAAGTCAAAAATAAAAGTACAAAAAAGTAAATATAAAAGTTTAGAAACAGTAAAAAATATAAATCAGTATTATTATGTTATTGAGCTTTTTGAAAAATGATAATCATTATAATTATTTTATAAGTATTAACTATATTATTAAATTAAAAATTACGTAAAAAGTAAGTTCATTAAAAATTGCATCATTTTACAACTATGCATTGAACATAGGTTGAGTATTCTTTTATTTTGGGTATTAAACTAAAAAAAATACTGAATATGTATCAGTGCTTATCTATTTTATATGTATAAATATATATAAATAACAATCCTTTATATTTTTTAACAAGAAGATATTTAAAAATTGGGATATTAAGTTTAAATTACGATAATATTGAAAAGTATAACCAATCAGAAAGAACAACATAATAGAAATATTATTTTTTAAATTATCAAATCTTTACTATTTATATACGTACACAAATTCACAGTTTTACAAAATATATAGAGATTAGAAATATGTATCATGAAGAAATTTAAATTTATTACAATGTTATTATATTATTATATAAATGAATGTTTAATAGCACATCATTTAAAGAATAAATTAAAGTAAAAATGCACAAAATTTTCTTAATAATTTTAGCTTATGCAAATCCAATTTTTAACTTCTAATAATAACAGTAAAATCTTCTTCCATAATACATGATTGTCCTTTCACATAAAAGAAAAAATTCTATATTTTTTATTCTATTTTAAAATTCTCTAAATTAATTATATTTATTGATATATATTTTTCATTTTCAAACTGTATAGGAATTATGAATATTATGAATTAATTTAAACATAATTAAATATTAATTTATTTTTCAAATATATTACTTATCTCGCTTTAAAGATATTATTATTCATATACCGTTATTTCAATAATAAACTTACCACATTTTCTTTGAAATCAGGCAACATAACTTCAAGTAAAAGATTTTCTGTGCTACAAACAAGTTTCTTTAATACAGTATCTTCTTCTTCCATTGTATTTAACGAACATTTTTTATTATAATTTTCTGGACAATCGGGTAACTTTTTAGGATCAGGTGTCTTAATGCAGGATCCACATGGAATAATTAATGGACAAATTTTTGGTTCTTGTACCAGTTCAATTTCTTTTTCTTTACTTTTACATTCTTCTTCAATTTTTTTCTCTTCATTACATTCATCGTGTATAAATTGTTCGTTAATTGCTCTAATTGGCATTAATCCATTTGGTAAACTTCTTAAAATAAAATATTGTTTAGAAGGAAGTGTTATAACCTTTGATTTTTCATTTTTCTCTAAAAGGCTAATAATTGCTTCCTGTTCTGTTGATTGTAATATATTTTTTTCTTTTATCGACAGTTTGGAATCAACAGAAAATCTAGATAGCAAAGAATGTATTGATTTTGAAGCTAACTTGACATCCAACAGATTACAGAAATTTTTCTTAGGTGGCATAACAAAAGGAGGAGGATGATTATATTTCAGTTTCTCATATAATAATTCAAGATTTTCTTCATGCATTTTGCATTCATTTACCTGCTCTATTTTTACAATACCAGTAATAAGAGCAAAATTTAATCTTACTGGTGCATTGGGTTGTTGAGGTTCATTAATATGTTCGAAAAGATTCGTTACTACATTCTTTGCATCTGCAGGTTCCTTTGATTTAGGTTTTGTTTTTATAGTTGTTTCTATAGTTTCAGTCGCATTTTCAGATCGATTATTCTTAATTGTAGAATTATTAATTCTATCGGATTTTTCAATATTTTTATTTTCTTGCTTAATTTTGGCTAAATCATCGTCAGTTATTGGTAAAAATTTTGTTTTATAATTTTCAAATACTTCAAATTTTGGAAGGATAGCAGTATCATTCTTACTCTCATTAGATGAAAACAATGTAATTTGAATGAAGTGAAATATAAAATGATAATCATTAAATTCAAAAAAACCGTAACACAAATCTATTAGTTCACTTACACAATCTACAACAAAAAGAGCAGCAGGAGTGCTTGTATTTTGCCAACCTTTTTTATCTGATCCGTAAGGGTTAAAAATAAAATACTTATCGTTATTTTTCCAAACACTATAAATTAATTTTTTATTTTCTAAAATCAATTCATTAAATTGTTCAAAATATCGCCCAAAAGCTTCTTCCAAATTAATTAGTGGATTGGCTTCACCTTCGATAATATTCATTTTTGATGCGATGTTTATACGCGTATCGTTAATTTTAATTGTTTTTTGTAACATTGATAGATCTAAATGATCTAATATTTTTGGTTTAAACTTTTTGGTATTTTCTGTATCTAATTTTTTATTTTCCGGTTTTTCTTTTTCCAATGCTTCAATTATTGAATTTGCTAATTTTTCATATACCCCATTACCACTAGATACTATTTTGTCTATCTGAATACTAGTCCAATTTGTTACATTAGTCTGCTTTACTTGAGTTAATGCCGCTATAGCTATTATTAAACCTTGCCGTCCACGACATTGTATTTTAAACTGTTCATCCAGGCAATTATTTGTTCCTTGAAGAATCAATCTGTGCGGTTTCACAATCTCGTAATATGTAGAATCTGAACATAATGCAATTTCATCTGCAGTATTTAATTCGTCGAATGTTACAACGAACTGATCTACTCCGTCCATCAATTCAGGATATTGTATTTTTTCGCTTATTGGTTTTTCTATTTCAAACCTTGGAGTTACGGGCATATTAGCAAGATTTCCGCATTCATTATTTTCTGTTAAAGACGGCGACGGAGGTCGTGAAGGTCTACGATAAGTATTCTTTTCACGAAATACAATCTTCTCATCTGAACCATCAATGGCAATTCCAGTTTTCACATATAACACATGAAATCCATGAATTATAAAAGGATTTTTATCTATATATTCTGTATTTTCTATTATTACTTCACTGAGTTGATTGATGGAGGAGTTCATTGTAATGCAGGCTGCTGCTTTTTTATATTGATCTGCATCATCAGGATTGTTTAAGCTAACGCGAAAGCCTGTGCTATCACAGGCGAATGGGTCAAAAAAATAAAATTTGTCATTGCCTTTCCATATAGCATAAAAGGTTTTCTGTATTTCAAGAATGCCTAGTGAATAAGTGGTAAAAAATTTACGAATACAGTCTTCTATACTTTCCTTCGACTTATTATTTTCTCCAGGAAATACATTTTCTTCAACTTTAATTTTGGCGGTATAAACACCAAAAACAATATCAGTTAATAAGTCATTAATTGACATCTCAAAAGTATCATCCAATGTCTTACCAAGTACTCGCACTATATCTGTCAAATATATATTCGAATAATTTAAAATGAGATCAATAATGGCGGTGGTCCACTTGCTAGCATTTAAAAGTTTTGAATAAATAAGCGCCGAAACTGCAACTATCAGATGTCCTCGACCACAAAATTCACCGGGAAATATAGGATGATGAAGGTGATAAGTACCTTGAGCCACGGCACGAAATGTTTCTTGAATACAGTAGCCACTTGGTCGACGTTGAGGTAAAGTAAGAAATTTTTCGTAATTTTCAGGTAATTCAGAAATTTTTTTTGCGTTCACAACCGTAGTTCCATAAATTGTAAAAGATTCATTTTTTATATTACTTTTTTGAAGAATAATGAAAAGTACACCAGATAAATTTTGCACTAAGATTAATTTTGCTGTTCCATTTGACTCACGATCAGAAATATCACAGTTATCTAATCTCGGCTGACCATCAAAAATATGAAAATGTTTTTCATTCTTCCAAATAGCGATATTTAAAATTGGAGAAGTTAAAACACCAGCATCGTATTTTTTAAAAAATAAATGTAGTGCTTTAGCAACGTGAAGCTCCTTAGGTGAATCTGTTCTAAACGTTCCAGCATAAATGGGACCATCAATTTTCAAAAAAATTCGATGAGTGTTTTGAATATTTATGTGTCGCTTAAAATCTTGTAATGTTAATGTTCGCCTATCTGCAATTACTATATTTTCATATGAATCGCTGTAATATGTATCACCATCTTCAAGCACTTGATCTATTACAAATTCATTCCAGCATTGTGGCTTCACCAAAAAAGAAGTTGCTATGGCTGCTACTGCGATTGCCGACCCCTTTTAGAAGTTTAGTAAGATATAAATTAATCATGTATTAATATTAATAATAAATTTATATCAATGCAACTTTATAAAGTTTATATTAATAAAATTCTTAAAAGAATTGTGTAATTTAAAATTAAATACTATTTATGAATAATACTTACCTGATAACCACGTGTTAATGGTGGAAATTTACGCATATACATATGTGTTAAACCAGAACGAAATCCATATTTCAAACATGATGGAAGATTTGTTTCAATTTTAGTTAACGAATGTGTACTTTCTGGTAGATCGAGTACGTAGATTAATTTAAAAAATTCATCTTCCAAATCTTCATTATACTCATCATTATAATAATTAATATCCTTTTTATTCTTGTTGAATTTAGACAAATCATAAAATTTCATGTCACAATCTGATATAATTCTGTCACATTTACAAAGCTTATCCAACTTGATTCGATTTACATCGAACATTTCATTTACTACCAATGAATGCTTTTTTTCTTTATTTTTATCATTTTTATTATTTTGCATTTTTTAATAATTGGTTATATTCTTATAAAATATTAATTTAATTCTTTGTAAATAAATAAATTTGTTAAATTTAAAATTTTATTTTCAAAAATATCTGTGTTACTTAAATGTATATAAATTTATTCAATATAGTCATTAACATTTTGATTTTTTATTTTTTAATCAAAATTTGTACTAGAATTTAGATTAACTTTAAATTGATTAAAGGTTAGGTTACCGAAAAAAAATATTGACAGTATAATGAAATTAAAAGATTCAGAAATATAATATATAAAAAACTTCGTTACAGTGCAACATGTAACTAACTTCAGTTATTTTAAAATCAAAATTACATATAAACTTTTAGAAATCAATCCTTTTAATTATAAATTAATATATTGAAAATTAATTTTATTTGACAAAATTATATCAATACGTATATTCAATATTTAGGAAGGAACAAAAGTGAATTCTTTTAAATATTGAAAACATAATGAATAATTCATTTTGAGGTTAGCACCATTACAAATATTTAAAACGAATTATAATTAAAATTTGTCAATAATTTACACATAATTTATTTTCACATTTAGATTAAAGAATTGAAAAGTACTTAGAATCGTATTGTTAACGCATGTTGCAAATTATTGGCATAATTCGTATATATTAAATTTTTTATTTAAATAGTAATGCGTACTAAAATCGATTAGTTGAATAGCTAAAGTACATTGTGAATATCCTGTAAACAAAATTTTTAAAGAATTTCAAAGAAATTATATTTTCTATAAAATAAAATGAATAGAAAAATGGTTAAATATAATGTTTATACGTACACAAAGATATAAATACATTAAATTTCGTATTAAATATTCTGTCAATAGCGTCAACGCATATTTAAAATTATTAAATTGTAAATATTTATGTTATTATTTTCATATTTCCTTACACGTAAAAAAAGAAATTTTATTACAATACAATTGCACAACTATAATCTTAAATAGTAAAAATTTATTCTAGCAATAGCTAAACTTTGTATTCAAAAATTGACTGGGTCATATCATATAAAAAATATTTCTATAACGTAACTTATGCTGATAAAATGATACATAAATGATGATAATAATATGACTCATAAAATACAATCAAATTATATAAATAATTTTACGCTGATAATGCGTCGAACATCTAAATTTCATCATTACTATTTCCAACATTTATTACAATTTAATTAAAATTATTCAATTTTGATTTTACTAGTTTAATATATTTTATAATGTATTTTACAGATATTTTATAAAAATTCAACTATATTTATACAATAATTGTTATAAATTTTATGTTAAATAAACTAAAATGCGTAATATAGACTTATGAGATATATTTCCTTATAAATTTTAAATATATTTCCAAATTTCACAAATATAGATTTTGACAAAATTATTACTGATTTATTTTGAATTATTGATATTTATGTTTGGCAAACAAATTTTATCAATCGCAGTAGTGATAAATACTCATTTTTCCGATATTTAGTAATATGCTTTTGAATATATTTAACTTTGCTCTTTTACGCCGATAGAAAATTAACGGAAACTTTCTGTGAGTATAAATTTCCTATTTCAAGTGTTGAATATAATAAACACCACGTGTCAAAGTATGCGTATAGAACAGAAAAATAATAAATGCTGCATATACCGAGAAAAAATTGCGAAGAACCGAAAACAAATTAGAAAGCTAAAAGAGAAATGTAAAAAAAAAAAAGAAACAAACTACTGTGAAAATAGTTTTCAAAATGGTAAAGTTATTTTTATTTAAAGATGCACAAAATATTTTTTAAATTATTTGCAAAAAAAAATTTCAAATTTGGATCGCCAATCTTTTAAATTTTATAGTAAAGCATATATAAAATATGTTTAGTAGCTATGTAATTTATTAATTTTTTTATTAATTGTCTAAGGAACTAAAAAACGAAATTAATGGCTATAATTAAAAAATAAGACTTTTCTATGTTTCAACTTATTAATTTTGCATCATAATTATTTGTATTAATATATTTTTTAAATAATAATATTTTACTTTCATTGTCATTATTATGAGGCATATTAAAATCAGAATATATAATCAAAAATATTTCATACTTACAACAAAATTTCATTAGCATGAAAGAATTATTAATTAATCGGCAATTACCAATAATAACAATATACAATAATAAAATACAGAAATAACGAAGTAAGTATAGGAATATTGAAAGTAGAATTAATTATTATTACATTTTTCATTTGTATACACAATATTTTTAAAATATATATAATTTCATATGTCTACAAGTCAAATCCAAACTGTTTATTCATTCATTCGAAATAATTAAAATTTTTATTAGAAAACTTTGCATATATTCATTAGCGAAATATTTTTAAATTTTCAATTTTTATATTATAATTTTTCATATTATGTTACGGAATATAAAATTATTTTTATCAATGTTTATAAATATTGAATTATAATATAGAAAAATAGGTATATGAAAATTTTAAATTACCTATTATTTTATAATGAACATCAAAAGTATATGTATCGTTAGATTATGATATTATTTTAATTATTAAATTTTTATTCAACTTTGTATTAAATTCATATTGACTAATGAAGTTTTTTAAAAATTACTTTTCATGTATTTATTACGTTATATTTTCATCCCATGCACATATAAGCAATAGAGTCTAAATTAGAGACTTGCAATGGAACTGAAATTAAAAAGAAAAATTATGGCATTAAAAAACCTGAAAAAATACTATGCAATGTCAGTAAAATGAAACCAACTATTTTGGACAGGGAAAAATATTTTAACATCTATCATTTCTTATGCATGTTAGAAGAAGATGAACTTATAAAATTCGTAAAACATAAAACTTGTGAAGATATTTCTGAAAAACTGGTTAAAAAACGTCCTTATGTGGACAGTAAGTCAATATATAAAATGAAGCATTTTTTCACATTTCTATCTATTTATTCTATAAGCGATAATATATTATAGATGGATCAACTAGTAATACTACTAATAATATTCATATAATTTAGATTTAGAATAATAGTACCGATAATATTATATTTATCTGAATATATAATTAAATCAATTTACTTAAAATAACAATCTTTAGCTGTATCAAATAAATAATAATTTAGATGAAATAAAAATGCATTAAAATATATTTCAATAAAATAAAATTTAAATAAATAATTAAATATAAATAATATACTATATCATCTATACTTTAAAACTCTATTCGGATGTTAATAAATTAAGCTATCTTTTATCAATCATCGCTTACAGATACAAACCTATGATGTTAATATATTATAAATCATTATATTATTTCAATTAAAACTGGATTGTCATATTTATAAAGAATTATTTAGTTGATTAATGAATTTCAATCTATACTGCTGTATTATGTACAAAAAATACAATTTTTAATCTGTTTATAATGTTAGCAGTGATTTTTCTTGAATAAATGTATAAATTAAGTAGAAAATCGTATGTAAGTGTAAGAAAATAAAAACTGTCAATCACATTGGAACCTTGAAAGTTTAGAAAATATTTAACAAGATTTTTTAACTGAATTAAAAAAATTGAATAGATAAAATCTGAATTAATTATATGAAATTTATTATCATATATCAATTTTGATATATAAAATAACGATATAATAAATACCTGATATTATATAAATACTTCAAAAATTCATTATCAGAAACTGTACTTATAAATCGGAAATTAATAAAAATTTTGGACGATTCCAATTTCTAATACTTCCAATACCCCTAAAAAATATATAATTTATATTTATTATAGAACATTTTATTATTAAGTTTAAAATAATGGTTTTACATTTAAAAGTCAATTGTCATTTTATATAAGATATTTTTTTATCAACTTATTACAATTTTAAGAATAACAAATAAAAGAATTCTAACAATCTTCTTATAATATTAAAATTAAAAAATAATCATTCAATATATATTACAATTGTATTTATAATTTGCGTATTGCATAAAGAACAACACAAAAACTATAATTTTCTACCTATTATTACAATATACCCTATTATTCTAATACCTTTTATTTTTGTTTAATATCCTGACTATTATATTTCATTTAATTTCTCTTGTTATTAGAAATTAAACAGATGGAAAAGAAAAGAAATCAAAAACGTCTGAATGGTAATGAGATAGAAGAAAACACAAATATAAATGCTAATAATAACAAAATTTGTTCAGATATGAAGCAAAGACAAGGAATAGATGAACGAAAGAGTATGAAAACTAAATTTACAAAAATAAAAAATGAAAATGAAAGTAGTAGCATATGCTCTGCAAGCAGTAAAATAGATTTCAAAAGTAACTACTATTTTTGTTGTATTTCCAGTATTTAGAAATTATTTTTATTGAATAATATTTTCCGATTTTTACCAACATCTATAATTTCATCTTTTTCCAATAATTTTTAATATTTGTACTTCATTACTATATATTTTCAATTATATGATTTACATATACCAAATTAACAATATTCTTAATAGGACTTTGATTAAAAAAATAAATATAACTGATATTTCAAAAATTTCTTTTGAATTTTGAATAACAAAATTTTATAATTAATATAAGGCTAACTAATTTGCAAGCCAGGAATTATCAGTATATTATAATTCATTAGATAAATGAAAAACCCTTGTTAATAAAATTAACCGACACTGAAGGATTTAAGAATATTACATAATTAGTAAAATAAATTATTTGTAACAAAAATCTAAAAATTTGCTGAAACATTGTAAGTAAAATTTAAAAAAATAGGAAATAAAATGATATCTTGCTTTGAAGTTTAATATTGTCATTTTTTCAATTCTTAAAAATCAATTGTTAGATCAATTGTTTGTTTAAAAATATTTAATATATTTAGACAATAAATAAATAACTTGTCAAAATAATAAATATTTAAGGAACAATGCTTTATCATAAATAATCAATTGTTCAACAATTCAATGAATGTAAAATTATGTGATAATAAATTTTTATGTAACAACAAACGAATGTTTAGAAGAGTTTTAGAAGTTTTAAAAATAATTCAATAGAATAACGTATTCAAATAAGAGATTCGACATCAATTCAACTATTCGTAAATAGTTTGATTCTACAATACTATGCATGCATATATGTTTTTATTTATATTTTATTCAAATTTATAACATTCTTTTACTGCATATAATAGATTGATTTAGTTTTATAATTATTTCCACAGAGGCTATTAACATTATTAAATAAGATTATTATGATAAATTTCATCATAAGTTTACGATACGATAGAAAATTCGTTTATTATTATTCATTAATTTACAAGTAATAACAATCATTTATTGGTATAATTTATTATTTTAGTAATACGTGATATCTGTAAGTTACATAAAATAACTTATCAGTTAATGATTTATTTACTTTTTTTCTTAACGAATGAAAGAATATAAAATGTACATAGGACAGATACACAGATATAAAAATTACAATAACTCCCCGTATGTAACACTGATGAGAAATAACATCAATAATTAGGAATTCTTGCATTTAAATGTACACGTGCACGCGTACACACACACACACACACACACACAAAAGTATATAAATCGTTACAGACACAATCTATATAACTCGTCGAACTATTTTCATATTTTTCATGCATTACAACTTTTTTCGTATTTTTACTATATTCAAAAGAAAGAACATTTTAATTGAGTAACAATTTAAAGTAAATAAAATTGCTATGATCTGTTTTACTATAAACGTGAAGTATCGTTAATAATTGTTTACTGTAATACAAAAGGTAATAATAAACTTCTTTGCCACTATGTTCACAGTATAGTTAATATATTACCGTTTCTTATTTTAATATATCACCTGAATATTAACTGATTTTTACAAAATTTTGGTATTCGATTCGTAGAAAAAATTATTGTTTTATAAATATTTATAAATATTATTTTAAATAGGCTGATATTTATATTATTCATTTAAAGTTCATTCATTAATTCATTATTTTTTATGGTATATATTAATTTGATTATTCCACTCTGATAACTTATACTTACTCGTGATCCATTTTTCTTTTTCGCTTTTCTATATTGATATTTTTTGTAAATTCCTCTCTTTTTCTCTCTATCTCTCTGTGTATCTTATGGTTTTTCTTCTATATCTGTTTCTGCTTTCATATATAATTCTACGTTCTGGCCGTTTTAATACATTCTTATAAATAATTTTTTTTTTAAAAGATTTTTGTAGTGTATCAGTACTATTCTCTATTTTTCTCTCAAATTTAACTTTTTATAAATTATCAAACCTCTTTCATTTTCTTTTTATCATCAATATTTCTATCAGAATGTCAAACTGACTTCGTAAGCATTATTTATCCATTTATTTTTATAATTTTGTCAGTTTTACAATATCAATGTTTTTTCTTGAGTTTAGTTTCAAATAATATACATGCTTCATTTTCATAACTATTCTAATTCTATATTTATATTTAAATCTTTTAAATTTTGTTTTTGAAATTCTTTATTACTGTGCTTAGTTTTTACTTAACTGCTTTTGTTTATTTACTTTTTTCTTTAATCATACCTCTTTTCCATATTTTCCATTTTAGTTTTCTCTGTCATTCCCTTATTTTAAATCTAGAATGCAATAACTACTCAGCTTTTATTTAAATTGATTGTCAAATATAATAAGCTACGATTAAATATTATTTTATCTATTAAATATTATGTCAAGGAAAGAATATTTTTCATTCAGAAGCTTATATAATTTTCTTCTTAAATAATTTCAAACCTTAGTGTTTTACGAATAATGAAGCATAAAACATCATATTACCATAAAACATAAAAAATATGTAAATTATAACTACAGCCAAGGAAGTGTATTGCTATAATGCTTAAAATTATTAAATATATTTAATTAGGCCAAAACTACGCTTATCAACAACGATGATCATTTTTTTAATACCGCCGCGACTTTTAAAGACGATTAGGGGCAATGCATACGTGACTGATATTGAAAGGAAGAATGGAGTCGATTTGCTTGAGCAATTATCGAGAAAGTGTTTATAACAGACTATACAAGCAAATACTTTTACTCAAGTCTGTACCATGAAAATGAAATTGATTATATTTTTATTTCAGCCCATTATTATGACATTGTATAAATAAATATAAAATTTTTGATAAATAAATAAATAAATAAAATGAAAACTATTTTTCTTATTACTGATCGATTATTACTTATGACATTATTAATTAAATAATATTTTTAATTACTCTAATTATAATTGCTTTTTATTATAAGAATTTTAATGTTAAAAATTTTCTTATTTTTGTCGAATTATGATTTTTATTGTCTTACACTTATCGAAGTTTATAATTTCATTTATAATATAATCAAACTATTTTATTTAAATTATAAATATATTTATTTACCCTTTTTATTATCATTTTTTAACATTTATATTCATATATCAAATATATTTTATCAAAAGATTTGTGCCTGTTTGTATAACGAAATTTAATAATATGGCAAAACTAATATAATAAACCTTAATAAAATACCTTAATAAAATTTTGATATAATATAAGATTATTATTTGTTATTTTTGTAAAAGTATTCAAATATCGTTTTTTTTTGTATTTTTTATAATATAGCTATATAAATTTTCAAAATTGTAAATAATTTGTATTATTTCCCGTAAATATGGCACATTGCCTTACCTTATTACATAATAAAAGATATTTATCTTTGAAGATCACTAAAATCTTTGTATTTTCCAAAACGGATATTAAATAAATGAACTAATAACGAATAGAAATTGTTAATCTTCTAACGCTAAGTATAATTAAAACTAGCATATATTAAAAGCATTACTAAAATATTAAAATGTTTGCAACATCTTTTCTTCCAGTTGAGCAGAAAAAAATATGATTTTCATGAACAATTTTTCCTTCCAAATTATTATAAAACATTAAACGATTGCATTATTCATAACTCTCTTATATTGCTTATACCACGAGATATTTAATTTTACTACCCGACTATATGTTATAAGTCACAAACAATTAATAGATAGTTAATAATGAATTTTATGCATGCCCAATTCAAAAGAGGTATACATAAAATTTACATAGGCTCTACAATTGATTACATTCGGATAAATAGTAAGATTAGAGTCGATGTAGGCCATTATAATATCTAAAGTATAATGAGTTATCAAAGGTTGCGCGATTATGAAACGGAAGGTATTGTCAAGGTTAAACATAATTCATTATCTGGAGATAATAGCCAAGTGGTGGATAAGATATATATATATATATATAGATATGCAAACAGAAGCCTTTTAAATTTTTCTTGAATCTTTAATTTAATTTGGTTATTATTTAAATAAATCTATGAAATTACGTAGAAATTTGTCTGTTGCGCATGTTCATTAGCTACTTTTAGATACGTCGAGTTAAGAATTCGGTCACATAGATTTAAGAAACATAAGAGCTACCGAAAAAATAACACGGCATGGAATCGCGGCTTCTATTTTACAACGGCGAAATTATTCCAAGAGTGCCTGACCGACTGAAGCGTTAAGTTCTCGGGATCAGAGATGCGCAGGAAAGCCCAGACTCAATTAGATAACGTACGCATGGAGGCTGCTAATTCTTGCCTGCCTTATCGGTACGCAACGTCAAGCCGAGCCACAGAAGCTTTTCCAGACGGCATCCGTTCACGAGAGTTCACCCTGTGTCCGGTTGTGGTGCAAGTTTTAGAGGCGAAACGACCCCGTGAGGACCAAGCGGGCACTTTCACAACCTCCTTGGCCTCCTCGGCTCCTCCTCAGCCCTTCTGTATTACCCCGACTCGCGCAATCATGACACCTCTCCTCTCTCTCGCCCCACCCGCGATGCCGCCCAGTATATCACTCTCCACGCTCGTTCACTCTCTTACTCACTCGACCCCTTTCCCTATCGCGCGTCCCCTCTTCGGCCAATCCTTTACAGTGCCGACACTGCACCGGTGTTCGCGGTATCTGAGAATTGTGGCTAATACTCTACATGTGTATTCTCATCAGTGAAAACATCCAACTCTCCAAGCTCCCGGAATTATTATAATCGAACGTAAGCCCGGAGCAACATGAGGAACATACTGCAGCTTACTGAGTTTTCAAAACGTGAGTTTTTCCTTGCCTTAGAAAAATCATTTTCGTGTATCGATTTATGCTTATCAAGCATTCTCAAGTGTTAATGATCCAGAATTCTATTTACTCTTTTAATGAGCAACAATTATTTGCGACAATAAATATATCTGCCACACAAAAATCCGTGTTCCAATACTCTCTTTTTAGTCCATCCTTTTTATCGAACAAACGAGTTCTGTAATTTTTTTTTCAAATAAATACTGGCTACTATGTAATAATAAAACGTTTAAATTAAGGTTTCGTTAATGTAAGTAGCAGAAAGTCATATATAGAAATTAGCAAGCATTAATAGGTTGATAAAAACATAAACAATACGGACATACATACGCCAAATCGAAATAAAGATACCGAAAAATCCAATAAAAATATAAATATCGCGGTTCAAATATTTATCCATAAAATTATAGAAAGAGAAAACTTTAGAACTAAAGATAGAAAATAAGTCTTATAAATAATGGAATGTAAACTATACCTTTTAGTAACGATTGAAAATAGAAATATTATGACTAATAAACAGAAATTAGTTGAATTAATCGTCTTAAAGAACCAGTTTAGATAATATAAAAAATTATCAGACTTTTATTTTAGTCTATATATTACTTTTTTACGATAAATACATCACCTTGACTACTTACTCTACTTACTTTTTAGATATTCAACCGACATTGCTAGTTTTGTGATATTATAATATCCTAATGTTTATCCGCAAATGTTTTTTTTTATATAAATTGATTATATAATGATTTTGTAATGTATAGTTAATAATACGATATTAATTTAAAAATAAAAAATTAATGATATTATATAAAGCTTTTCGGCTATTTAAATAATTTTTTGTAAAAAAAAAAACTTTATTCATAATGTCATACTATGCTAGCAGTAAATTTCCATGCTGAAAAATTCTTTTCTACAAAATGAATTTTATAAACAAGTAAAGTTGTATATCAGAAAAGTCCAAGTATAAATACAAAAAAATAAACATAATATAAGTTTTTTGTATTGTTTCTGTAAATAGTCTAATTAACGACAAAAAGTAGAGTTTTATTAACGAAATAATATAGAGTTGTAAACAATGTTTTATATATGCACTGTAATATATATACAGTATTTAATATAATATTTGAAGATTACTGAATTCACAAAGAGTTTATATACATGTATATAAATACTATTAGGACTTTGCATAATAATTGTTAATCGCAATAAATTCAAAACGGTAATACATACAAGACTTACATTCATAGAAAATTTTTCTATTAACTGCATGGGTTCTGGATATAGATTGCATCCTTTGAAATTTTGCAAGTAAACGTTCCCTCGATATATTATTCAGCTTGAAATAAGGGTGAAATAAGAGTTAATGGTAAAACCTCAGATCGAAATGGGAACAAATAATTATCTCGGTCAATGCTCGGAGATGTAGTCATGCGCTTTACTAAAATATTTTATATCTTACAATGCATACGTTCGACTACCCAAACTCTGCGAATAATGTACAAAAAAATACTATTACTATTTTTTCCCACAATTTTCCTGTTTTTAATACGAGTAATTTTGATTCCTATCTAAATAAACGTCACATCCTTATTATTCTATTGAATTGAAAATTACATCATAATTTTTCTATAATTTTACACAAATATATTTTATTCATATATATATAATTATAAAACTAATGAAATTTACTATTTAAATCTTGAAAATCATTATTATATTACATTATTGTTATATAAATATAAACTCTGCAAGTGCTTATAATGAAAATGAACTTAAGAACTTAAAATAACATAAAGAAAAAATAATGACTAGATATAAATATTATAGTATGAAATACCAAATTATATAATGAAATAGCTATTATTATCAGGTGCATTGAAATTATACTATTTCCATTCAATTAATGCTATACCAGATAATTAAGTTTTGATCATACATTATTAATATACAACAAAAATCGAATGGTTAGATTAAAAAAATTTATAATGTTCCAATATTTAATATATAAAATACTTTTTCTTTGAACATTTATGTTATAAATAAACAAAATATATTATTAAATTTTAAATGATTGCAATAAATAAATAAATAATTATTTAAATAAATAAAACTTAAATATAGTTGCACGGAACGAAGTCTGTATTGTTTATTTATTCAAAGCTAATTTACTTTATTAAAATTAAAGCTATATTTTTTAAACTGAAAATAGACTTTTTCAATTTACTATTTTTATTGAGTAACTTGATATACAAATTAAAGAGGAAATCGGATAGAATATAAATTATTTTAAATCATTTTTTAATTTTTTATAGAATATTTGACAAAAATTATTTAACACTATACTTCTTAAATTTAAAAAAATGAAAATTTATTTTATTTTGTTACAAACTTTGTATAATAAACATATTATATTATAAATTTTATGTACTTAAAAAATATTCAATTAATTTTCAATAATTCAATTAAAAAGGAAAATCGTATAATTTAATTATTGAAAAATTATATTTTTAATACAATTAATTTTAATAAAATTAATAAAAAATATATTAATAAAAAAGAATATAATGAATGAAACTGAGAACCATAAAAAAAACCATAACAGGAAAAGTATTGTCAACAATAGAGTCAAAGAGCAGTGTTGTGAATTTAAGTATCTTTAGTATATATCGTATGTTAAAGAAATATACACAAATATACATACATATATATATATTTAAATTTTGTATTCATCCAGTTTCTACCAAGAAAAAAATTATGAAAAAAAATGTAATAATATGAGATATATCTTTTTTTTGTACTAATATTATAGTATTATAGTATTATAGTATATTATAATATATTATTATATATTATATAATAATAATATTATAATAACAATTTTATACAACCTAATAACATTACAATAATATTCACGCTATTTGACTTATTTAAAACAAGTGAAGTAATTTATATGAATTGTATATATTCAAAATTTTAAATATAGCCAACGTAAATAATAATATTGTGAATATACTTTACAACGAACTAGTTTAAAGTATGTGTGAAACAAAAATAAGGCAATAATTAACGAAAGATTGTTTTACGTATTTAAATTTTTTCTGTTACATAAAATCTTCATACTACTTTTCTTTTTAAAACTTATATATTATACAAATAAATTTTAATATAGACATTATAATAAATAAGATTATAACAAATAAGATTTAATTAATAATTAATAAGTTGGAATAAATTATATTATTAGTATGACATATGTTATTCATAAATATTAAAAATTATCTTATAAATGAATGAAGTCAGTAGATAACAAAAAACTAATTGAAACTAATCTCACAGTATTAAATTATACTACACATCATAAATTTAAAAAATGAATATTTTTTTGCAAAAGAAGTTTTTACAATTTTGAAAACAATTAAAAAAACATCCAAAAAAATTGATTTGGGAAATAATTAATGATTTAAAAATATTATTAATAGATTATAATAATAATATAATTATAAAACATGTACAAATAGATAATCAAAGCAATAAATTGTAATAAAATATTTATTTTATATATATGAACTAGTATTTTCTATATGTACTACGATCATTTTTAATTTTATAAATGTAAAATATGTTCTTTTATTTTTTTATAATTTTATGATATAATTTAGACATCTCAATGGTTTCACTTTGAATCTACTACATTTATAAATCACATTACGTAATTATTCTGAATTGTGTAACAAAACAAAATAATTGATTATAATGTTAACATAAATATATAGATAGTTCAATTGTTTAGTAGTAGAATTTGTAATCCTCATTTTTATAAAATAATTAGTAGATTGACATATTCAAAATATAAAGGAAATTTGTATTTAAATTGAATAGAACCATCTGTTGTAATGAATATTTGTATTCCATAAATCAACAATGCTTAAGGCTATCAAAAGTCGACTGCTATATTGAAATATTATAAAATTTTCGTCACTATTATTAATTTTTTACTAAAAATAGATACTATATGAAGTGATTAAAATTTCATAAAAATATTTACATATCCTCATATTTTGTTTAGACATCACAATAATTGCGAAAAACTGCAATTAAAAAATATATTGACTTACATATCTTTTGATAATACGAAGAAATAAAAATATGATTTGACTGGTTTAACTTCGTTGATTTGCACTATAATATTGATATTTATATGCTTTCAAATATTAATATCATTTAAAAATGTCTAATTATATGAATTTTTCATTCTTGAAAGACATAAGACTTTAAATATCATTTTAACTTATGATTTAGATTATCAAGATTATCTAGAAATTAATATCTTTTTAAAAGCAATACTTTTTTTCTAATAATATATTACTGATTTTGAATAATACAATTTTCATTTGAAATTATTTATAGTGTATATATTTTATTATCATCTTTTTTCTTTATTTTCGTATAATTTTTATACAGTTTATTATAATTTTTTTTAAATAATTTTGTTAATAACGCATTATTGATTTTAAATTGTGTACGTTTCATTGAAAAATAATAATGATATATTTTTATTATATTTTTATACCATATTACTTTCTAAATAATATATTATTATTTTAAAATAATACACTTTTTATTAAAAAATATTTCATAAACTATTCCATAAATAATGTATTTATATTGTTTTTATTATATTTATAAAGCATAGATAAATTTTATGTTATTAAAATCATAGTTTATTATTATTACCAAACGGAACTCTGACATAAAAATTTTCAAAATATTAAAATCAGACTCAAAAATTATGAAATTTTTCATTACATTACTTCATATAACGGTTTATATAAATATAGAAAATATTATGCCTTAGTATATTGAATTAGTAACAATAATAATTCATTAATTATCAGTTTATATTTCTAAATACTGTATACAAATGAAATATTACATTATATAAAACAACAACATTATTTTATGAAATACCGTTAAAAATTAGAAAATCTACAATTATTCAGAATATAAATAAAAATTAAATCAGTTAATTTAATGTTTTTACATATAACATTGATTTTCTATTGGAAAAATTACACAATATCAAAATTTTAAATAGTGAAATATTTCATTAATCAATTATTATATAAAAATCGTATATAAAACCATATAATATTAATTTTATAATATCAATTCTTATATTTATTGTTTATAAGGATGAGCTAGATTAACATAAATACAACGAATTATAAGATATATTTTAATTTCTTATTTCTCTTATATAATATTAAATATTTAAAAATTACAAAAAAAATTTTTTACAAATATAGAAATATTATTGTAGAGTTTAAATATTGTCATATATTTTATTAAATATATATCAACAACTAAATTGATAAAAAATTGTTGATACAAAAGAATTAATTTTTTTCGAGATATTAATATAAAATACAGTCTGGAAAAATTACTTTTCAAACATTAAAACCTACAATATAAATTAAAAAACTATAACATTATATAATATCAACAAGGAATGGTAAATTCTTTCATTTTTAGGCATCAAATTCTTAATTGTACACGTACTAATAAGTTCTTTATACTGAATTAAAAAATATTATAATAGAAAAATTGAATATGGTAATTTTTATATATTAATAAATTAATACAAATAACAATGAATTGTAAATAAACAAATAAAATTTGTCTTGTATTTCATTGATAATATAGTTCCTTTTTGATATTAGTCAACGCCAATTATTCAAATATACTAATATTAATATTTAATCAATTTAATTAATTCCATACTTTTTATTCATTTCTCATTATTAATACTCGTATTTTATTAATGATAATAAGATTATTTAAAAATATTACTGCATTATATTGAAATATTTCAAAACAAATTAGGCTTGCATTGTTCATCCAAAATATTTTTATTCATAAGATGAATTTGACCGGATGTGTTACATAATCAGAAAGTGATTTAAAAGAAGAGAGTCATTTGTAAATTATATTCAAAATTCAAAATTTCATGTAATTATGTTATATAAATGTTTCTTTTGTAATTCATGACTATTTCTCGTGCATAATATACTCTATACATTAAAGTTTCATGGATGATAATATGAAGTATAGTAACCAAATAATTTTAACTGCGTCTCTGCTCTGGAAAAGTAATATAAAAACACGGCTTGTAAAATAAATAAAGTTGCACAAAGTAAACAGTTACCTTGTTTTTTTTACGTTTCTACCTCATTCCATTCAAACGGAGCCGGTCTTGCATTAATTTTCAAAAAGTCTAAAAAGACAAAACAGATAAGAGGAAAGAAACAAAGAACAACCGGATCCTTTCGCTGTAATTCCAAACGTTAAGAATGTCTACGGTATAGTAACTTCAGGCAAGTGATCGGTATTCAATCTGTATACTTTTACGTTTCTGAACTTTTATCAAGGTCAACATAATTTTATTTATAGATTTTATTTTTTTCAGCTATTAAAATATCATTATCTACATCAATACATCGATGAGAAATTAAATTGTTATTGATGGAGATCTATTTAAAATGTCTATTTTAAATATCGTATAAATTAAAAGTAATTTTTAACAATAAATATCTATTATTACGAAAATTTTTGCAGAAATGAATTTATATGATATAATAATAAATTTTCAATTATTTATGATAATACTAAATAATGTAGATATTAGTGACCTAACAACGTTATAAAATAACGATATATATATGATTAAAAACTTGAAATTAATATTAAACGTTGAGAATTTGTAAGAAAAGGACAAAATGGAAGTAATTTCATTGTAAGCAATTATATAAATATAAAGACATAATTAAATGTAAAATAGAAATAATTTTGTACAAGTCAGAAGGCATTCGGAGGTATCCTAAGGACGAGTGAAGGGCTACATTAAATTGTAAACTTCTTATAAGACATTGGCCAGAAGATAATATTTTTACTCTTCTCTTATGTTTTATTTTACAATACCTTGAAACTGGTGAACTCAGCAGCAAGGTCAATATAATAAAGTGATTATTATGATAATTGAGAATAAAAATCAAGATAAACTTATTGCATTGAGCTTCAGACGTTGTTATATATATATATATATATATGTACAAGATATCTATTAATAAAAAATATAGTAATTATCATAATATAATAATAACTATTCATTAATATATGCTTATTTAAAAGTATCATATATGTCAGAACTGGGGAAACGGTATGTTCACAAATTTATTTACTAATACAGTTTATTTATTTAATATTTATTTAATATAGTAATTTATTTAATATAGTAAATTTATTTACTAATAGTACAATATTTACTAATTTATTCACTAATACTTTACTAATACAGTTTTGGAATTTATAGTGCATAAATATAGTTTAGCTTTAATTTTATGTACTTCTAATTTAAATAATTCTTATTTTATATTTATTTATAGATTTTATATATATTTATTATATTTTATTTATATATTTATATATTTTTTTTTTATATATTCATTTGCTATATCTAAAAATGTTTATTTAAGGGTACAAATATAAACGTGTTTATGTGGAAATACATTTAGATCTATTCTTAGATAATTTATTTCCTACTAAAGAATCTTATTTTTAATTAATTTTCACAAATCTAATCTAAAACGAAATTCTTTTTAAATCAATATACTATTTCTTTAAAGATAAACATATATTTTTGAATGAATAAATTTACAGTAAAATAAGTAACGATACTAACACAGTTGATTTAATAATAATTGAATGTTTATAAATATCCAGTTATGCTTTTACTTGAAAATACTAAACAATAATTTAAGGAATTTTTTAAGTTCATAATATTATACTATTTACTTTATTAATACCTCAATTTTCTATATTATCTTTTGTTCTATTAGTTATTTTAATTTTAATAATAAACATTAAAAATATTTCTACTGAATTTAATATAACATATTTATTAATTATTAAAATATTAATCTGAAATAATATTTAAATAATTTAGTTGGATGTAGAAATTTCTTTAAATTTTTCAAATGATTCAAACTGAACATTTGAAAGCATTTAAATGGAATCAAACCGTACAAAAATGAATCCGATTTTATTTGTATCTTACATATTTATTCTTTCATTTTTATCATTGGTTTTAAAATATATAACTTATATTGTTTGATCAAATTTTAAATATTTATGTATAATAATGGAAACCCAATATGAAAATTTGATGAAGCAATCTATGATGAAAATATGTAAATATGTAAATACAGGTATACCAATTTCATTAGTTTATAAAAATGGTATTTTCATAATAAATATTATAATCACTCAATCATTTGAAATTCACTCACTCAATCATTCACTAATAAATATGATTGATTTGATTTTTCAATTTAAAACAATTCATAAACATCTTTTATAATATCTTATGTATCTTGGTTACTAAAAATAATATATATAAATGAAAAACAGAAATATAAAATATTTAAGAAAAATTATAATTATCAAATTGACTTTTTCGATTTGATAAAATTTATTTTTGGTTATACCTAAAATATAACAAATTAAATAAAAAACTTTTAATAAATGTTACAATATTATAAATTGGATCAACCATAATTTGGTTTTATGTATTGTACAATGCAAATTGAACATTGATTTGATCTCTATATTTTTTTTTAATATTCTGTATTTTCTTTATACACTTTTCATTGAGAAATAATTGAATTCAAATAATCTAATAAAATTTTTATTTATTTAAAGCAGAATATATAAATAAAAAATCTTGATCTTTCCTTTTGAAATATAAAATAAAATTCTATTATGATTTTATTCTATACAACCAGATGTACTAAAAATAACAATATATTAATTTTAGGAAACTAAAACAATAACTAGAAAAATTGAACAAATACTAATATTGTTGATACATATTATAATATATTTTGTTTAAATTTTAATTATTTAAAGTTTTCGTTTTTAAAGCTTCGCAATATTATGTTACAATGTATCTTTGACTTTATTTTGTCCTTTAATATACTATGTTTCAACATTACATTCTTTGCTAATGTAATTAATTAAATATTTGTCGATTGAGATTTCCGTATTTTTTGTTATTTATTTACAATTTTATTGTCGAGTCTCAGATTAAAATTTTAGTTTCTTTGTTGCGCGCCTTTAAGACAAGACATACGTAGAATAAATTAGTACAAATTTGGTATCCGTATTCATTTGCAGTATAATTTTAAAAATTACGATTTTTTCTATCTTTAATTCAATAAGTGTTTGTGTTAATAAATTAAGGATTTTTAACTATTTGACTATAAACTTTCAAGCTTGTATCATACAAAATATACTAACATTTTTATTTAATATGTAAATTTTTATCCTTAATCTAAACACAACTTTTGTCTTTAACGAATAACCAAATAAATTTGTTTATTATATTTTAGTTAAAACACTAAAATCAGTACATTATCAAATTCATAAGAATATATTTTTTTGCGATGATGAGAAAAGTAATTTACTTATTAAAAGAGAAAGTGTTTTCAAATAAACGTTTTAAAATTAATCCATCAACAGTGCAATTTTGAGGTATGAAATTAAAATTTCATAATAAATATAATTTAATGCATATAAAAATCCAATTATAAAATAAATATAAAAATAAAGGGAACCAATTGATAATATAAAAATAAAAAATAAATACAGGGATTGAAACAAAAACAATAAATATTAACACATTTAAAATTTATAGTAAACATTTGTAATTTTATAATTAAAAGACATGATGAATTCTATATTTATAAATTTTTTATATCTAAAGAGTATAATTATACTTACATCAACTATTTAATGTCATATTCATTTTCCTTATATTAGCAATAAATTATAATTAAAAAAGTTAAATCAAGAATAATAAATATAATCACTCGTTTTCATTATTCTTTCATTTTCATTATTCTGGTTCCCAACCAGATAATATATCTACAGTTTTTTTTTACGTAACTTTACAATTTAATAGTTAGTTTACATGAATTTATATGAAACTATGTAAAGAATCAAAATTATTTCATATAAAATGGATCTAAATATAGTCCAGGAATAATTTTTCAATTATACATAATAGAATTTATTTGTTATATATTTTATTTAAACTTTATTTATAAAATATATTTAATATTTAACGATTTTACTTTAAATTATAAAAGTTATATACTTACATTTCATATGCAATATAACGAACACTTATAGATACAAATATTGTAAGTAATCTTTCCTTTACAATGTCTTACATATCATCAATTAATGATATACAGCAATATACTAATATACTATTTAATCCATTAAGTTATAGATTAATTTTAATAATTAAATAATATTAATTAAATAACTTATAGATAAAATTCAATTTTTATTTTATCTACTTTATTTCCGTATTATTTACAAAATTTTAGTATTACAATCTTAACGAATTATATTATATATTTAGAAATATTTTCATTAATAATGAATAATTTAATAATGAATCAAAACTATTGAACAATTTTTTGAATTTTTCAAACTATAAATAACTTATCTACACAAGTACACAGACACATTCACATAAATACACATATATATATATATATAAATATATATATTCTTAAAATATACTTAATTTAATAATGATGAAGATTATTTATAAATAATATTTATCAGTTTGTGTATATATAATAAAGTAATATTGTATATTTTTAATTTTCTATTCTTTTATATTTACATTATTTGATATTCATCAATTTTAGTTTTTTAAATGTAAATTTTTTAATGATATATTTAGATAAATATTGATACCCGAAAATATAAATGAAACGATAATATTCACATAACGTCATTGAAAAAATGGTCAACATTCAGCAAAATATTATTATATTATCATTAGTTTTATTGCTTTGTTTTTAAATATTTTTACGTAATATAACTGATTTCAGAAATTAATTAACAATAAACCTTTTTAATCGTCAAAAGTGAATGGTATATAGTTCTTTAAATATTATCTTCGTATTAAGTTTAAATTTCTATACAAGACAGCATTTTACGATTAATAGAAAGTAGTAGATAAAAAATTTAAATAGAATACAAGTACGTATTGACGTAAAATATTATTCCATTGAATTTTTTCTAAATGTATATATATAACTTTCCTAGTTAAGCAATAATTTTCGATTTTAATAATAGTAAAGTTTTGGTAAGATATTATTCCGTAGTTAATATCTATGTATTTACATGATTAAGAAAACAAATTATAAACAAAAATTATATAAAATTTAATTTTTTGCAACATATTACTTGATCAGATTAAAGTAATTAATTTATATTATATCGCTATATATATTTACTTGATTTATTTATACATGTACTTTCTGTATTTTCTGCAATTTTATTATTCAAAATCATATTAATATAATAATATCGTTTACAATATATTGTTATAAAAGTTATTCTAATCCAGTAAGTAGGTCATTTTTATTGAATTGCTTAAAAATATATTTTAATACAGTGGCATTTATGCAGAATTATTGCAATATACCGAAATTGTCGCATTAAACTGTCATTGTATTACGCTTTCAGTAGAATAAACCAATTTCATATTCTACCCCGGAATCAAACTCGAATACTACAAATTAATAAATTTTTATAAAAATAAAATTCCAACAAATTAAAAATTTTTGTAAAGATTTTCTGGTTTTAATAATATAACCTTTTGTAAATTCCAATACATATATAATTATTATATAAAACTTTAACGATATATGTAAACGTATATATAATAATTACATTAAAAAAATTTTATAGTGCATAATAGAAAGTATAATTATATTTATTTAAGGTTATATAAGATTATATAATAATTATTATTCATTATTAATAAGTATTTTTCATAAATAATTGGTGTCTGAAAATAGACTAAAAACACACTTTTGATACATAATATGTCATTATTAAATATAACATTAAGTATCTCCATTTATGAGACTTAATGCAAAGAAAAGCAATAGCAAGCGCATACACAAAATATATATTAAAAATATAGATTTAATTAAAATTCGTATTTGCAATATGCTTTTGATATATAAAATCTATATTTCCTTATTTATTAAAAAATGAAAATTCTTAATCGTAAATCTTCTTTGAAAAAAAAAAAATTTGATGGTGAAAACAGAAAATTTCTGGATTAAACTCATAACTTACATTTAACAATAAAAATAGAAAGTGTTTTTATAGGCAAGCAGAAAAATATAAGGTTTTCAATAGTTATAGTATGAATATAGAAAAAATGTACTCGATGATACTAGAGAAATGTTATGATTATAAATATTATTAAATATCCATTACATTATATTAATTATAATAAATTTAATTTTCTTAAAACATAAAATATACTATTGTTAAGATAACTAATAATAGGGAGAATATATAACTATAAATTGATCAGTAACGCAAAGTATATCGATAAATAATATTAGGATATTTTTCTGAAATAAAAGAAAATACATTAGTATTTTTATAACTTTGTGTTGATTAAATTTAAAAATAAAATACAAATAAATATGCATATGCAACGTAAATAAAATATAAATAAATAAAATATAACTATAATATTTTCATAGTCATTAAGTTCGTTGAGAATCAGAGACTATCCCAGTTATATCAGCTATATTTCTAAATTACCATAACGTTTTTGTAAATTTTAGACTTTTGTTTGACATTAAATTCATTATTGAAGCAAAAAATTAATTTTTTAAAAGCTGCATTCTCAAGCGGAATAATTCCAAAAATTCTTATTAATAAATATTAATATAGTAATATATATATATATATTTTTTTTTTTTGATTTACAGATATATAATTTTTTTTTCTTTTAAAGTTATAAATATAATTAAATTATGTACATTCATTTAATACTTTAAACTACACAGATTCGAAAATAAAATAGATAAATAATAAAATAAAAAGTCACAGCTTGCAAAATATACGAAACGTTTAAAATCATTTGAAAGACTATACTATAAGACTAGACTATACTATAAAACTAATAAATTGTGTAACGGAAATAAATATTGTGATCATTATTTCTAATTTTTAATATTACCTTATTAGTGATTGAACAATTTAAACTTAGTTCTTTATATTGCAATATAATTGATGTTCACAATTGAAATTCGACTTACATCGTATCAATTTCAAAGTTAGACATAATTTGTCTAAAAGATTTATAATTATCATAAAGTTTAATTTAATTTATTTATGACAGTGTTTTCAATTTTTATAAACCATACTAATATAAAGATATTGTAAATAATCTACAATGAATGAACAAGATGCAATTTTATTCTTAATTACTTCTATTTTTATTTACTTTTTTTTATCTTAGAATGTTGATTTTATCCAATTTATGTACATGTATTTATATATTAAATTTCAATTACAATAATTTATTATTTAATATACTTATTTGTAAGTACCGAAATAATTATACAAATTTATAGATTAGTTTCAAATTTTTCTTTTTGAATAAATTTAAAATAAAACTAGTTGTAATCATTTATTTAAGTTTAGTTAACGCATAATTATTAAATAGTAATCATATATATATTTTAAATATCATTTATATTTTAATATAATTAATTACAGTTTTACTTGTGTTTTCGTAATATATAAAAATAAAATTTTTTTATTTTTAAATAGAAGGTAAGCTAGTTATCTGTTACAATATTTATACATATGTTTACTCGCAGAAGGTCACAAGGAAGCCTAACCTTGGTAATAAGTACATACCATGTATTATCTTCACTGAGCACAAAGGATATCAAAGTTGATCTTTTTTTTAGACATATCAATTTGGTTTTAATAACTAATCATTTTAGAACAGTATTACTATTAATAAAACGTTGTTGTTTAATGCATAATTTCTATTGTAACATAGATTTTAATAATAATTTTAATAATTTTATTAATTGTAATAATAAAATTGACAATAAAGTGAGTTATCATTAAAACGAGAAATCCTTTCCTTAGAAATTTTTTATTCTATTCCAACAAATGGAAATAAATTATACTTATATTTAATCATACACGTATTATTTTGATATATAATTAATTAAGTATCAAATTATATAATAGTATATATTATGTATTCAAAAAAATTTGTTAATATATGTTAATAAAAATTTATTTTTAAATTTATGTATAAATAAAAATTCAATAATTATTCAATCAGCATCTATATTTTTACTTGAATAAATATTCTGAATGTAAATATGTTAATAGCTACAATAATCTTAAACGATGCATTTTATGTCAGTCGATTAATTTATTTATTAGTTTAATTTATCATAAATTTGATTACTTAGAAATATGTTTAAGTTTAATGATTGATGAATAACACTGTAAATAATGCATAAAAGAAAAACTATAAAGAATTTAATAACGCGTTGTTTATTAAAACCTTTTTAGCTTTTATTATAACTTTTTTAAGATTATACTAAATATAAACATTGATTCACTTCTTACTGTTTTTCTTTTACTAAATCTGCATTTAAATTTTGAAAATTCTTGAACTATCCGTAATAATTTTTAATTTATTAAAACTGAAATTTATAACTTTACATTGATATTACCAAAAAGAAAAAACTATCATTATATAAATACCAAATCTATTTAACATAAAGATGATAACAATATAAAATGTTTTAATTTATAAAATAAGGAAACAACGACTTTGATCTCAAAATAAAATTTTTGAATATTTTATTTTCCACTAAAATTTATTCTGATAATGTAATAATTTAACAAGTTATTTTTTTAAAAACATATTTTATCTTTTATAATTTTAATGCATTAAAATTAAAAAATTATAATTGCATATATAACTGAATGAAGATTTAATTTTAATTCATTGATTACCTAAGGCACTATAGCAATTTCATACCATCGCGTGCAATGTGATGGCAAGTTGCAATTTCAGACGAAAAAAATGCACTAAAAACGGGAAATCAAGGACTAAAGAATAAGAAGATATTCCTTTAATAAATAGTAAATAAAGCATTTCGCACCTTATATAATTATAGTTAATATTTATGTTTAACGCCTGAGATTGAACGTGATAATTTTTATCAAGCACGATTCTTGTAATATTATTATAATTATAACTATTATTATTACATACTTGCTTATTAACATAAATTTTACTTTTACAATATTGGACGCATATGTAGAAATGCGCATGTTTTGTCTGAAATACACTTGTGTGAAATAATGATTCAAATACTTAGAAAGAAATTTTTAATAGTTCATAAATTTCAAAACAGGATACACATTAATAAATGTTGTAGATAAATTAATTTTATTTTCGAGTATATATAAATAAAATATTAATAAATATATCATTTTCATAAATTCCAATAATTTTTGTTTAGAAAAAGCATACGAATTTGCCAGTTATAATACATAATAATTAGTATTCTTTAAATATAGTATTTTTATGATAAAACAAAAAATTACAAAAATATTATTTAAAAATATATTTTATTAAAAAATTTTGAGAGTCCTTAAAAAACAGTTGATAATATCTAATTTTACCTATTAATATTGTAGCATCTCAATGCGCGTTTATTAATATAAAAATGTATTCAGGTTTTTTTTGCAATAATTTTTAATTAAAATTTAATAAAGAATATTTTGTAAAATTATGAAGAAGAGAAAATTAATTTCATTGATAAATTATACTTGTAATAAGTTAAGTATTTAGAAATACATTATATAGAAAAAAAAGCAATAATTGTTTTAGAAATTATTTTCCTGAATATCAAAGGTAGTTAATTAATTTCTAAATTTACTAAATAAACTTGCTAAATATATAAAATATTTCCAAATTTTTCGTTTATTTTTTAATATTAATTATTAAGCAAAACTCTACTTGAATGTCCTGCAAAAAACTCTTTTCATTATTATTATGAAATTCAAAATAATATCAAAGTACACACTATTCATTTCACACTATTAATTTAAAATTTTCATATGTCAAATATATTTTATGTTGTAAATTTTTTTTTTTTAATTTCAACTAAGAATATGAAAAAATATTTATAATAGTCTAAATACTTTGAGGTACTTTAAGTGTTTTTTTTTAATTTAGTAAGCCATTATATTTATTATATATTTTAGTAATTATTTCGTTTATATCATTTTCACTATGAAGTTGTTATATGTAGATGAGAAAAGAGCAAAGAATGTATTCTACATTATGACGCATGTACGCGAATTGAAGGCAAACGAGACAAGAGTTTTGGCTCCGAGTTAAGACATTAAATTTACAAATAGATAACAACAAAATAATGATGTACTGATATATGTATTTTATTATAATATCAGAATAATCATTATAAATACAAAAGCAAATATAAATATAAACTACTGGTTATTATTAGTATTTTACTTTATTTTTTTTCAATAACTATAGCATAAAAAATTGTATTATTTCTTTTATTAATCCCTCCATAAATGTGGCATACAATATTCGTATTTATTGTATTACTATATTAAGAAAATTATTCGTTCATTTTTTGACATAAATACAATTATCATAATACTGGATTTTTTATGATTAATATGCATCACGATTCATATTATGTTCAATTTATATTTAATTAAAATTTATTTTAAAATGAAAAGTACGAAAAATTTAATAAGATTAAAAAATAACAAAATTTTTATTTTTCACAACATAATTTTTTGCTTGAACAAATTTTCTTAATATTTCAGATGATTTATAAAAATCTTCACGCAATGTAATATTATTAAAGTATAATTAATAAAAACAAACTTGTGGTATAGTACGTGTTTATAATACAATTTATCAAAACAAATATTTCTATGCATATGCATGCGTGAGAGCGGGCAAACGCGCGCGTGCATGTGTATATGTATATAACTAATTAATGGGCTTTATAATTTATGCAACAAACTTTTCAGATAATTACATAAATTATAAAGCCCTTTAATTTTGTATATTTATCAAATACATACATAATATTTCAAAATTCATAAAATTATTTGATTATGCAGTATATAGTTACTTTTTTTTAACGAAAATATATATTCAAGCAAATAAATGATAGCTTGAAATAATTGAAAGAATCATTATCGATTAACAATAATTATTTTCATTTTGTATTACTATTGGTAAGATTATAATACTAAATTTATTAGATCTAATTAATAAAAAAGAAAATAATATATATACAATTTTCGAATAGTAAATAGTTATGATTACTAAATTATAAATATGCGTGTATCCATTAATATGAAAAGAAATATTACAAAGACTTACTTATTAATAAAGCTTGGTAATTTGTAGCAAAGTAGGTACATGCATCAAGAATCACCTCCATTTCTGGCGATTTTCTCTTTTCTCTCATTTCTTCTATATTTGAAAGTTTTTCATTTGACATTATTTGAACGAACAGTATTTCAGCAAATCGCCATAAGAAATTCATGTATGGTAATTAATGTTTTATACTCACGCATATTCTTGCGTGTATGTATATTGAATAGTTTCAACTCATGGATATTTCAATTAATCCACGCCTAATCTTGTTTGCTACGAAATAAGTTCAGATTAAGCGTTATATTCAATCGCCGAAAGAAGAGGGCCCGAAAGGGAAAGCTGCAAGATCGAATGGTGTCGTAGTCATCACACATAATCGCAACGCATAATCACACCTTTCAGATGGGCGCACTGGTTTTGAATGGAGCGCGCATTAGAACAACCGCTGGGGGTGATGGCCCCGTGTCCGGTTACCGGGGAACCGATCTGTTGGACGCTGAGGGGGAATCGAACGCCGGTCAGTTATCGCGGCGAGTAAAGAAAAGGCAGAGGATAGCCGGCGCAACAGCCTAACACAACGACCGGTAGGAGAGTCTGGCCGGCAATTGGCTCGCAACTGGCAGCGGGTGGGGACAACGGCCCGGGAGCTGAAGCGGACGCCTCGAGCTCAACACTTTTCCGGTGCACCGCGAGCAACGCGCACCGCCGCTCCGCGCAAGCTCGGATAGGTTCCGGCAGACCCGAGAGATCCCCCGGCAACCATGAAGGACGCTACGTCTATCTGGGCCCAGCTATCGGCGATGGTGAACGAGAGCCCCGGAGGCGAGGCCAAGAGCCTCAGACGCAACTCCTCCGTCGTGGTGAACCGGTTCTTCGGCAACGCCGTGCCTCTGCGCGCCGACGGCAGGCCCAACTGGTCCAGGCGTAAGTCCGGCCCACAGAATGGGTCTTAACGTTATTTCCTAGTCGCGAAGTTCTTCCCAAATCCTGCCGCGGCTACTAAGTTGGGCTGAGTCTCCAACTGGTAGGAATCGTTCACAAGGCCCCGAGGCCTAACATCATAGCGCTAATCCGCCCCGCCCAGGCTTTTACATTTCAAGCCTTTTCTACTGAACCTACTCTGTGTGAACGATACACGCTGCTTATTTTATGTATCTAAATATTCCTATTTCAATTCGAAAAAATTAATTTACTCTGTCATCGTACCAGTATTGACGTGTTTATTAAAATTGCCGAAATAGCAGCGCACTCAATGCATTTGGATGTTGCTGGTATTATTGTCAGTTGTTAAACGCCCATTATTTCCAAATTGCCCATTATTGCCCAAAGGCACTTACTTATTATATACCTATGAGATCTAATCTTTATTTATATATTTATATAAATTAACAAGAATATATTTTAAAATTCTACTCTACCAATTAATAATTGGCGAAAATTTTCAAAGAATAATAAAGGTATAAAAATTTGTAGAAAGCTTAATTTTATTCTTGAATTCTTACATTTCAAAACATTTAATTTTTATTTAAAAACTATAAACATTTAAATTCCTTTTAAAAAAATATAAAGAATTTTTCATCCGTCGTACGTACATTTATTTAACAAGATGTACTACGTGACCAGTACATTTATAACATTTTCATATAATCGACAAGTCCATCTACAATTTAAGCTTGGAAATAAAATTATATCTGCCTATTGACATCATTACTGAATTAGGAAGTTTCATTGATCCCAATTTAATAAATATAAAAAAATACATTTATTTGAACAACGTTACTTTAATTAAACTGTGAAAATAATATGAAATATACAATAATATAATTGTAAATAATATTAATCCAAAGAATAAAATAATAATTTTTCTTTTTAATTATCGTTGAAAATTAAGTATCACCATTTAGTTACAAATATTAAAAACAATATGAAAATTTTAATAGCATATTTCCACGCTATTAAAACGGCAGTATATTATTACATTATGCTTTATATTTTAATTTGAAACTACATTTAGTTGTTAAATACTTTAGTTATTTGTTATATTTATAATTAAAATAAAAATTGTATTTTATGATAAATACAATAATAAATGTGAAGCTTGATATTAATTTGAATTCATTATAATTATATTACATGCATCATTTAACTCTGAATCTTATTATCGGCGATAACAATAAGTTTATAAAATATAATATTTTCTATCATTTCAATTTTCTTGCAATAAAATGTGTAAAACATAATAATTTTGAGGAATTATAATTATAGTATGGTAGCACAATATCTATAATAATTGTGGAAAGCAAAGTACATGTCATGTACGTTTATTAAATATGTTTTATTCAATGAAACTGTCATAAAATGTAATGACTTTTGCATATATTGATATAACTAAAGAAAATTTAATGAGAATTATTTGGGTTAACTTTTATCATTTATATTGAATAAACTATTTTTACCAAATGCTTTTAAAAATTTATTTATGCATTCGAACATATTTCTTAGAATTTCAGAATTATTATACATACATAATATTAAGTTTAATATTATATTACATCAAAGTAACAAAATAGACTATTATTATTTGTATAAAAAGTTAATTACTGGAATTAAAAAAGTGCTCTAACATTATTTTTAATCAGTGAGCGATTTTTTAAATATTCTGAGTTAATGTAACTTTGTGCTATATGTCTATAGAATGTTTATATAAACAGTTTATATACATTACTTTAATGGCATTTCAAAATTTCATTTGACTGATATTTATATATTAATAAAAATAGCTTTCAGTACATTTGTAGTATTTTTTTTTACACAATTTTAAAAATGAAGGATTTTTTATAAGGATTAAAAAATCTACCACTGTCACTACTTCATGATATGAATATTTAAATTATATTTATTATTCTTAAAACTGTGAAAAAAAAATTTTAATTACAATTTAATCTTGACAAGTCAAAGTAATTATTAAAAAACAAATAAAGTATAGATAAACGATCTATTATAAATTATCACGGAAATATTTACAATAGTAGAGGTGGTATATTTATTTTCCTGATTATAAAATTTTTTGTGATCGAATGATTTTTTAGAAAAAATTCTTTTTAAATATTAAATTTATTATTTTACTTCGTCTTAAATATTTAAAAACAGATATATTTTTAAAAATCTTGTTAAATATCAAATAATCGATTATGTAAATGATGAACAAAATATTTTTTAAAATATGTTACTAAATGAGAAAATAAATTCGTCCACTTCAGGAAATTGATTTATCTATTCACAAAAAGCTTGTGTTTACTCATAATTGATTAATTAAAAAATTAATTTTTATTTGAACAAATGTCCGAAATTTGAAATATAATAAGTTTGATTTTTATTAAAAATAAAATGTATATGATAAATAAATGTTCCATAATAAATTTTTTTTATCTTGACTTCGATTAAAAATATAAATAAAAGTTAACACATAGGTTCATAATAATTGTTACCTTGTTTCTTTGTTAGATCCCGAATTAGTGTAAAAATTTGTATTTTATTAATTGTAAAAATAATTTACTATTCTTTTTATAAAATTAGTTCTAATATAAACGTTTTTGTGTACGATGATACTAGTGAAATGTCATATAAATTATGTAAATGTATGATTTTCAAGAAGAAAAAGGAACTTTAATAAAAAAATTATATATAATTTTTAAATAGAGTGACCACTACAACATAATCAATTTACTTTATGAATATTATCACATTAACATTCAGGAACATTTATTTGATCTTGTCAATGAGTCAGTTGCACATATATAGTAGATTTAATCTGAGTCTATTGAATTGCGGAAAGAGTAGTGAAACTGTTAGTAAAGTCAAGTAAGTTATCCTATTATATGAGAAGCAATTGAAAATATTTAGTTCTATCCATTTTTCCCACTTTTTGCTGGTTTTGTCTATGTTTCTACGTCAGTCTCTGACGATCTCATTACTTTTTTGCGTTCCTCCATTTTGATTCATACCATTAATAAACAATAAATTTATTGCACAATTAATTCTATTTTTTTTCATATTTGAATTTAAGTATTATAAATACTTGCTTGAGAAACTAAAAAATTACTGACTAAAAAATTCTTTTATTTGTGTATTATAGTTTTATAATTATAAATATAAAAAATATATTCTTGAGAAACTTTTTTTAGCTTTATAATAAGCAGCTCTAATTATTGATATTAAAAATAAATAAAATGAATACAATTAAATTTATACTCCCTTTATGTTATAAATCCCTTTATAATGTTAAAAATTTTTGATATTCTAATTATTATATTATTAATCTATTGCATTATATTATTGATTTATAATTAATAAGTAAAACAATAGTTTTAATTTATAAAATATGAAATAGTATTGTACACAAAATAAAAACTTTTGATTAATAATATATTATCTTTGAAATGGATTGCTAAAACGCTTGAAGCTATATATATATATATATATATATATATATATATATATATATATATATATATATCTATATATATATATATTCAAATACGTTTAGAATAACCCATAAATACATAGATATGTGATAACATAAACTTCAATAAACTCTATAATTTATGATTATTAAATAAAATACGATATAAAACGTCACATTAAAGAGATTGAAGAGATTATTATATTGAAAAAAATCCGTAAGGTCGTTGACCTTGCAATTGGGAGAAAGGATCATACGCGCGCACACACATACACACACGCACACGTGCATGTTTATTCATTCATTGTTATATAAAAAGTACATATATTTATGTTTTTTCGTGAATATATATAAATATTTACATTGAATATGTGAACTTTCACATTTCAAATACACGTGATTTATCTAATGATCATCCGATTTATATAAATGCAAAGTTGGATATCGAATCTGTTAAATATAATTCATAAAATTTCTATTGAACTATATAATTAAGGAACACAAATATTTGATATGCTCAATAGATTTTCTAATATTTATTTAATTGTTGAAATATAAAAAAATAATATTATATTTTACTTAAATCATCATACATGTTCAAATCATCAAACTCTTCATGGTGATAATAGCATTTTCTTCTATTTGTCATAAATGTTACTTTTATATTAGTATTTTTTAAATAAGTATACTTATTCATTAAGATGATTAAAGTAATATTCTGACTAGTTTTCATCAATAAATGATAATTATTTATTTATTCAATAATCCCGAAACAAATAATACAAATTTTATAAGGATTTATTTCAAAATAATACATAAAATAACATAAAATATTTATAAAGTATTTATAAATATTTAAAGAAAAAAATATTTAATGTCAAAGAATAATTTTATTCAAACTGCATTCAATATTAACGGAACAAAATTTTGTTTTATTTCATTATCTCTTCCGTAATCCAACCATAATAACAATCAATAGAAACAATAGGAAGTCCTAATAATTAAAAAGATAAATCTATATTAATAATTATTTATGAAATTCAATAAATGTATATGTATACTAAGTATAATAAATTTACATGTTTAAAATAAATATATTTACTTATATTAATTTTTCTAACATAATTTCTTGATATGCAGTAAAAATTTTAGATTAAAACTAATTTTTTATAATAGCATTTTGTTACGTTTCATATAAAATCTAAAAATTAATATATTCAATATGTAATTAAAGCTAGTGTTTGAATGACAACGAAAATGTCATTCTTTGCGTATACTTTGTTTAAAATATTTTACCTTTTTGTATTATTCTTAAATAAATTAAAATTTTTATTAGAACTTTCCTATCAACGCAAACACATATACTTTCACACTTTGGTAATAATCGTATAATAAATAAAGAGTCTTATTAAATAAATATAAATAAATTAAATTATTATTATAATAAATCACTTAACGTAATGTATCCGTACTGTTGAAAGCTATGAAATTTCTTTTATACAGTTTATCAAATATTCTGATCAATTTTACTTGTTTTCCTTCATTGACAATATGGATTCTATTTTTATAAAATAAAGAGTATATAAATTGAAATAAAATTCTTATATTTCTGGTTTATAAAAAGTATTTACTTGACATAAAATTTATAATACTTTTCAAAAAGAAATAATCAACTATTAAAAAAGCATATATATATATATATATACCTATAATGTAATGATAATGTAATATCTGAAAAATCTTTAATTAATGTAAACATTAAAGTAGATATAAGTAAATAAAATAAAAATTGAATTTTATTCAAAAAAACTGAATTTTATATTGACGTATAATTCAGACAATAATTTTGTTTTTAGAATATTACTAGTATATATATTAAAAATTTTTGAAAAAATTAATGAAATATAACGTTTTCTTCAGCATATGCTTACAAGTGATTTATTTTTAAAATTGCTTAATTTTGACTGTAAATTACAATAAATAATACACATAATAATATAAAAATAAAATTACAATTTTTGAAAATTTAACATTTTATTTAAATTAATATTAGCTTTTTAGATATTATAGCGAATTGAAAATAAGACTGATATTTCTAAAAAAATTGATAACAGTCGGATTCAGAATCTTTTGTTTGCGCAACGAAGTGTTTTTGTCTAAACAAAGTGTTGTTTAACAAACTGTTTTTACGTAAACTATCGATATCGTACAACTTCTTTTACTACATTATACTCGTAATATTATTGTAATAATTTCGAGCCAAATACATTACGTAAATGCCCCGTTCAATATGTTACGTTGTTTATATTTTCAATTATTAAATTTTACATTCTAATTAATCTCAACAATGAAATATTTAATGAAAGCATATAAACACTAGGAAGATAACGAATGTTTTAATAATATTAAAATTTCTGGTTTTTATAATGATTCGATATAATCATTTATATACTGTAGAATAAGCATGAGTCATTAAACGACAACATACAATAATCCTATAAATCACTTTTTTGATGTAAGAATGATTATATATTCGTAGAATCGGTGACAATGAATGTTTATAGCTCGTAGAAATAGTTGCTTCCGCTAATTCCATAGAAAAACCTTGAACTAATGAGTTCTCAGCAGAATAAAATTTATGTATGTGAATAGCTAATATAGATATTTATCATATGCCGTGATAGAGTCTTCGTTTTAAAATATACTATCTTAAATAAGATTAAATTACATTTCAATGACTAAGAGAAAATTCCCTTTGAATCAGAATTTCTACTTTTAAAAAAGAAGTTGTATTTAAATAAACGCTTACTCTGGATGACAGGATTCTTCTTGTAATAAACGTGTTCAATTTTAAATCAAACAAAAACTTTACTTTAGCATAAAAATAATAATTAAATTATTTTTCTTTAATCTAATTTATATCTCGTATTATGTATTATTCCATAAGTATAACTAAATGATCTTGCATATATAGCTGATTAATAAAGAATAAAATATAACTTTAGAAAAATGTATATTTCTTACGTATTAAAACAATATTTGATCAATACAACTTATAAATAGATATATTTATTTGTAGTTTCTTCGCATCTCTTAAAACAAAATAACTTTTGAAACAATAAATATCCTTTATATATAATTATATATTTACTTTAATAAAGCATCGATTTTAAAGTGAACTTGTCAATATTAACTTTTTGATAAGAAATACAGTAATATGCTTCATTCTATGCCTTGTTTTAAATATTTTAATGAATTGTAAATCTAGTACTAATATATATACTCTTTAGTCAAATAATTAATCATAATCAATTAGCTTTATTCATACATTCTAACATTTGAATAAATTTTTGAGAAAATGAATTAAAATTATTTTAAATTATTGAAATGAACATTTATTTAAGCATCTAGTTTTACTGTATTTTAAGAAGATTATATTTTCAAATCATACAAAAAATATAAATAAAAAAGTAAAAGGTAAGTAAGAAACATTATAAATTAAATTCGTATTAATTAAAAATATTCCCTTATATACGTTTTTCTGTTCAAAATCATAGCTTATTTGCAATAAAAAAAATAAATTTATAAACTGACAATTCCAAATAATTTAAGTTGTATATTTTCTTATTGCAAACAAATAATAATCACTCATATATATAAATAATTAATAAACTACTTTAATAAATTTATATACCCAAACTATATTTTATGTATTTTTCTATTATTTTTCTTTAATAAATTGAATTATTGCATAATAATATAATATATTTTATAAATTTTTCATAATGAAATTTACAAGTGGTATAAATATATCATTAACAACGAAATAGAATATACAGCTTAAAAAAAAAGTGTAAAAATATATATATTTATATATACATATTCAATAAATTTCAATATGAACAAGTTATATTTGTAAATGGAACCAAAAACAATTACATTTTTATAAAATTTCTACATTATTATATTTAAAGAGAATAAAAATATTTTTCAAATTGAATATTCTTTACAGTGCCTCTTTAGAGAATTTAAAATCTTAATTTAAATCTTAATTTAAAATCTTTAATACTAGAAGTAGCAACTTTTCTTAAACGATGTAACAATTAAGAAAAATAGCAAATAATTTGATGAAACTTCATACTACTGTAAATTACTATATTCATATATTTATTAGAAAATATTATATTTTAATTTAATATATGAGTATTTTATTCTGTAAAATAATTTAACAAAAATTATAAAAAATAATACTCGATATCAATTATTTAAAAAATAAACAATAATTATATTTAACAATTTTTAAATTAAATTAATTATTGCAAAAATTCATAATTATAGTCTATCTTTATTTTGGATTTCCTAAATAAGTTAACAAATTTTCATATTTTTGTAACATGTATAACAAAATACATCAAATAACCTTCAAGATCTTAAAAATTATATTAAAAAAATCAACAATAAATAATTTAGCCATTATCTATGAATACATATTTTTACGTATCATTAACTATATGAAAATCTAGAAACAGAAATGAATAATTTAGTAATATACATTCATAATGAATGTTTTTATGAAAATGATTAATTTACTATTTAAAAATAAACTGATTTAAAAATAATGGTCATGCCATCATTACAAATAAATCAGTAATTAGAATTTTGATAAGAATCTATGTCCCGTGTAATTTATTATAAAGAAACATTATAACAGCATAATGCAGAAGCATAATTAAATAATTTATTTAAATGTTCATTAATTATTCAGTGCCATACTTTTTATTTTAACGTAAGTAAAATGTATGTATAAAACATATTGAGTTATATGAATTCAATTACGAGCTCATATTATTCAATTGTATTAAATTAAATTTTTAAGAGATAGCTGCATCTAAGAGATAACTACATCAATACTTATAGACAGTTACATATTACGTTTAATGAAAAAATATTAACCAGTTAAATAATTAACTTCATCATTTCAACAAATTATCTTAGAGTTGGATTTTTTGTAAGGAGTGCGCAATAATGAGCAACTTACAATTACATGAAAAAACATTTGGTCAATGCAATTGCAATCCATATACGTTATTGCACGTGTGGAGGTGAGCAATATAGCGAAAGGCTTAGCGTACCGACGGAGATATCTGTCCTCGTCGATGTCCCGATGAGCCTCCCGGACCGAAAGGAATTGTGAACGTAGTAGCGAAACCGGTTCCATAGCTGGCATCGTTGTCAAGTTGAGAAAATTTAGCCAACAAAGAACTAGAAATTTCCAGAGCACGTGAATGATTCTGTCGTCCATGCTTCGTTCACGGATTTACTTATCAGCCTTAAATATTGTTGTTTAACACTCTTTACTTGCTTAATCTGCACATCGTTTATTTTTTAATAAACCTTCTTCATCGCACACGTAACTAATTAATAACGAATATATTCAAACATTTATCGAATCGTACAAAGAACTTTCATTTTAATCAATATAGCAATTCTCATATTTGATTTTTAGAATTTATTATAATTGCCTTGTTCTGAAACATAATTCTGATTTACCGATTTTTATAAATTTTTATATTTATATTTGTATTAATACGTTTACTTATATGTATATACATGTATATGTGTATAAGCATACAAGCGTTTATAAAAATTAATTAACATACATGTTTTGTATAAAACAGAAAAAATTCATATGTACAATCAACCTCGTACAAAGTATGTCAATATTAGTTATGAATAAAATACAAAAGCTGTCAAAGTGCAAATATCACCGACTAATCGATAAGAAGTTAAACTTCTAATTTAGCAACGAGAATTTAATATCAATAATAAATTTTATAATGAATTTAATACGAATTAATAAAATACCAAAGTTTACTTAATACTGATATCTATTATTACTATCTTTATAATTTTTAAAGAAATTTTTAATTACAATAGGCATCATGTTATTCACATGAATACAATGTGAATATTAGAACTATCCAGTTTAATATTATCAATTTTCATTTTTCATACTAAATACTATTATATTAATTTTACTTATTATTAATTAATAATGAAATTTCAAATTAAAATAAAACAGCTTCATATTAATATATAGCAGCAATATTCAAGTTATTGCATTGATAAAAATGTTACAATAATAAGTGAAATAAATCATATAATAAGTAAATGAATACCAATAAATTGGAAATGATACCTTTACTATTATTCACAATATTTGAAATATAGATAAATAAGTCCTTCACAATAAAATCAATCTTACTTTATTACAAATATGGTGAGTCTTAAATAAATTCTTAAGAATAATTAAATGAATTATAATTTTTTATTCATGATTCAATATGTTTATCTCATTCTGTATTCAAAATCTAATAATATATATTAAATTGCTTAATATATAAGATTCTTTCTCATAAAAAAATATCTCTAATTTTTGGACCACTTTTTAGATTTAACATCATTTAATGAAATTATTAAATTAAAAATTCTCTTATTAATTAAACAAATATTAATTGCTTACTTGCTGTAAATACGATATTTAGTAAATTAAAAATTATTGTTTTCTTTCCGTTATTTAATTTATTAACTAAATTTATTGTAAATTATAGTAATGATTTTAATAAATAATAAATCTATTTTTGAATATGAACGTACTATTATTAGGCACTATTAATTTTTAGAAATGTATCTTAATATTGCATCGTGAAATACTACAAAATTGTATCATAAAAAAGACGTGACTCAATTTATATATGATACACCTTTGAAATACTAGTTTCTCAACAAAATTAAAAAGAATGGTTTAAATACTGTCTAGTTGTATAAATCGAGTTGTAAATACGAATTGTACGTTGTCTTGAACAAATTTCTGTATGACACTTTTGACATATATGATATCAATGTGATTGCCATTTTTATACTTTGCATACAGAAATTGCGCATCATTGCTATCAAAAATGATTACGTTATTATTAGCGGATAAAGCCATCATTTACATATGTTTATTTATATTTAATAATGCGATAAAAGGAAGAAATCATAAAAGGTACTACTCAAGTGCGATGATATTTCTTTAAAAGTGTTTAACTTTAATTATGACGGATATTGAGATAAGCAAAATAATTCTTAATGGCACACTAGTAACGTAATTTATGAAGCTTTATATAATAGTTCCCAACGTATAAATATTATTATTCCAAAATATTATAATCAAATATGTTTCAAATATATTATATTTTTTGACTAATTTTGATAATTTGTATTTCTTTTTAAGATTATTTGGTTTCTTCTAATTAATTGCTCTTACATAAACAAAACCTAGAGGAAAAATTCAATTGATTAAAGTACTGATATTTTGTAAATTAAAATTTTCCGTAATATTTCATATTTATACTAATTAAAAACTAATAAAATAATTTCTAATATCAAACTATTTCATAAAATTTTATTAATCCTAGAATTTTTCTTTCAATAAAAAATCAAAATAATATTAAGAAATACATAAATCGTTGAAAAATAATTATATAACATTTATTATTTCACTATTTTTTCTATAATATAATTTTTAAAATATGTAAAATTTGGATATTGAAAAAAAAAGTTAGATTATATATATATGTTTATTATATATATTATTTTTCCTTATTAATCATATTTTTTGTAATTGAAGTAAAACATTAACCCTTTAAAATGTTGGAGCTAATTCAAATATTGTCATAAATTACCAAAAATAAAATTATATCATTATATATTGTTATACTTAAATAATTTATGTTTATTACTTTAATTATTAACCTTTCATTCAAATTCTTATCATTCGAGTATATTAACTCATAAGATCAAATTTTACTTAATATGATTTAAAAAATTGTAACTATTAGTTTGTAAAAAATTTAATAGAAAAATTAATCAGTTTTTTCTATTAAAATTTTTAAAATATAAATGAAAATATAAATTCAACACACACTAATTAAATAAAATTTGATTCATGAAAATACGATCTTAAAGTATGAAAATCATTTAATTATTAATTGAAACTCACATAGGGGATCAAATATATCTAGTTCATATTTAGTATTATTTATTAATACATTATTAGATACAAAATTTTCAAATTAACAAAATGATTCGGACATTATCAGACATTGTAGAGTACCCAATGTAAGTCTTTATTTAAACGTAAATAGTATATTACCACACGTATATAAATGGTATGATAGCGTTTCCAAAGATATAAAAAATAAGGAGTAGCTTATTATCGTATTGAATGATAAATACGTTTTTATAAAAATGCGTATGTATAAATTCAAAAATGTGTGTGCGCTGATGTGTAATAATAATCGTGTACTGATTAAATTCATTAGATTATGTATGTTTTTATTGAAAGCGTATAATTAGAGATAATTTGTATTATGTATTGATTTATAATCCTGATAATTGATGAAAGATCAATACATACTATCTTAAATGAATAATTTGATAAATATTTAAGTGAATTAAATTCATATAGTAATTTAAATTGTAAAGATTTTTATATAAAAGACTCGAAAAAATAATATTATATTTCTAAGTAGCTTCATAGGCAGACGTGTAAACCGTTTTAAAGTAATAGTAAATCAATTACAATATATAAATATTGGATTAAAGTTATTCAATGTTTTCATATTTTTTTATTTTACAAAATTATTTGATTATAGTTCTATAAATACTTATTGTGTTTATTCATTTCTAAGAAAACAAACTGCAAATACTCTAGAGTAGAAAAATATAAATATTTATATAGGTTAATTTTCATTTTTAATTAAATTTAATGTGATAAGAGTTACCAGTATAAATTTTTCAATAACACGAAAATTTCATGCTAAAATCCATAAGTACGTAATGAAATGCAAGTACTAATTATATTGAAGTTAACGTAGTAATGTGTAATCAATATACTTGTTTAATATTAATTGTAGCGAATCATTGCTTTAATTTGTTAGATCGAATGATCTTCATTATGGTATTAAAATAAGCGGTTCTTAGTAAACAAAGATTCACGATTTTTTCTACTTTAATAGAAAATTTTAATTGTGCAAGCATATCATGTCATTCTCATTTTTTAAAAATATTTCATCTCATCGGCAACACATATTTCAATTCATTGCTTATACTATATATGGAAATGATATTACCGTGTATATTAATAAGTATAAGTATGCATTTACGAAATAAACAAAATCTTACTTTCATGAGATATAGATACATTAGTAATTTAATCTTAAATGATTTCAAATAATGTTTTAAATTGAAATTTTCTTGTCATTTGACATTATGCATTAATTTTTATGCTGAAATTTGGAGAATTTTTTAAATACATTATACAGAATGTGGATCATAGTATTAAAATCATTAACAAAACAAAATTTATAACGTACATTTACATTTATAATTTACTTGCTTTAAGTAAAAAGTAGATGAAAGCGAATGTGAAAAATTTAATGAATTAAAATCTTGAAAGGATGCAAATCATATAGAAATTAAAGGATGTCCTATAATAATATAATATAATTGTATATAATATATATATATATATATATATATATATATATATATATATATATATAATAAGGTTATTATTTTTATAATTTTACAACTTAAGATATATTAGAATTTAAATATGCCCTCATCAATTATAGTTACGTTTATTTTATTCCACTACAATATTTGAAACAATACATACATTATCCTCTAATTAGCATATTGATTTAATACAATCAAAATTTTTACTTTTAATCTTTAAGATTATATTTTCAAGAAATTAAATGTAGCCAACAGTTTCTTTATCAGTGAAATGAATAAGGTAAGTAATATATAAAATCACGAATGATTAAATTAAACAGTGATTAAGAATTCAAACGAGTAATTTCCCGAACAGCAATACTGCAAGCCTATTATGAAATCGAAGATACTGGCTGATTGTCGGTGACTATTCACCACAATCATCATTTACGTTATCGGCAACGCTATCGCCTACTGCCAAGCGCACCGCCCATGCACTTTCACGTCATTACGTGCGTGTGCAAGGCATACCAGAGAAATTGTAATTCCACGCGCAAACGGACGAGAGTAGGAGTAGAAGCCCGGGTCATGTCGTTAATCCCTGTGCAAATCAATTTTGGCTCGCGATCGCTAGATTCTTTCGTAACATGCACGTGCCCGCTTAATGCGGCGACAGTAGCCGGGATGCTGAGGAGTGCAAAATTCTAGATTTGCGATATGCGCGTCATGGCGAAAGTAACACTTTCCCATTCCGCGCGGATGGTGTATAGTTTGTAATGGAGCAGGACTTGTATGGACAGCCATTTCATTTTCCATTTACAAGCCAAATTGCTGGGAAGTTAAGTACGAAATTTTTTCTTTGGTTTGAATTGAAAAGAAGCTTGTTGCTCATACTTGATACACATAGCTTTATATATTTACTTATTTACAAGCGAAACAAGTACCACTTCTATTTTTAAATACACCGATATATTTAACAAATATTTGTCATAATTAGGTTTAATTGTAATTTTGAAGAAATTTTTCAAAGAAAATTGTCAAAAATTTTCCCGAAACTTAAATATATCTGATAATCATGTGTCGAAAATTTTCTATTTTAAATACTATCCTTTTTTTTCATCTATGCAGATATTTTGAAATGCTTCAATTTTAAATCTAATAGATTAAATATAATTAGGTATGAGAATTTAAATAACTTGTAAATGATTTTTTTAATTTTTTAATATGTAATATACAAATTAATAGAGCATAGATAATTTCACATTGGTAATTTGTTTCATAAAAGGCTTCAGTATTATTTATTTTTTATATGATTAAAAATTAAATGATCCTATTGATTTTATAAAAATTAAACAAAATTGTTAACTTCATCGATCAAAGCACTCGATAAAAATATTGTGAGAAATTATGCAAGTTTATTTTCTCTATTACCAAATCCAGTTGAATCATAAATATTTTATTCTTCCAGAAGTATACTTTTATGTAATAAGCTACATTGGAATCAGAGAAGTTTTTATATGACTCCAATCCTTGGACATCAAATCTCACCTGAATATATATAGAATCCGGAATAAAACAAACGATAAAATTATCCTTAATAAAATTAAAGAAAAAATTTTATTCTCAATCTTGCACACTAGCTGTGAAGCTAAATAAATTAAATAATGAATTTTTTATTTATTAAAAAAAAACATTTTCTTACCGAAATATTTTTTAATTAAAAATATATATTAAATATCCACCAAAGAGAATATAAATACCTGACGAACAAATAATGAAGTGACTAACGCACATTCGCATATTTTCGCGTACTTTCGCATATTTTCGCATTTTACTCTGCATAACTAGGAAACGTCGTAAAATGGTATTCCCCTTAGCAATTTATAAACATTTATTTAAGATTATATTGCCATTAATTATCCAGCTTTATATTTTCTTTAATTTCACGTAAATAACCTGATTATTGATTGTTTAATTCTTAAGTTAAAAATAAAAAAAATTCTGTAACATGATTCATCATTCTTTCTTTTATTTTCTATAATATTCTATATTAATGTAATGCACGTGTCCAGATATCTCTTTTCTTTCATGACTTATTTGAAACGAAAACTCATGTAAATTTAAAAATTAAAAATGTTGAGATGTTCAAGTTAATTGATGTTTAGTATTGAATTGATTCAAATTAATTGATTTTAGGGAATTTTATTTTTCACATACTATTCTATAATTCATTTTTGTCAATGACATAATTTATACAAATTAACTTACTCTATATATACCTTCATAAATAAGAAAAAAATTATTTTCATAAATTTAATAAATAATTCATGTAAATAAATATTGAAATTATATTAACAATTAAGTTCCTTTACTCAACATCTTGTCAATATTTCTTCAAATATAATAAAACTATTATAATCATTTCTTATATTTTAATTATACGCACAAATTTTATTTTAATATAATAATATTAAATCAGTTATTTATATATTATTTTTTGTCAACACACGAAAATACTTATAAATAACGTTATGATCAATTTTAAATCTAATTCAAGAAAACATAATAAGGATATGAATAAAAAAAGCATGATAATACTTATTTCATTGTTAATATTTCAATTTCATAAATTATTTTTTGTAAGTTTACTAAAGCAAGAATTATTCGTAGAAAAATAAAATTATTAAAATAAATATCAATACAAATATAAATATTTTGATAGAGAGTTTATCTTATAATCTACAAAAACCATTTATAAACATTCTAATATATTTAATCCTTTCGTATTTTTTATTTTCTAATCTAAAATAATTTTAAAAAATCTTAATTTTTGGTATATTTAAATGGTCTATTGTGTAATACATACATTCATATAATATACATTTTTGAATGATACGTATTTGTCAATACGAATTATTCGACAGTTTAAAAAGCCATTTTAATTATAAAAGAAAATTCATTCAAATTATAAAATGGGAATCTTTATGTAGTATTGCTATATATTTTAATTACATTAAAAATATTTAGAATTAATTTTCACAATTTTGATGTTTTTATAAATGGTTATATATTGTAAAATTTAACTTCTAAATACAAGTGGCAGCAATTTTAAAATCCCAGACAAGTAACTTTACAATTTCTACTTACCATAATATCTAAAATTGGTAATTTATGAGTCAGTCAATCTTACGTTCTTGTAAAATTGTGGAAAACTTATACGTAAAACTGACTACTACCATAATGCAAGCAGTGGACAATGATATCATACCTCACCATACGTGATTTCATTTCTGAATCACGCTATTAACAAACTGCATACTTTAAATTCGTATGATGCTGTCTGATCGATTGACTGTAGATAGACAAAAGCCAATTATTCTGATATGACTTTTTATGTTTTTTGTTTTTTGTTTGCTTATTTTTTTGTTTTTTTGCAATATGTACATATGTAATATAATGAAATACACATTTTTAATATCAATTTTATTCTCATGTAGGTTTTATATTAAATGTCAATTTCTTAATAAACTACTGCTTTTAGAATATACTTAAAATGTCATATAAAAGATATGTAAATAAATTCATTGAATATAATGTTCTCTATATCAATAATCTATGAATAGTGTAAGCAACTTTTTCAAATTTACGAAAAATTTTTTTACATTAAAAAATATAGAGTGCATACCCAAGTATAAATAAATAAGCTAACTAAATCTTGTGAAAAAATTAAAAACATTCATTATGAAAATACTAATAACAAATTTATAATAATAATAATAATAAATATAGCCGAATAACATATTCAAAAACTTAATTTAAATATAAGTGAATAGAAATGAACTGACATTTATATCAAATTATTTATAATATTATTATTTTTAAATTTATTATTATAGTAGGAATTTTAATTGGTTTAAAATTTTGTCTAATGTCTTAAGTATGAAATATTCCTATTGAAAATTCAATTGTAAATCATAATTAAGATAAATATTTCATATAAAATATGTCTTATATGAAAACAACGTTTCATTATCAATATTGTTAGAATATTTAATAGTTAAAATTGTATATTTTTCTAAACATATTTACAAATATTTTAATATTGAATTTTTAAAAGATATTTTAATTATTATAAAAGCAAAATCAACACGATAAAAGTATATAAAATTCTTTTTCTAAAATAAACATACATCCTAGTCAAATTTATTAAAAACAAAATTTTCATAAAGCAAAACAGATGACATAATAATTATTTTTCTACTACTTAGTTAACATGCAATATATTCTCTACTAAGACCTAACGTTGCTTCAATGACATATTGCCTTGTATGTAGGAATGTAAATGATTTCCCGAATACAATAATATTTGTTGGTTACGAAAAGAAATTTACATAATATATTAAAAATAATTGTAGTGTTTTAATATTGTACTTTATTATACTTCATTATATTTAAATATTATATTTTATTTTACTTTATTATACTTTAATATCATAAATTATATAATACTAAAAATTTCATCATATTATTATTTTGAATGTATTTATTTCAATAAAAAATAAAGAAATTAAATTACAGAATATCTATGTAGCTAAAATGCTTAAAACTAAATATAGAGTTTTACAACATATATGTATTAACACGTTATCTATTGAGGTCATTTTATTATCACAAAATTCTTATAATCCGATCGTATTCGTTATTATTTATATCTTCATATTGCGAACATAGTCACAAATTCATAATATTTGTCAATGGCATTTAACAAATTTTTATATTTTCTTAATGCTAACTTCATCATTAATTATTTTAATAAGAATTTTTATCGAATTTATCATCAATAATCAAATCGATGTTCCGCTTGACTCACTTAAAATTGCTATTAGAAAAATGTACAAATAAATTTCAAAACTTAAATTGATTAGAATAATAATGGTTTTCCTTTAAGAAATTAACGTTTTTAAAAATGTAAATTTTGAAGTCTTACTTAATGCTATAATTTACTTTAAATAATTTTTTAAACTTACTTTTTTAACCTTATGTATTATTATAGAAATATAACATTAATAATATATGTTTTTTGTATTTTTAATATGTGGTTATATATAGTATAACTATAATTGTATGAAAAGATTATGAAGCACGTAATGAATAAATTAGTGATAATAATCAACAATAGAATTTAATTAAAATGATAATTGTATCAATTAAAAAGTATATATTAATGTCATTATTTTTTTATTTTTAATTAATAATATAGTATTGTTTTAATACTTAAGCAATTATGAATGATTTTCAATATTTGGATTTCCACAGTGCTATCATTTTGTTATTACAAATGAAAATCTAATATTCATTCGATAAATAACATTGTGAATCAAATAATACAACATAAAGAGCATCTTATTGTAATAAAAAATTATAAAACATTGAAGGATATTGAAATAATTTTTTAACAAATATTTAATAAAACTTTTTAAAAATCCTTAAATCTTTTAATCGTTTAAACCATCACATTCAATATTATATTTAAATAATTTCAATATAACATCTGTCGAATAACTATTGATTAGCAAATACAAGAGTGAGAGACAGAGAGAGATGGAATGCAATGTAAGTAGTGTACAGTATAAATGTAAATACAAAGTATTGTTCATTAAAAAAAAATCAATCAAATTTCAATAAATCATGAAATTATTGAAAAATTGAAAGGGGTCAATTTTGATATAAAACAGCCTCCAGTTTGACTTTTTTAAATATTTTTCTTTGGTATGAAAGAAGTTATATATTATTTACAGATGTCTGGCGATGATATTAAATGCAAACCTGACTAAATAAAATCAGGGTTAAAGTTTATCTGTCGCATATAACATGAAATAGTCGCAAAAAAAGAAAAATACGAAATAAAACTATACCACATTTCATATGGTGGCCTATAATTATGAAGCTGATTCGATAGTTTTTTATATATAACCAAAAAAATTTGAAAAAGAAAAGACAACTAGACAAATTAGTTTATCCTAAAATATAACCATAGTTAATTGACAATTTATTCGTCTATGTTAAGAATTCTTTGATTATACAAAACTTTAATCATTTATATTTTTATAATATAAAGATTTCTTTATCATAAAAATAAAAAATTGAATAAAGTTATTAAAATATTTAATAAGTGACTTTTGTTTGCAATAATGCAATTAAAATTCATGTAAACGTACAAAAGGGATGCTTTACCTCAATGATTGCACGCACTTTAAATGCGTATATAAATAAATTTTCAGCTGAACCTATGAAAAATACATTATTTTCGCTAAAAATTGCCTATTACCTGCTTAGTCACGAAAAATTCTTATTCATGTGCATATCAAAACCTTATTAAATATCACCATATGGAATCTCGAAACCGTATCAACAACAGAAGAGCCACAAAAAAAATTCCTTACTTTTCATTACAAAATTGAATGTGTTTATTATATTTCAAAAATCACTGAGTAAATTATTTTGACATACATTAAAATAAAGTTTATTATTAAACAATAAAATTTTCACAATAAAGAAATATTAATTATTGTCATATTTTTAATTGAATGAATTTGAAGTCTATTTATATTCTAAAGATTAGATTTGCATTCATATACATACAAATGTATGTAAGCGGAGTTTATTTTATTATCTCTATTCCAAAGAAAAGACTTTAATATCACTGTTAATATATATATATATATATATATATATATATATATATATATATATATATATATAAACGATATTAATAAGCTTATAAATGCATTAAATTACTGTATAAAAATACAATTATATGTCTATGAAGTCTTACTTAGACATTTATAACTTAATATTCGTAATAAGTTTCCAATTATATATCAACTAAAAAGATAACAAATTGTACATATCCAATGTATCACCGAAATAATAATGTATTGTGAATTTTATTCTTCTAGATTATAATTTAGTTTTATTATATTTATTATTTTATTTAGTTAATGATTACTATAAAATAAAAATTCAGTATATTTTCTTTTTTTCTTTGTCATTATAGGTATCTTTTTCTTGATGACAATCGGTCTGATGGGGTTAGTAACAGGTTGCTTATTATTGTTCTTGCAACCTTATGAAGCTCTCTTTAAATGGAAGGCAACGTTCGGGCCAGGTGGTGAAATTTATGAGATTTGGAGGTTACCACCAGTCGATCTCTACCTCAAAGTTTACCTCTTCAACATAACAAACCATGAGAAATATATAAATGGAAAGGATTTCAAACTAAAATTTGAACAAATTGGACCTTACGTATACAAGTGAGTAAACTCCAAGTACTTTTTGAATAAATAATTTTCATAATTATTGATTTATAGATTTTTTAGCGTGTTATAGTTATAGTAAAAGTTATAGTTTTATTTTACATTGAACAATAGCAAAATTTTAAGTAAATTAATAATCATTTTACACTAATTTGTTTCCAATCCTTTGTTTTTTCTTCATTTATTTAATTGACATTAATTTTAAATTAAATGAATAGTGTTTTTAATCTTAAAAAAATATAATGATATTAAACTTTTATATATTAACTATATTTTTTATATTAACTAATTTGCAAATAATCATTTTTTAATTATTAGAGAACTCTTAGAGCATGGGAACGTCACATTTAATGATAATGGAACAGTGACAGCTGTACCATTTCATCCTTTGCAATTCATTCCGCAATTAAGCAATGGAACAGAAGAAGATATTGTCATAATGCCAAATATAGCATTATTGGTAAGTACACATTACACTAATATGATATTGCGCATGTATTACCAAATTCATTGAATTAAAATAATTAATTTCTTATTATATAAATTATAAATTATTTAACTAAATTTCTGCTACATAACAGAAGGATCAAGCGAACATTTTATTCTTTAATTTAATTAAATAAAGTAAATAAAATTATTAAATAGTCTTTATAATAAATAAATAATTTTACTTACAATAAAAAGAAAAATGAGTACTATCTTTATTTGCATAGAATAGTATAATAAAAGTTAGACATATTATAAAAACTTAACAACGTTTTAATAATACTTTTAAATATTAAAATAATGTGGATAAGAATTTAATCATTAATATTAAGCAAATTAGTAATGTATTTAACTAAATACGATTTAAATATTTGTGTTTTGTGTTATAAATTAAAAGCCATATTATACGACTTGTTTTAGTAAAATTATTAGGTTACATGAAAATATGCGAAAATATCATAATTTGTAAATGGTTCATAAAAAATTCATTAGTTAATAAATTATATTCCATAATTACTACTGGTGTATGATAAAAAATTAAATAATTTAATATTCTTTCTCGCGATACTTATATGGAAGTAAAAATCAGTATAAATAATTGTTAAATCGTTCTTTAAATAAGGTCGCATAATATGTTTATTTTAAATCAGTAACGCAAAGTATCACAAATTGATATAGATCTGTATGTATAGTCTGTATTATCATTATCCTATTATTATATTTTATTTTAAATGTAAACAAGCAATTTAGGAGAAAACATGCTTGTGCGCCTAGAAATTTACAACTTTTTATCTATTCATTTTATAAAATAAAATATGTTAAAATTATTATCGTACGTTGATTAGTATTCTTATTATTATTTTGTTGAAAATAACTAAAAAAATTTGTAATTTAAACTTAGCAGTGTATTGTATAAAGGTTAAAAATGTCAATAGGCCATGTAATAATGATCTTTGTAAAATGTCGAAAACTCATTGCGTCGAAGAGTATTAATTGAGATTATAGACTAGGCAGCAATAATTATGGACTTGAAATTTCAAAATCTCGATTTTAAAACATTAAATATTGCAACAAATATTATTTTGAAAATATTAATTTGAAATATAAGAATTCTATTCTAGAATTTTAGCCGCATATCGATGATAATTCTATGAAAAGATACATAAAACTCGAATGAGTCTTTATTATAATAAAGAAGAGCGATAGCCTTAAATTTGATAGCCTTAAACCGCAACTTTCATGTAATTAAAAAGATCATCTGAATCGAATGACAGGGTCGACTAAGAGTTCGATAGCCTGAATGCGACACACTTTTGCTCACACGGTATTCTACACCTGCGTCGCTCGAATATCGTGCGCCTCTTTTCCCATCTCCCCTGACCTTGGCAAGGTCAGGATTTCATGAGCCAAGTTTGTGTGAACGGCCTCCGTAGACGTGAGCAATTCTTGAACTCGGCTACTTTCGAATCGCATGGGACTTTATATTTTTCCAGAAACTTCGCGCAAATAAAATAAAAACATAGAAACGATTGAGGAAAACGTAGTCGTGAATTAACTGCGCGTGATGCTTTAAAATCATGAAAAATGTATGTTACGATAATAAGCAATTTTAAAAGGCCGTTGGAACTCAAAGCAATGTAACAAGTAAAAGATTCGTCAACTACCATGGATCAATAATTTACATACTAAGTCATACATATGAATGCATAGGAGTCAATAAAAAAGCTACTCTAATATTACTGATAGCTATTATCTTACAAACGATTATAAAAATTATAAAGAAGTTCAAAAAATTGATATTATAATTAATTTAGAATAAATTAATCTTTCTCAGTAAAATAAAAATCTCGTTACTCCATTAAATCAATAAACCATTAATACAGTATTTCATAAGATTATATAAAAAGGCATGGAATGTACCGTTTCATTTTAAAAAATGCCTATTTTTCATCGTAAGTTGAAAATATTTTCAAAAATGAATACGAAGTTATCATTGATTATTAAAATTTTTTCATAATATCATAATAATTCATAGTATCATAATATAATTTAAATATTTAATGTAATAATATTTATTGAAAATATAAACTTGCTTATCCATATATTATATTTTACTTACAAAATTTGATTTTAGACCAATAAATTTACAGAAAACTTTATATATTTATGAATTGATTACCTGACTACAATACAAAGTATATAAAAATCGTTTTCGAAGCTTAAACAATTTATTTAGAAGAATCGTTAATGGTTACTGTAACTTTATAATCAATAACTTTAGTACTAATTTAAAATATAAAAAATAATAGTTGAATGAAGGAAAGAGAATTTTCTTTGGTCCTTTTTTAAACATCTTTATTTATCAATATATTTATTTACCACGGTCTCAAAACATAGATAAACATAATTGGATTTCAACATTATATACAATGAAGTATGAGAATTTACATCATTTATTGCCATTCGATATTGTCATTCGATATCTAACAATTAATAATGATCGTTCTATAATTACCATTAATTTACAGCGGCTCGTTAATATCTACTTTGTATTAAGAAGTGCAATGCTCATTATAAAAGTAGATTAATTTCTTGAAAAATGTTTGTTCATCTATTATAATATTAAGTATCAGTTATTTTTTTATAAATCTTTGCTATTTTTTAAAATCTTTTTCATTATTTTTACAAATTTAAAATATCAAATAAATTCAATATCGTCTTTACAGAAAATTTGCTTACTGATTCTGGGTAAATTAAGTTCACGCGTGTTTTATATTCGATTTGTCATCAACTATCACCGAGTTTTTTCTCTCCCTTTCTAGGATCTACCTTTCCCTCAATTTTCATTAAAGACTCCCTCCAACAATAATGCATTGTGGAAATATCAGAACCGAAACAGATAATAAATGAAAATTGTATTTTAAATACTCAACGCACGGTTGAATCATACTTTTTTATTTAAAAAATATACGCACGTGCTACACATGGATTATAAAATCTCTTTGTCTTCTAAAGTTTAAAAGTATAAGGATAAGATGTTTGCAAATCGCATGGTAAAACATAATCCTACATTTATATAATTCTACGAACTCAATTTTTTTTTAATTTCTATGAATTTCTATGAAAATAATATATTTAACAACAGAATCGCTGTATTGCAACGATTGATGTTCAGTTAATTAAATTTACACATTAATTAAAAAAAAATAAACTATTGAATTATTAAGATTTGAATAACTATTATATTTAAAGAACTTATCCTTATACAGTTAAGGTTCAAGATTTTATAATTTGTTTTTTGTACTCTATCAGAGAAATGAAAATTTTGCGGCATGAAAATAATTTAGTTTATTTTGTTCATACATTCATATATATACATAATTTTTACTAAAATTATATAAAAATATAACTGCATATTTAATATTGTGCATATATTAAATTAAATTAAATTTAAGTACTTTATAAGAAAATATTTATTAATCGTCAAGTCACATGACGAATAGTAATTATAATTCTTAGACAATAATGATATTAAAAGAATAGTTAACAAAAGTCAGTACTCTGAAATTGTAAAAAAAATAAATATTTTTAATAATAAAAATATTACATACAAACAAATACAAAAGATTAAATGTATATAAAATTTTTTTGTATTCAAGATCGAATTTTCTCTCACAAGATATTTAAGTAATATAAAGAAAGAATGAAGAAAAATAAAGTTAAATGTAATGATAAGAATTAAAACTACTCTAATAGTTCATTAGATAATATAAATTAATTATTGACATCAATAATAATGAAAAATTTCTAGACGCTGTAGCAGCATTTGATTAAACAAAACAGCAGACGTAAAATTATTCGAACTGTTTTCATAATTAAAAAATCTATTTGTATGAAAAATAGCTAGGGATAAATAAATAATAAACTACTTCACGATGGATATAATAAATCAAATGAAAAAACGAACCTATTACGAAGATATTACTGAATCTAAATAAAATGCAAGTAGATTGGAATCAAGAAGATAAGAAATGTAAAGGATCAAATGTCTATGAGATATGACATTTTCCCTTCTTATAGATTATTGTTCGATTTTAAAGGGTTAGTTTATGGCTCGAACTACCAATAGTTCAGTGGACTAGTCTCTCAGCAGGATAACTTCAAAGGAAACAATAACAGACAAGGCTGAAAGATATTATGTATTTAGTAAAAACAATGTTTATTAATGTAAATAATTATAACAATATTGCACTTTGATGTAGAGAGAAATAATTCTATTGAAGTAGTGAGGGTTTATTCTTGTATTCTTGAATTACTGTAGATGCTATGGATGTGACTAAGTATCTTGAAGTTGAAGTAATGCCGATGTTGTAAATATCAGCTGATGTAGTCAGTCAATCATGCTTGTGGTGAGTTAGCATGAGAAGATGGTGTTTGAATCAAGTATGCGTGATGTATGAATAACTACTTGATATGGTGTAAGATGTTTAATGGAATTTATTAACTAATCAATTGTGTCTTTAGTTATTTATAAACCGTCTTTATGATTATAAACCTTACAAATCTGAAGGATTTCTTGAAAATGTCCTTATTGTCGATCAGTCGATATACTGTAGTCTGGCCTTGAGGATGATCTTGACTTGTTGCGTCATTGAGTCAAGTATTTTAGAGAATGCACAACCAAGTGTCCATCACCTGTCGACTGCGTCAGGGGATGCGAAATTGCCTAGGTTTCTTGTGCTAGATGTGACTAGTTTATTTATTAATATAAAAATAGGTACCTTGTAAAGTGTTGACAAGCTCTGTTGATTGCTGTTTAATTAATTTTCCCTTTGATTACTATTCCATTGGCTTCACTGTAATCACTATTTAATCTGTCGATTTCTTATTCATATGCAGGCGCGTAATTTTAACTATGATGCCGATTATATGCCCATGCATCGTCTTCACAGTATGTGTCTACACACACTGAGCGGCAGTTACGCTTGAGTGAGAGCGAAGCGATATTACAAATGAGCGTATGAGCCTTTTGAATACGCGCACGAACCGAAGGCTTGATCGTTCCGTGGCGGCTCTACTGAAAATACCGACCGTTCCATGGCGGTCCTGCTGAGGGCAGATCGAGACCCGTGTACCATGACTTCTGGTGGTAGATGATTGAATCGGTTCACTATAGTCGGTCACTGCGGTCGGGTCACGGCAAGATGTTAGCCGCAAGCTCAGTTGGTCGAGGGTGGTTCGGCAAGAAAGCCGTTCAGCAAGCAAGAAGCTTTCAGCGAGAGAGGGAGACGCGCCGCGTGCGTCCCTTATATAGTCACGCGGCGGCTCACTTAGCTGGCAACAAGGCATCGTCGTTGTTGCACTAATTCTTACACGAGGCGTCGAAGGAAAAATCTAGAACCTTCGAGAATGTTCGACGAGAGAAAAGTAGGAGTAATACCATTAGGTGATCTTATAGTATATTATATTTCGGGTCGTAAACTTGCTCGGACTTGCCGAGTTTTGTTTGTAAACATTCCCTCGAGTACCCGTCTCGGTCCGTACGTGCGGGCCAGTCTAGGCGCACATGCGGCCAATCTAAGCGCACATGCGGTTAGTCTAGGCGCACATGCGGTACGCCGGACAGCGTGTATGACCTTTCTTTTGTTTGAAGTTCATGGGACTGCATCAATCCCGAACAATTATAAAGTCGACGATCTTGGTTAAGACACGAGAAATGAATATTGTTCTTTTAATTCATATATTTCAAATAACATTTACAAAAATATTAATCAGTCCACTTGGATTTCTGCATGTATCCGTAAATAAGACATTGCTAATAAAAAGTATACCATTTTAACAGATTTGAAAAATTGTTCGTTGTACCAAATAAAATACAATCTTATATACCTTTGATCATTCATTTTTTACTACTATGCATGATCATTATGAATATTTTCCAAGAAATATAATTATTATTGGCAAAACTCCTAATGTTCGAAGCTTATCGAAATTTATAAATTACTTCAAACTTGACCAATAGTTGCTCATATAATTTGAACTTACAATATATAACGTAAGCAAAGTTACATATGCATACAATATCCAAAAGGGCTGTTTGTACATTATACTGCAATCATGAATATCATTTAAAATTTTTGATACTTAATATGCCAGAAACTATTTTGTAATAGTTGGAACTGAATATTATATACGTTTCTTTTTTTCATTTACTTTAATAAAAAATTATTTAATAATTTTATATATTTACTTAAATAATTAACTAGTCTGAATATCGTATTTATGTACAAAAATTGTACTAAAATTAATACAAATAATAATTGTATTATAAATTTGATGTCGTGGAATGTAAATTATTGAATAATAGCAGTACAATATTTATAAATCTCATAAATTTAATATAAAATGTAATCGAAATTATTTCAAATTATCGGTTTTCTATAATTCATAACTAGTTTACAAGTTTTCAAAAATTAACTTTTAAAAAAATAGGAAGTAATATTTAAAGAAATTTATTTTATATATTTTAACTGAAAGAAATGTGAAATTTTTTCAAAGATATTGTTGCATAATAAAATTAAAATTCATTAAATATTATACAAAAACAAAATTCTATAAATAAAAGCGAACCGTTATATTCAATACCACTTTCGAAAATTACTACTTGTACATACAGAAAAATTGAAAAAATAAAAATTTCTTAAAAGACCGTCTCATTTCATATAACTGATTTATTATTATTTTCTTCTTTTGTAATATTTTTATAAAGAGATATAGATTTACATGAAATTAAGAAAATTGATTGAATAAACAGAATTATCATTCAATTAATTACATTTTTACATAATTAATTGGAACATATAATCTACAACAGTGTTAAAATTCTGTAAACAAAACATGTAGGAATTTATTATAATATTTGCATAAGCTATCATAGCATGAACTATTACAAAAAACCTTTAATATTAATAATTGTAGCAATTTCTATTTCTAAAATAAAAATTATCAAAGATATTTGTTATAAACATAGTATTTTTAACCTCATTTCTATCTTCACTTTCACAATTATAATTCAATAAAATATTGTTTTCATATAAAAAATTAATTTTATAATTTGCACAAAATAATCAAATTTATCAACGGTACATAGAAAATCATAAAAGATATTTAGAATATCAACAAATGAAACTAAATGTACATTAATTTGAAACACATATGTTATTAATATAAAAATAATATATTGCAAATTCGTTTAAAGACATTTACTTACCTTTAAATATACGCAAGAATAAATAATCAAAATAATATAATAAAAACTGCTTTTAATATAACGGTTATTGATAAATAATTCATGGTTCAGTTTTCTACTATCCCTCCCCCGTCTGTATTTTTCTCACTTTCTTTTTACCCCCGTCTTTTTAGTACTTCTGAAGGTGTACTTTCATAACTTGCGTATTAATTAAATATAAATATAAATGTAGATATATAAATTGATTCATTAAAATAAAATTCATGTATTACTAATAAATTATATGCTTTAGAAACAAATGTCATAATTTATGTAGTAAAATGGATTAAGTACATGAAATTAAACAGTTTCTTTAATAAAAGAATTAAGTTTATTATATAATAATTCAATTTATGTGTCAGTATGAAAGCTTCAAATTATATATACGACTTGATTTTTTCTATAAAGAATATCTATAATATATTCCTAATGATTAATTATGCATTATATGTGATTAACAAAGCATATAACAGTGAAACTTTCATGCATTAGTAATAGATTGCAGTAAATTGTAAAATAATTTTATAAAATATTAGAAATTTATTGCATATGTATAAGAAAAATTACTCGATCAATAAAGAATGATATTTCTTGGAAATAAGTGCAAAGAATAATATTCGATTAGGATATTATTAAAATATATTATTTCAACATTTCATTTAAAATACATTATTTCTTAAAAATTAATGAACATTTTTTATATATTATATAATTAGACAGAAATTACTACATTATAAAGAAAAATTATTAAAATTATTTAGTAACCTATAATCTATTTAAATTTTACAATATCATTCTTATAATTAATTCTAAGTATCTCTATCAGATCATGTAGCTTATAAATAACAATTATCATATTATATCATCTTTAAACTAACTTTAACTTTCTTACGTCACTATTGTTTTATTTTTTAAATTAAAATATTTTTATACATGTATATATAAAAATAATTTATATTTAAAAATAATGTACAAAATATATAACATTATAACTACGATCAACAGAAAGAAAACTTCCTTCAAATATATGAAGTAGTGTATTTAAAAAAATACAATATAATAATAATAATACAAATAATATTCATGTAAGGATATTTATAATTATATTTATAAAAGTTAGATTTAAAAAAATAATTTTATTATTAATTATCTAAGAAGAATATAATGAATTTTAAAAGCTGGTGCTACCATATATTCTAACCTTAATAATCTATTCACTAATATATAAAAAGTCAATATTTTATTGGAATTCAATGAGATGCAATTAAATGTGCGCTTAAAAATACTTACGACTGCAATGACATTTTTAAAACGTTTCAATACACAAAAAAAATTATACACACAGAATTATTAATATAGATTTACGATCAATTTAAAGCACAAAAAAGAGTTTTAATAAGTTACTTATTTTTATTTTTCTAAGATAGAATAGATATACTAAATTTAATTTTTAAAACTATTAATAGGTATTCATTCAACATAATAACGTTACTTTCTGCAATTCGATACATAATAATATAAAACAAATGCATAACCATAAATTTAGTATGTCGAAGAACTATTAAATAATTTTGATTTATTTATTATCTTGGGTCAGTCGACTTTACTTTCTTTATTTTTTTTTATTTTTTTATTTTTTTAATTAACGATGAACAGAATAAAACATTCAATTAAAAATATTATCGTTAAAATTTTCAAATCGAATTCATATGTACATAATTTTTTTAAGTATTTAGTTTAATAATTGGAATTAAACCCTGATTTGCATTCTTTTCACATTTTATTTAAGGCTCATTGAATAATATCCATCTTAATTGTTGTTCTATTTTATTGCTAATATATTATTAGCAGTACCGTCATTAGCTTTCCTATGTTTTTTAACGTTTTATAAGATTTGATTTGTCATACGATTTGTTAGTGTATCTCTTTTTTGAAATATTATAACAGGTATTTAAATCTATAATTCAATCTTTAAATATTACTGCCATTGATAAACACTAAAAATACATCAATAAATTATCATAAGAAAACTCGATCATGAAAATGCTGGTTTTAAACATTAACAATAATTTTTTTTTGAAAGATGCATTCAACTATCTAATGGAATTTAAATTACGTAATATAAATTTGATATAACAAAATGCAATAATTGAAATGAAAATGAAGTATAATTTCAGTAAGTTATTAATTATAATTATAATATATATACAAAAAAGCTTTTGTAATTAAACACTAATTAATATATTTTAATTTGTTTCTCTATATACTAATTTTATTATAACAGAATGAGTCGATAATCAAATTATTGTAACAGATGTTTTCATTAATTCGATATTGGTATTACAATTATATAGATAAGAAAATATATTAATATTTTATATTCTTTATAAAATTTACGTAAAATACTCTTAAAAAGAAAATCAGATTTCGTTCAGAGTACAATCGAATATTTGTATAAAATATTCGTTTCTTAAAAGATATTTTTAAGATCTATTAGTACGTTTATTTAATACTTATTGGGTGTGAACGATCATTTGACATAATCAATAAGTAACTCACTATTAAATAAAGAGTAAATTTTTATGTTTTTTTTTCTAAATATAATAAATTTCATGATTCTCATAAGGAATGACTCCAAATTATTTCGTAATATGAATAGTCATCTATAATCAATGTGTAAAATAATTCGTTTACTTATCATATTAATATGATGAAAGTAAACTTATTTTCTTTTTGTATAAAATTGAATATGTTCCTCAAAATTTATATGAAAAATTTATGTAAAACAAATAATAATTTCATATTTTATATTTTTAAAATAAATATAAAATATATAAAAATTCTTTTATTAACATTTATTATCAACTTTTTTAAATATAGACAAGTTTTCTATATGCTAATAAATTTTTAATTATATATTTTGTAATTTTACAAATTATATTACACCATAAAAGACAACATAAACGATAAAAAATTATACTATTACTTAAATTAATTACAATATTAAATTTTTATATCATAGATCATAAATAATCTCGATATATAATTTCTATGAAATATGAAACTTAGATTTTTATGAATATAGTGTTTTCTTATTTTTATTACATTCATAAAATGTCTGAAATACGTTTAATCTTATTATGTAGTAAATGTACTCGAGCAATTACTAATATGTTACCATAATGATATAAATTCACTTATGAAATAACTAAACGTATATTATAAAATATTAATCGCATCCCTAATAAATTTTCATAAAATCTTACATAACTTTAGGTATATAGATAGCTATCTATATAAGATATCTATTATGTTTAATTATAGTAATTAACAACGTAAATATATATATAATTTTAACTAGCCAAGTTTAAAAAACAATGATAGAAAGAATATTTAATGGTTTGTTGATATTTTTTATTGGAAAATTTTTTTACTGGAAACAATTATTAAAAGTAATTTGTAAAATAAAATGACTAATTTGAAATTCCTATAATTACTAAAGATAAAATTGATTTTTTATAGTTAAAAAAAATGATCTACATTTTTTAATATCAAGAAGAATAATACTATGATAAAAATAGAGTTTAATTAAGATAAATGCTATTTTTATTTTTGTAGCATGAATTATAACATGGAATTAATAAAAAAGATTAAGTATGAAAATAACATTGATAATAATCCCAGACACAGCTGCCTTTTATATTTTGTAACAAAAAGTAATATGAAATTTATAGAATACAAAATCGACTAAACGCGACTCATGAAATTGGCATTATAAACGCTTGAAAAAGTCTCTCCCTAACTAGGTGTAATAACAGAAGTATACAAATTATCAAGTATAGATGTTAAAATAAGAGCCATGTCCACCCAAGAGTATCAACTGGACATTACACCAACATGAATAGGCTTAGTATACAAATCATTTCCCTAATATAAGCGAATTGTTAAATTATTGTTGCATAAACGCAAATGTTGTGAATCATTAAAAGCTTTCCTAATTAAAATAATTATGCGCAGAGATTATATGATGTCAAAAAGCAGAGATAATATGAAATGATAAGATAAAGGAAGACGCAAGTCCCAAATTATAATATGATAGAAGATAAGAAGATGGCTTTTAACTTTCCAAATAACGAGCATTTATTGCAACAACCGAAGAAATTGAATACTTTCGGAAATAGTAGTCCTGAGCTTGAAACAATTAAAAATAAAGGTATTCCAACATAATGTGGCACTTATTAATAAAGAAAATATACATCGATCATAACGCAATATTTCATAACGACGAGCGCATAGTTCAGTAGGCCTTAAAGTGGCATTGTCCAATTAAATCGAGACGGCCGCTAAAAAGTGTACTTGCTCAATTCTTACTGTAGCTTTATGAGCGGACAACAAGTCCTAAGAAAGCCATATCGAGAAGTAGCTACGTAATGCATAATTTGCCATTCATTGAGTTCTTGAACTCACGGTGAAAACGACAACGAAGTGCTCGCAAGGAGTGGGTTGCGGCGATTGACGCTGGAATACTACCAACCCTTACGTAATGCCGGTCGCCGCTAATGGGATGAAAGTTTAGACTTGGTAAGGCGTTCAAGCGAGAAAGTGCTGTTCGCACAAAATTGGTTAGAGAATCACATCGGCTCATAACTCGACCGTTTATTTTATTTGTCGCGCACTTATATTGCGCAGATGAATCCACGTTGTATTCGGGAATATGATGGCATTTGCATGTGTGTGCATGTAAAGCGACATCGCGGTTACTGAGGTAAATTTCGCGGATTTGCAAACAATTGATTGATAATGACGTTTTCTTAATGGTTCTTACGTACTGCAAATATCTTAGTCTTATGGTTAAAATTCATTACTCAGTATAGACAACTTTATGAAGCTATATGTATAGTTTTGAATTTTATTTAAATCATTCGACCTTATTGTGCAATTAATTATTCATTTATATTTTATACGAATAATTTAAAAATACGAAAATATTAATAATCCAGATAATAAAATGAGTATATAATTTGCAACTATTCTATTATTAAACTTTAATACTTAGTGTAGATGGCTTGAGTTATAATTACTCTGGCTAATAGGCTTTACATTCATTCCTAGCAAAAACAGCGAGTTAAGAGGACGGTATTTAAGATACTTAGCTTATAAGGTAGTTAATGTTTAATCATAATATAAAAATATTCTGAAATTAGTAATAATGATGATGTTGATAATGATGATGATGATAATGAAAATGATAATAATACTTATGATAATAATAATAATAATAATAAACAATTTTTTTTTAAACATTTTTGTAGAGTATCGCTAATGTTATCAAAGATGCATCGATGATAACACGCTGGGGCTTAAATGTACTAATTCGGCAAACGGATTCGAAACCCCTAGTACATATGACAGCCAAGGAATTCATGTTCGGTTATAAATCAACCCTTGTTACTCTTGGTAACAACGTTATGCCCAGTTGGATCAAATTCGATCGTTTGGGACTCATCGACAGGGTAAATTGTCTAAATTCTCTTTCCTATCGAAAACTATATGTTTCTATATAATTTACTATGTATATTATTTCTATTCCCTACTAGTTGAATGTATTACTTATGTCATTAAATATTTATAGATAAAAGTATCTTTATCATTTAATGTAGTATTATATTAATAAATAATATTATTAACAATAGTAGATTGATATAAGAAATTGAATAATTTTTTAATACAGGAAACACTAAAAAATTGTAAATTGAGTAAAACTTCAAAAAATATAAAATATATATAAAAATACTTATAAAAAATTTGTAACATATAGTGAATTCGTGAGACAATTATAAGAATAATCTCGTTTAGAATTTTTTTTATTAAAAATATAAATAATTATTATAATTTATTTTACCTATCAATAAAATTTTTTATTAATTTATATAAACTATATAATTCACTTTTTTTTATAGTACATGAAAAATATGATGAATTTTCCCAAGTACTGTCAACTATAAAATATATATTCGACTGATAATTCCCTATATCAAATTAAATGTAATAAATAAATTAAATAAATATAATTTACTGATATTAATAATACTAAATAAGATAATAGTAATGATATATAATAATAATGATAATAATAATAATAGATAAAAAAACTATTGTTTAAGCATTTATTTAAATCAAATATATATATATATATATATATATATATATATATATATATATATATGTATATACAAAATAAGTACGAAAGATAAGTAATAAATAGGCATTAAATAGTATAAGAATCATAAAATTTATTGGTCTTTTTAGATGTATGATTTTAAAGGAGACATTGAAACAGTTTATACTGGTGAAACCGATGCCCGATTAACAGGCTTGATTGACAAATACAATGGAGCTGAAACTCTACCACAATGGCCTGGAGAATGTGCAAATGTACAAGGTGCGAGCGATGGTGCCAAATTTCAAAGTTATATAGAACCAAATCAGACTTTGAAGTTTTTCAGAAAAAGTCTCTGTCGCAGCGCAATAATGGTAAAATGTAAATTTAATTTTCTGTTTTAAAGAATTAAATATTATAATTATAATTCAAAAAATTACATCTAATCCATAAAATACAATGAATAATTTCAAAGGAAAAATTTGGTTAGATGCTTACACGTTATTCCATTAAATATGTTTAAAACAATATTTTATTTTAGTTATTAAATCATTGTAAAACATCGATCAATTGGTTTGATGATATATTTTATTTTATTTAGGTTCGTACTGGTGAAAAAGTTGTAAAAGGGCTGTATTCATACAAATACAAATTTAGGGATCACGAATTAGATAACGGACAAATAAATCCGGAGAATAAATGCTTTTGCAGACAAGACTTTTGTTTACCTTATGGACTCGTTGATGTCACTGACTGCTATTATGGTCAGTATTTATATGTAATAACAAGTAACTATACAAATTTTTTTCACATATATATCATTATTGACAAATATTTGAAATTGGCTATTACCTGAAGAACATTATAATTTCTATATAAAAAAAAAAAAATATATATATATATATATATATATATATGCACGATATATAATATTAAAAAACTATTAGATAAACATTTAAAAATTTGATAAATATGTAATTATAATTAATTATTATATGAAGTGCTTTCTGTCACATGTTTTTATTCATTTTTATTTTTAAAGTTATACATTTGATTTTAATAACATTCAAATATACCTCAAAAATGCTTTTAATTTGATGTAGAATTTGTTTGCACTTGGAAATTATTTGTTAATTGTTTCATTAGAAAATTTGAAACATTGATATTTACAATCTTAAATGGAAAAAACAATAATATGTTATTGAAATTATTTATGATGTAAACAAATTTTCATTTGTCAACGTAATTGTAGGTTTTCCAATTGCTCTTTCGTATCCACACTTTTTTGAATCGGATCCAACGCTCCTCAATGCAGTAGAGGGTCTGAACCCCAATCCAAAGGAACATGAATCTTACTTCTACATCCAGCCAAAATCTGGTATTCCTGTAGATCTTGCTTTCCGCTTTCAAATAAATATGGCTCTACAAGATATAAGTTCAATAGAGAATGTAGATGGTTTTTCGAATTTGGTTCTCCCTTTACTATGGTTTGAAATTGTAAGTTTATTGTCAATACAAATGTTTGGTTTTACTTAGCAATTCAAATTATTGCATTATTAAATTTTATAGATAGTAATCACAATAATATTTAATGTAGAACATTAAATAAGCTTAAAATTTAATATTATGTCATTAATACTATTGCTGTTATTATTATTATTGTTATTATTATTATTATTATTATTATTATTATTATTATTATTATTATTATTGTCGTTATTATTGTTGTTGTTGGCATTAATAGTAGTAGTAGTTTTTATATCAATATATAGTATAATTCATTAACTCAGAATCATAATTTTATTATAATGTAATTCGATAATTATTGATAAAGATTTATTCAAAATTTATATAAAATATTATTAATTATTCCAAAAAATGAATATAAGTATATAAAACAATATTAGATTGAATATTTATGATTTTTCTTGGAAAATTATTCTGAGCATTAATGAAAATTAATAAAGTGATTATTTAAAGAAAATAATGCATATGAAAATTTAACGATATGATTGAATCTAATGTTACAGGGAATGTATGAGTTACCAGATTATTTAAATACTAAGTTCTTCTTTTACCTCAATATTCTACCAATTATGCAAGAGATCGCAATTTATGGCCTCTTTCTGGCAGGCACCATATGCTTAGTCTGGAGTGTAACGAAAATTCTGACCTACAGACCCGCAAATACAAGTATCTCTAGCCAGTGGTTAGATTCTGAGCTGCAGCGCAAACGCATGAACTACTTGAACGATAAACCAATTTCCAGAAATAGTAAAAAATTGGACATGTATTTTAATTCGCTACTCAGCACCAAAGATGAAGAAATATTAGAACCATCGGCTCTCGAGGAGTTAGTCAATCTTAAAGAAGCTATTGTCTGAGTCAAAATGCCATATTCTAGATCAATTATAACAAATAATAAAAATCCGTCTCTTTTTGGTTCTTTGAAGAAAATTTTGCAAGGTTAAACGAAGAGACACACAATTACTGCACGAAGCTACTTTGATAAAAAAAAAATAGAATCACCTGAAATACTCATTAATAGTGTTATCCCCTTCCAAAGAGAATTTAATTATTTTTTATTAATGCACTATTTAATGAGTCTGTGCTTTGTTCTATTTTAGCATAGCTCCCTGTTGTATAATTTAATCCGTTTTAACTATATTCTTTTCTTAATTTTTCTTTTTTTTTATTATACCGTTGACAGGAAAGTGGAAAATACTTTTTTCGTATTTCAGATTACGTAATATGGCCTGTACTTTTCAATATAAAAAAGAAAATATTGAAATATAACTCTGTTCGGGATTGAAGCAGCCCCATGAATTTCAAACAAAACAGCCTAGACTGACCGCGCGTGCAGCAAGGCTGGCCACCACGTGCGCCTAGGCTGATCCGCACGTGCGGCCCGAGGCGGGCACTCGAGAAAATGTTTACAAACAAAACTCGACAAGTCCGAGCAAGTTTACGATTCGAAATATAATTTACTGCCAGCACTCACAACAAAAAGGGGACGCCTTA
>NW_011948419.1:7167826-7168273 GCF_000503995.2 Ceratosolen solmsi marchali | reverse complement strand
TCTTCCGAAGAACACTTCGGAACCGTGCAGGCCCTGAACAGCTGACTCAAGAGTCACTGTGGTTCACACACATTGGTTACACATGACCAACACAGATCGACTAATAGACTCTACAAATACAGATTATTAAATCCTTCACGAATTAGAAATATTACTTCTAATTGTTTTTATTTGTGACTAGATTCTACTGCTGTCCCTTTTCCATAATCAAAGACATAATCGATTACATAATAAATTCCATTTAAGATCTAACAACTCATCAAGTATAGCTATTCATCAATCAAGCATACTTGATGCAACTACCATCTTCTCATGCTGCCTCACAAGCATGATTGACTGACATCAGCTGACATTGATAACATCAACATAACCTCAAAGCAACACAGCAATATCCAAAGAAGCCTTTATAGCAGAAAAATCACAAGAACACATATTTTGAATAATCCA
>NW_011948419.1:7165473-7167610 GCF_000503995.2 Ceratosolen solmsi marchali | reverse complement strand
CGAGCCGGATAGTCTCATCGTCAGATAATAAATTGAAGGAATACAGTGGACGATCAAGGCCCATATTGCCATACTAAGTCTGCCAATCGAATAGAAGGCAATACATCCAAGGGAATATTCCATTTATCACATAAATCAATAAAGAAAAAGGGACAGTAAACACAGGATGGAAGCCAAGGGGGCAAGAACGTCAAAGGCAAGGAGAGCCACCTCCCTTCGAAGCTCAACGGCTACCCGATCAAAATCTGAATTTACAGTAAGATTGAATGATCAAACTGAACGTATAAAAATATTACAGGGTCTTGCTAATAAGTATGCAGTGCCAGACCCTGATACCACTGCAGAAGAACTATTAGATGCCTTTTCACATGCCGAAGAGATTCACAAGGCCTTTAATAAGGAACATGCATACCTACGAACAATCTGGCCCACTGAGCAAGACACTGAAGACAGCATTCCTACCGATATGTTATCAACCGAAGCGTCTCAATTTGTAATGACACGAGGGATTCTCAGCAGGCTTCGCCAAAAATTCAAGATCGAGTGCAATGAGCAACAGCCCACACTACATCCGGTAAGAACACATGGAAGTCGACTGCCAACAGTTAAATTACCCAAGTTCAGTGGAAAGCAAGAAGACTGGGACTTATTCAGTGACCTCTTCGAGGCACTTGTTTTGAAAAGCAAAGAAATTAGTGACGTGGAAAAGCTGCACTGCCTATTTACCTCAGTTGACGACTCAGTTCTACCGTTTATAAGGGGATACGCACTCACAAAGGAATCCCTAATGCCTGCATGGGAAACATTAACAGAACAGTTCAGGAACCCACGCCAATCAATCCGTGCCTGTCTTCTCAAAATCTTTCCTCCAATTAAACCAGTCAAGGGTGATGCAGAGAGCTTGAAAGATCTTGCCAAAAGAGCACAAGAGACAGTAAAACAACTTCTGTCAATGGACATATTACCAGACTTGTGGAACTACATTCTCGTGCATCAAATCTCATTACAATTTGACCGCACTACAGTGGAGTTATGGGAAACGTCTCTAGGAACATCCACCGCCTACCCTCGTCTAGATCAATTAAAGACCTTTCTCGATACAAGGGTGAGATCTCTTGAACAAGGTGAACAGGTAACATCAACTCCTGCAGGTTCCCGAAAACCGACACCTACGCAGAATACAAGGAACTTGGCCATATGAGATTGGCTCCTGAAGTTACCAGTCATCAGGCGCAGTATTATCTGCCACACCACGGTGTACTCAAACCAGATAACACTACAACCAAATTAAGAGTAGTATTCAATGGTTCCTGCAAGTCTACGTCAGGACTTTCTCTAAATGACATTATGCACACTGGACCTAACTTAAATCCAGACATTTCAGACATCTTAATTTGGATTAGAAGACAACGTTACTTGTTTGCCACCGACATCACGAAAATGTACAGACAAATTAAAGTACATGAAGATGACTGGGACCTACAGAGAATTCTATGGGTTAATGAAAACAATGAAGAAGTCTCTTATCAATTGACAACTGTTACTTATGGAACACGAGCTGCACCCTTCCTAGCAGTGAGAACACTGCTGCAATTAGTGGAAGACGAAGGAGCAAGGTATCCTTTAGCTGTGCCTTCCATAATTCATGGAAGATACGTTGACGACATATTCGGAACTGCGGACACTCCCGGGCAGCTGGTAAAGGTTGCCCTCCAGTTACGAGACCTCTGCATGGCGGGCGGTTTTCCACTCGCAAAATGGTATGCTACACACAAGGACGTCATCACTGCAGTCAACGCCAGTCACATTCAACCACAAGCAGTTTCGTTCGACGATTGCACAACAAAAATTCTTGGGCTAAAATGGTCACCTCAACAAGATACATTTTCATTCACTACCACACAGACACCGAGACAAGATAATAAATTTACGAAGCGCCTCATTCTATCTGAGATTGCAAAAATATTTGATCCTCTAGGTTTTGTATCGCCAGTTGTAATCAAGGCAAAGATATTCATGCAAGAGCTCTGGCTGCACAAACTACACTGGGACGAAGCCTTACCTGCACAACTGTCATCCCAATGGATGATTATCAGGTCAGATCTTACAGCATTGTCAAACTTAATAATCCCACGTT
>NW_011948419.1:7127739-7165100 GCF_000503995.2 Ceratosolen solmsi marchali | reverse complement strand
TCGGCAGGATAATTTTAAAGGAAATCAATAACGGACAAGGCTGAAAAATATAATATATTTATTTTAAAACAAGGTTTAATGAGTGTAAACAATTATAATAATACTGCACTGTTGTGTAGAAATAAATATTCTGTTGGATTATTCAAAAGATGTGTTCTTGTGATTTCCTTTAAAATTATCCTGCCGATAGACTAATCCACTGAACTATTGAATTGGCAGTTCGAGCCAAAAGCTAACCCCTTTAAATCCGAACATTTGATTCAAAAGATGCGATATAAATAAAACCATCCCCTCAATACCATGGACCAGCAAGACTCTGACTCCGACGACGTTACTGACAGCCCCTCCATTGAGGACACCTTTGTCAAGGTTCTATCCGAACTGAGTGGCATGGATAGTACAATGACAGATGATGTCAGGGGGCTGAGAAAGAAGCGACTCGGATCCACATCCCCTTCCAACCCCTGTCCAAAGAGGACGCCAGCCAGGGGTGGCACCATCCGCAAGAAGGGCAGGGGAGGCAAGCACAAGGACAGCGCCACCTCCAGGGCCAGAAAGCTAACCCCTTTAAATCCGAACAAACTCAAAATTATGTCATATTATTGTCGATTATAGGAAATTCCTAATTTTTGTAAAATATAATCATCAATAGTTTTCTAAAAGAAGTATTGATTTTAGGAAACAGTTAGGCTGTATATATTTATCTTAATTAATACATAGATACATATCATTATTATAAAATCATTTTTCAATTTTATTTTTAAATTATTTCTAATTGAATTATTTTATCCTAATTTTAAATTATTCAAATATTTAATAATTATAAGACAATCAAATATTATATCTTACTTACATATATACAATATAAGAATCTTACTTACATACTTCTACTGCAGAACTTCTTTATCTATTTACATATTTTAAAAAACACTAGTAAATCATAATATACAAAGTATTTTAGAATTATTAAAGGCACTTATAAAATTGGACACAGAATCATTGTAAATAAAATAAAAATAAAAATAAATACAAAGACTGAATTAATATGAATTATTTTATATTATTTTTATAAAATCTATTCCGATTTATATATATATATATATATATATATATATATAAACTATAATGATATATTTTCAATTTAATGTTCATTTATACAAGTTATATTACTTATTTTTTTACTTAATTTAAAAGAAAAAAATAATATTAAATATAAAAAAATGAAAATTACATTAACATAGTTTGTATATTTGATTTTAGGAAGACAAAATACTGTATAATGTGATATTAAACTATGCGAGCGACATTATTTAATTCATTTTTAATAGAAATTTATAAACTAAAATATTACATTATAATATTATATATATATTTAAGGAAATAAATATGTAAATATTATAGCTTTATTATAATATTTTAAACTATTTTTTGTAATGGCAATTTATTTTTGTATATATTAGTATCTGTTTCAAAAATATAGTTACTTTTAAAATTTATAGTCTAAATTGTATCTATTCAACAAAAATGGCTTTGTCAGTATATGAAATAATTTGTTGGTTTAGATGTACATTTATTATTTTTAACAAGACATTATTGTATTTAATTAATGCTAATTAAAAAAATAATGTCACCGAAGATATCGAATATTTTGAAAAAAACAATTTTTAAATTTCGACTCATAAGTTTTATATATTTTATATGTAATGTATTTAAAAATTTATTAAAAACTATTCCAATATATATATATATATATATATATATATATATTATTTTATACTTACCTGATTGTTAAGTATAGTTTTAAACTAAATTCATTTAAAGTATATTTTATTCAATATTTTATGGTTTTATTATCATTTTTAAAGAAATATTAAGTAAGTTAGTTATTTCAAGCATGGTGGTTAATTATATAAAGGAATAATATCTCGTTTTTTCTTTGTTTCTGATTGTTATTATGATATAAATTATTTTCAATACCATTTTTAAACAATATTTAAAACATTATTAATAGTTTTACATTAAAATTAAATTTTTAAAACAAATGAAATTTATAAAATTAAAGTTCGTTTAAGTATTTAGTATATTTGGAATATATTTATTTATTTACATAATTCATTTTAAAAGAAAATGTTTATTAGCCGATAGTTAACCGTATATGTTATACGTATCTTATAAGAAACTCCATGGACAATATTTTTATAAATACAAAAATTATATTTTAATGTTAGATCAGTAGAATATAAGTGAAATATAATAAGCGAACTTGCAAATATATCTCGTGACGTATTTGCCTTAATTATATAAAATAATATTACTAAAGTATCGTTTTTAATTCAAAAAGGCGTTTAAAATATCAAGTATTGTAATACTTTCGTTTATATATAAGAGTAACAACATTAATAAAATTAATTATTATATATTACACAAGTATAAATATAGTAACGTTTTTGTTGATTTTATAAAATCATGACATTTTCTTAGCCTACGATATATATATATGTTTACGAAGATATTTTAGCATTCAAATTTAATACTATCAATGGACAACACTGAAATTAAATGATTAATGTATTTATGATATTAAAAAAGATTACTTTATTTATACGGTATTTTATAATATAAGGAATTAAGTCAAATATAAATACTTTTATTTGAAATAAGCACAGATGTAAAATTAACTTGCATAAGGTATTTCGTTTCTCTTGCATTTACATATATTTTTTTATATAATTATGGGAAAAATAGGTATAATGTATTAAAGCATAACTAAACGCATGCCTTCTATTAGACAAATATTTTTAAAAGGGTTTGCTAGTAAAAACATCTTATCATTAAAATATTAATACTAATAAATAAATTATCTTTAAACAATAAAGCTTGTCGAGTTATAATTACTTATAGATTAAACTCTTGTATTTAAATACGATTTTTAACAGGTTGTAGATTAATTAACGATTTTATTTATTTTTTTTACAAATCATATTTTGAATAACGTCTTAATAAAAATTTATATATTATAATGAACAATGAGAAAAATGCGTCTTTGTTTTTAAGGATCGGAAATGAAAACCAAAAACAAGTCATTTTAATGTGCTGCATTAATGGCTAAATATAGACAGCCAATTAATTTATATTCTTTTAACCAAGTACAAATTCGCATTATTATTCACAGTATATGATCAGTCGCTGTGCGACCTTGTATCTACATAGTTGGAGTTCATTGTAAGTTGCAACCATTTTTGTAATTTTACAGAATAAATACTGCTTTGTCTTAGATGTTTTGGTCTCGTTATTTTTCCTTCGTTTTTCCCGAAACACGAATAATGCAATCAAAACTCTTTCATAAACTCCAAAACATTGCCACATGTAAATTATAACTACATAATGTTTTAAGAGCAATACAAAAAAAAGGATATACATAAATGAATGTTATACTAATATAATTAATAGTATAATTATGGAAAGAGATGTAAAATGTAAAAATGTAAAGTTATCAAAATAGATGAAATTTGCACGTAAATATTGTGTTAATTTTTAATTATGTTTTTAAAATATACGTATTATATATATATTATCTGGAGATATACAAATTATTATTCCTTTTATATTACATCTTTAACAAAAAAATAATTATTCAGTATAGATAATTAAATATCTGAGCATAAGTTATTTAATGGTAATATTTAATTATCGGTAAGCATAAAAGAACTTTGCACAATAATTTACTGTTTAAGTGAACTCTTCTAGTTACTATCAATTAAAAATAAAACTATAAGTATATTCAATTATCAAATTAGTAATAAAAATATATGTTCATATGAGTATAATGAAAAGTAAAATATTAATATATTTAATTTGTTTGTATCTAAAAAGTAAATATTTTTATAATTATTAATCGAATTCGTAGCGCTATAGTGTATTTAAGCGCGATGCTTTTGATGGTTCGAATGACTGTATTTTCTTTGTTTAGTTAAAATGTTATGACACATATCATATATTATATCTGGAAAATGTCAAAATAATTACTCAGAACTTACTTCCAACTCTCCATCAATAATTTGAAAAAAATTTATATAGATCGTTACATTCTATTTAATTGAGCTCGAAGAAATAATATGAATAAAAATGAAGGAAAAGTTTTAATAAAGGCAAATGAATAATTAAAATTCGAAGTTCACCTTCATATTTTATTCAATTTTGATAATGTAATCCTGTAATAACTTTTAGAGAGTTAATTAAATCTGATAAATACGAATATCATAAAATTCAAAATTCATTTAACATTAATTTCAAGATTGAACATTCAAACAATTCTTTTAGGAATTATTCATCTTATTTTATTACATAATTATAAAAATATCAAAAGTCTAAATAAAATATTTAATTGATCAGTTGTACTTTCGATAATTAACTTTTAAAGAATAGAAATATTAAACAATTGGTTGAAAAATGAAGTAGACATCAAATAAGTAATCCATAAATACATCATTTATCGCAGTTTGATTAGTAACAATATCTCTGTAAAATATTTATTCTTGAATATTTGAATACTATAAATTTTATGTACACCTAATAAGTGGAGAATTAAGTAATCAAAACATCTAATTAAATACATATCTACACCAACGAGTTATTCACAATGAGATAAAAAAATAAATAAATGAAACACAATTTAATTATATAAACTATCCAACTATGGTCTTTGAATATTATAAGTCATTAATTATTGAGATATTTTTTTGATTTTATTCTCTTAACTGCTAATGCTTCTATACCATCTTGATCTAAAAATAAAAGTTCTAATGTTATTTAACAATTAATATTGCAAAAACATAAAAGTAATTAATTATTAATTTAAGTACCATGTATTTGTTTATCTAATACATCCATATGAATTTTACGAAAAATAGTTTTAAACTTGGCAGCGTTTGGAATATACGAACTTACATAATATTTCATCACGATTGGTTTTAAAATGTTAAAAGTTTTTCTGTGAATTCTTATCGATGCTGGCGTCTTGTTCGAAGCAACTTCGTTATTGAATTTTTGGCGCTTTATATCATGTGTAATTTTATTCAAATTTTCAAATTCTTTTAAATCTGAATGTAACCGTTTCTTATCATCTTTAACTATTTTATCTTGCATATAACACATATTTTCTGAATTTTGTTTTTCTACTGAAAGTATCTTTTCTTTATCGTTATTAGCTTTGTAAATAGTATTTATTACAGTAGTATCGTTATCACGTATATTGATTGCATGCTGTTCTATACCGAACTCTGGCGAGATGTCATCACCAAATAGTAATACATTTTTGGCAGCCAATTTATTTTTTAAAGAACTTTTCGATTTTTGCGAACTTACATAAGAGCATTTCTTAGCTTCCATATATTTAATATCTTTTTTTTTTATATTATCTATATTTTTTGACTTATTATTAAAGGAATTTTTTACAATTATTTCTTTAGTTTTATTTTTACCCAATTTGTTTCCTAACACAATATCATTAATCTTATTGCTTAAACGATTACTTTCACCGTTACAAGATTTCTCTCCTGTATTTTCTCCATAATTATCTTGATTTTGATTTATTTCTTTTTCTGTAATATTTTCTATTCTATTTGTGCTACCTTTGAAAAATGCTTTTACAGAAGGATAATCACTTTGTTTTTGAGACTTATTATTTAATTTATTATCTTTTTTCATTTTTGAAAATTCTAGAGCTGTTGTAAACCCTACAGAAGAACTAGAATCCAATTTTCCAATTATACATTTAATAGAAGTAGATCCAATTTTATTCAATTTCATTGTAAAATCTTTTGGTTCTATAGAATTTGTTTTTAACCTTTCTAATTCCAAGGCTGTCTGAAAATTATCACATGAAGAAATGTCCCTTTTTTTATGTTTAAATTCTTCAAGCGATGTTTCGCAGTCTCCTCTTTCTTCTTCATATTTTACTGTTTTTATAAATTTATTATGTTTTTTTAAGTCTTCATATAATTCATTACTTTTAGTCTGTTTTTGAAGTTGTGAAACCTATAAAAAAAATGTTACTTTAAATGTTATATTACCGTGTTTTTCATATTAATTTATATAATTAATATAAACAATTGATCAACCTTTTGTGTTGCCAAAAACTTATAAGTTGAAATAGCTTTTGCAGTACAAACGATATTGTACTCTATTTCACGTGCAATGTCATTAATATTTTCAACTGATAAATATTTTTCGTATTCTTTAATACAAGTGTGAAAATTATTTAACAAGCCAATATTTATTTTGTTAAAAAAAAATTCTCGTAACTAAAAAAAGGACATTTAAAATAAGCATCTAATTTTACATGCAAAATAATCCTTGGCTAAGAAATTTTATTAAAGTAATCTCATTCAATTTTATTATTTTATTACAATAAAATGTTCTGAATAATAATAGAAAAATATATAATTAAATTTAATGAAGTAATTTATAAACAACTACTTAATTATTCTATTTATATAAATTTATTTTTCTTATTTTTAATAGTTTTGATTTCAAAGTTCAATTAATATTGATGTTTAATAAATATCGTTTTTGATGAGATAATTTTAATTATTGAAATCATTATAAATCTGTTGTTGTTATTATATTAACAAACAAGTTTTTAATTGTAAAAAATTCAATTATTAACATAATTCAGAATACAATTGCATTTCATATACTTTCATATTTACATTAGTTTAAGAAAAATATACATTTAAAAATAATTTGCAGAAATTTTGAATGGCTCCTAATAAGATATATTAGCCAGGGATCTTCTTTGAATAAATACTCTACATTGACAGTGAGTCCTTTAATTTTAATGTGTGTACTTTCTGCTGCAAGAACACAAGATGTTTTTGCACTCTCTAAATTAATCTTTTGAATCTGAAAACAATTGATTTAGAAAAACATTTAGAAATACTTTTGCTTATATAAAATTACTTATTTTTTTATAAGACTATTTATATATTACCTCGTCGTGATTTTTTCCACCCCTTCGTAATTGAAATTGTTCATTTATTAATTGTTTTTCTTGTTGTCTTGCCAATTTTTCCAACTTTGATTGAGTATTATCTTCAGATTCTCTAGGCTCAGTATTATATTCACTACATAAACCAAAAATATTGAATTAAAAAAAAACTTTTTCTTTAATTAATTTAATTTTTGTTTAAAAAATATTATGTTAAAATTTACAAATTATCATATTTTTCAAGTCCAAAACTTTCTAGATACTCTTTATGTTTCGGTTTATACTGATTAGATGATTCAAATTGTAATAATTTTTCCTTGACTGCATCTTTATTTTTACAAACATCACATCGATTTACACATTTAGGCACTGGATCTCCAAAATATTTTGAAAATACACCATGCCTACATCTTTAAAACAGAAATTTAATATGAAGAAAATATAAATAAAAAAAAAAATGTATATGCAGCTATCTCAAAAATGAATGATTTTGTGGTATTGTGGTATAATTCTTCAAAGGATTGAATATATTTTAATGGTTTTCAAAAATTCTTTAATAAATAATATTGGTTTTATAAAAGCAACCTAAATTTTGTATGAATTATATAAAAAATTATATAGAAAATTTATAAAAAAGCTTTGCATACTTTAGTCCGGTAAAGCAGTCTACTAATTGATTAAATGACTTAAGTTTATTTTGTTGATAATCGTGTTTATTTTGAAAATGTGAAATGCTTGATTCTCCTTCTGCATAGTTCTGACAAAGAAACGTAATTGTACTGAATTCTTCACGACTAAAATATATTCTACAAAATGATTGTTTTCCGTCACGACCAGCTCTACCTGATTCCTGGTAATAACTTGCAATTGTCTGAGGTACAGTCCAATGTACAACAAACCTATAAAATATAATACAAAATATTTAATTATTATAAAATTTTTTCCATAATTATGTGTATATGTGTGCGTGGGCGTGCGCGCGTGTGGCTGTGTAAATATATAAAGCATACGTTATAATTCTGTAAATTTTTTCTTATTCTTTTTTATTACTAGGAGTTATCTAACAGCAAATTTATCTATCAGAATATATTTAATAATGATTTATTACATAATAATAAAATTGAAAATGTCTATTATTCGTTTATATAAATATTACCTTACAGATGCTTTGTCTACACCCATTCCAAAACTACAAGTTGCAGCAATGACCGAAATGATCCCAGAAGTCCATGAATCTTGAACTTCGATTCTTTGTTTATTTTTTAAACCTAAATATAATTTATTTATTAAGCAGAATATTGCGATATTAAAATTTATTGATAAGCAATGAGTGTTATAACCAATTTATTTTTTACCAGCATGATAAGACATTGTAGGGATCCCTAAGGTCGTTAATTTGTGTGCTAATGTTTCAGTAGTCTCTTTTTTTCTACAATAAATAATACCACAATTTTTTTTTTCCTAGAAAAATATTATTATAAATAAAAATTGTAACCATTTAATTGAATTAATTGAGATAATATAACTAACTTTTGGAATAGAATCATCGGTTGGTCCAAGTGATATTTTAATAAATTGTTTTAAATGTTCAAATGGGTCTGGTATAGTATCGATAAACCATACATCATAAAATAAATTAGATCGAAAAACTGGTATACTATATATCACTGGGTTATTCATTTTCAATGTTTTGAAAATATCTTCTTTAACCTGCATTTTTATTATGTTAAATAAATTACTGAATATGAAAATACTACTAATTAATACATGAATAAAAATAATTAATATGTGCAAATTTTTTAAATGAATTGGTGTATTTAAATTTGATGTATGTATTAATTAGTAACATTTAAATATACTTATATTAAAAATAATTATTTTATTAATCTCATTATTAATAAATAAACCTCTTTAGCAGCAGTAGCAGTTAAAGCTATAATCGGTACTTCTGGTTTTTGCTCTCTTAATGTAGAAAGTTTCCTATAACTAGGTCTAAAGTCATGACCCCATTGACTAAGACAATGAGCCTCATCAATAACAAAATAAGATAAAACTTTTAATTTCACTTGAGTCAATAAATGCTATAAATAGAATTGAAATAATTAATATAATACATGAAGGACTGAAATAATAAATTAAATAAAATTTTATTTACTGTTTAACTGGTCTATATTAATATTACCTGAAAAGATTGTGTATCACACAGTTCAGGAGTTACGTAAAGTAATTTCATCTTTGGATTATTTGATAACATATCATTTATTATAGCTGTTTTCATGGTTTTTGTAGTTTTGCTGTTTAAAGCATATGCTATAATATTTTTACTATTTAAATAATCAACTTGATTCTAAAAAAAATATAAAACATTTAGAAACAGAAATACATGAAACATAAAAATGATATAATAATAATAATAACCTTGACAAGTGCTATAAGAGGTGAAATAACAATGGCATATGAATTTTCTTTGGCAACTGCTGGTAATTGAAAACATAAAGATTTTCCAGATCCAGTTGGCATACAAATGTATACATCTTTGTTTCCTATAATGAAAATTCATAAATTATATGTTTACTATAAAATAATAATAATATAATTTATTGTATTTCTGACTACCTAATAATTATCAATTAAAATATTTTATTATACATAAAAAAAAGGTTTGGAGATTTTCAAATATCATTTTAAATAGTCTACAAGTCTTGCAAGTTTGTAAATTGATAAAAAAAAATCTTAAATGATTATATTAATCAGGGATTAAATTAATTCGATACAGTAATGAAAATATCTACTGTACCGAAATGTGTATTTTAAAATAAATGCAAATTTTAATGTTAGAAATAGTTAAGAATAATTGTAAAAAATATAATAAAAAACTAAAAAATTCTTGGACCTTTGTAGACTGCTTCAACAGCTTTTTGTTGCAAATCATTTTTATAATCGTCATGGCCAAAATAATTTTTCAACTTAGTTTTTAATCTAATTTCAGAGAAAATTTCAGCACTCATTGAAAAATAATTAAAAATAATAATTATTAAAGCATTAGTTAAAATGAATCGAAAACTGGTTATATATGTACAAAAATATTGTTTATAATGAAGAAAACAATATAAGGCAATACGTTAAAATGAAAAAACATTATTATGCTTTTAAACATAATTTAAGGTTAATAGTTAGATGATGTGATTTCAACGTTTTCAGGTACTGCGATCATATCGATACACTGATTCTGCGCAGTAAAGAACCATTAGCTGAATGTTCATCGGTTTTAAATTTTTGTCGAAAAAAGTGGAATTACATAAACAACATAATAATTAAGCCTATGAATAACATCTGCCGAATTATAGAAATTAAGGAATTTAAATAATTACTTTTAAATATAAATTGTAAGACGAATTATAAGAAATTTGTATATTATATCTCATTTTTTAATGACAAAATTTTTTTTAATTTATATCATTTGTAACTTATCTATTTTTTTCATAAAGAAATATATACAAAATTTTTAATATTACCAAAAAAAGTTAAATGTAAATCGCTAATCTAAATTCAGATCTAAAAAGCTTGAGAGTGGCTTAAAGAACTTCTTTGGCTTTATACGTTAAAATCATTGTCGTAATGCGAGGTACATCTAATTATAAAATTTTTGTTATTACAAATTATAAATGTTTAGTGCAGCGAATTTGAATACTCCAATCACTAAATTACTAGATATTTGAAATCCAGTTATCAGCAGAAAGGGAGAAGATGTATACTCAGTTGCTTTCGTACTCTTTTCTCTTCCTCTTTCCTGATTTACTACATTCTTAAAATAAATAGTCTATTTTACTCAACAATAGGACAAAATATAATTAGTTACTTAGAATACTATACAAATTTTGTGAAACTAATTTGAAAATGCAACAGCAATTTTTAATTGAGAATTACTAAATTTAATATGAATTATAATAAAAAAATATGTAATCGTCTTACTAAAATAAATATCCTTTTATTATTACATTTTCCACCATTTTTCAAATTTTTAATATTTTAATTGTAAAGTAATTTTTTGGATTTATAATAATAAAAATACATACTCATGCGTCTGCATTCTGCGCTTTATAATAAAATGATCTGATCAGTATTTAAGGTAAAAATTAGTTTTGTTTTACCACTTGTTTTAAGATTTTAATGAAAGGAAATTAAATCTTACTTAGCATTCACTCTATATAGAACAATTTGTAAACATTATTTTACTTGTAATTATGTGAATTATAAAATAAAATAACGGAATGTGAAGAAAATAAAAACAAACTGTAAAATTGTAATATAACATTCTTTATTAAGACTTCTGTTATTTTTGAAATGTAAATTCTGTTTTTTATGATATTATTAATTATGCAGAGCAAAAGTTAAAGTTAATTATTTTAATTACTGTAATGCGTAGTGAATGCCTATCTATAACTAAAAAATAATTTTAAGCGTGTTCGTTAAAATTAAAAACGAGAAAATTATATCGCATAATTTTAACGATTTACATTTATACAAATAGAGCATTTATAAAATGGGACACTATACTCAGTGTTTAAATTAATTGAAGATATATAAATTTATACACAGAAAAAAGCTTCTAAAACGATACTTCTATTCTGCTAATACGCGAACGCTCAGTGTTCGTTGTTAACCAAGCGCAGTTTCCTTAATTTAAAAAAGATAGGAGTTTAGAAACTTCTATTAATATGACACTTTTTTTATTTGTATTATTATTGTTTTTAATTTAAAAATAATAATGAAATATTTTTATTAATAAAAACAAGTTGGAATTGCTTTATACAATTAAAGAAAAAAAAAAGAAAAATACAAGCGCTCAGAATATCAGCAACTGAGATCTCGACCCTTCTAAAGGGCGAATACGTACAAAGTATTTTAGTTACATTATCAGTTTTACTTTTTCTTTTTACTTTTTTCCTCCTCTCAAGAATTCCAAGATTTTTTGTACTTTTTACAGTTTGTTACAGCCGTTTTCATATAACAATTATTTTATAAATCGCAAATGACCAATTAAGTCTTAATGTTGCTTTCATTTGGAAATTAACTTATTCGTCATATTCTTGCTTTCGAAATTCACTAGTTCGATTAGTAGTAATGCAGTCTTTTTCTTTAATTAACGATTTTATCCTTAATATCTTTTTATAATTATAAGCAATCAAATTGATTCAAAACATTTATCAAATACACTTTTCTCAAATTTCTTTGTTCTCATTAGAATCTTGTATCCATATTAGATTTCCTTAAAATGTCAGTGTACATATAAAGATCAATCAGAATAGATTTTAAAGTGATGATTACTTTATAATAATAAATAGTCACGCAATATTCAAAAAAGTGCAAGTTAGAAAATTTCTTGACATAACAGCTGCGTTTCTTAAGAATTCTAAACTTATGAAAGATGACAATAATCCAAATCACAAAGTTATCTATATAACATCCAAATCCTCTCTCTCTCTCTTTCTCTCAGGATGTGTGTGTATGTGTTTAATTTAAAATAAGAAACGTCTCAGTTCTATTTAGTCTTTTATAAAAATGAATGCAAGACAATACAAAAAAAAAACACAAAACAAAATTTAATAATAGTTTCAAATATTACATACCTCGAAAGGCATGTATTGTATGTCAAAATAATAAAAATAATTACTTCAACCAATAAAACAAGTTTTGATGAAACCGTGTTAAACTAAAAAATATTTTCTACAATATATAAAAAGTGTTTCCGATCATTATAAATATTCGATTTAAATCAGCTGTTATATACAAGATAAATGTTTTGTGCTTATCATTTTTTCTTTTCCTTCTTTTTTTACTACAGATTACTAGCTTCTATTTCACATCTTTCACAAGATATTTACATAAATATATTTTGATAATATATTTAAGTATACATTTTAATTACATACGTATGTTTTTATACTTGCTCACTTTTTACTTTAGAATTTAAAGCGCTTTATAATGTGAAACAAGTATTGAAGAAAAAAGTACAGTATTCAGTTCTAGAAAATAAAATATGTTGTTTTACAGTGATGTTGCGACTAGCACAAACTGGCTTCATTCAAAAACTGATCTACAATTTTACATTTACTCATTTTTATTTCGAAAACGTCCTTTCTTTGCCTTATTTTTGTGTGAGGCGAACGTTTGAATTAAATAAATTATAAAATGATAAATATATGAAAATAATATATCAATTTTTATAAAATTTCTTTTCAAAACAAAAGAAAATAAATGTAATTAAATTACTAAGTTTTTCAACTACCTTATTTTTTGCCTGCATTTTTATTAATTCACACGTTTAAGGACACGCCATATTAATAACATATCATTACATATATTTTATAATTTTTGCACTCTAATGGATGCAGGAGAATATAAAAAGTTCATGTTTAGCTTAAATTTTTCAAGAATTCATTTAAAATTTTATGAAATTTAAATATGAACTTCATTTTTCTTATTCACTCATTATTTAATTCATCCATACAGACAGTTTTTATTAAAGATGACTTTACACGCAATTATTTCAGAAGTTAAAATATAAGCTTTACAAACTTAAAATTGATAAATTTTTATTTTAATATATTCGTTTTAAACAGATTTATCATAAATTTGTTTATCATAATTTTTTTTCATTTATATGTATTATTTTATCATAAATAATAATTGAAAACAAAAATAGAAATTTCCTTAAAGAAACTATGATATTTGTATATAACAAGTACTTCCGAAATATTAAGAATTACACATTGTATTATAATTAGCATATAACAGTATAATTCTTTTTTGTATCATTATAAATCTGTCTCGTATTTAATTTTTAAATTTGATTTGTAACTACTATGCATAATTATATTATTTTTCTTGTTTTTTGTCATATTAATATATATATTTTTTGCTTTCTGTTTATTTGTACATACATATGTATATACACATATATATGTATACATACATATAGCTAGATAGAATATACCTACATACTTTAACAGTGGATGCCGACTACTTTACTAAACCACTGGAAATTTCTTATCACATTCACTTTTCATATGATTTCCTACTATATTTTTTAAATTTTCTATGGCAATCCAATTGTAGTTGTTACATTCACAGCTCCCATGTAATTGCTGTTTTTACAGCAATAGTAATATATCGAACAAGATTGTATTCAATCATATAATTCGGTATTCTTGAAAACAGCAGATTTCTTTATTTGCAGTTAACAAGATCCAGTAATTAATTTCAACTATGGATTAACTACACTCTAAAATATCAATAAATAGTATAATGAAATAACAATTTTAAAGATAATTATAAACTATATTTATAATTATAAAATTTTTTTATAAAAATATTAATTATATTGGCAATTCAGCATTTGAAATTGATACCTTTTTTAAGAAATGATTTTCTTTTCGATTAACGCCTTTTATGTCCATGACGACGCGCAAATTTACGGCTTTTTCTGAAACATAAATTTGTTACATTATTTCTTTATAAATATGAAACGACGAAAATACTAAAGAGATTTTATATTACATACATAATTCTTTTAGGTGATGGTGTTGGAGTGTGTTCAGCAATAACAGGTAATACCGACGTAAATTTATCAGTTGGTCTTAATAAGCGAGCCGTTCTAGATGATAATTTCCAAATAAGCCTTTGTCTATGCGGAGTTTGCTCTTGTGCATTGTACTTGCTTAGTATTGCACCTACAGATTTATGTGTTGCAAAAAAGCTGGTATCTGAGATCTAAAATTATAATTATTAATATAATATAAAGTTTGTTAAATATATTATAAAAATATTATTTATATTAATTTTTTTATATTAATTACACATATACTTATATTATAAAAAATTCTAAAAATACAAGTATTATTAAAATATTGATAAAATACCTTGCACATTTTTTGTAATTCTGCTGCAAATTCTACTAGTCTAAGCATTAGATGTGTATTAGATGAGGAATCGTCTAAGGTTGATGAACCAGATATATTAGGCATTGTTTTGTTACTATTTGAATCTAAACAGTTCACAGCATCATCTAGATAAGTACAAAGTAGAACAAGAGCTACTTCTGATGGCCTTAAGCTAGCACAATTACCATCACAAGCTACCATTTCTAGGCGTAAAAGCAATTCTGATTCCTATGAATATGAAGTACAAATAAGTTACAGTGACATGAAAATTCTAAATAAGTAAAGTTAAAAATGTACTTATATAATATAGTAAATATATTCAAATTTCATTATGGTATTTTTTTTACTTTTCATTACTATTTTAATTTACTAAATAATAAATTGAAGGCTTATGAAATTTAATAAATATAATTTATTTTTTCATTTTAATTTTAATACAAGAATTTATAAATGTTTAAAACAACTAAAATCACATACCAAAACCATGCTTGCATATAAATCTCCAAGACCTAGTTGGGATGCAGCAGCTTGAAACATAATATTAAAGAAACGGAGAAAAGTGAGTGAGGTGATTGGTTGTGTGCCTGGTACCCATTCCAGTTTATTACGAATCTTTTCAGACATACGTTTCAAATCTCCACTGGTGCACTTGCATTGCGATATGGACACTAAATGATCGGCATCAAGAGAGTGTTGAGCCATTTGAACAGCAGCTATATAAAATGAGGAAACACTAATGCATGCCATGTGTTTTGGTTTAGCCTTCATTTTGCTTAAGAAACAGTCCATTAGGTTAATAGCGATGAAGAACACATGTGATGGAAGATCATACCAAACTTTAAGACATCTAAGTACATGTGCAGAACCATCTCTTGACCCAATTGTGATCTCATCATTCTGTAAAATAAAATAAATGAATAAAATAAATTATTTTTATATAATATATTAAGAAATTTAAAATAATTAAAAAGTAATAAGATATGAACTATTCAAGCAAGAATTTTTTAAATATAAATTAATCAAAAGTATTTGTACTGATACAGTTAAAAATAATGTTTTAGCAAATTATGAACTGTTTAAAATTGTTCATCAAAATGTCAATAGAACAAAATACTTGTGTTAATTCTAAAACATATAGAAATTTCTAGAAATTCTCTATTTTTTACACTAACTTCATTGTAGCATTGATGTGATATTGTTAGTGTAGTAATTCTATAAACATTTTTATTATACTAAATATTTCACTCATTTTATTATTTACAAATGTAGAATGTATTGACATATATGGATAATATAAAGTGTAATATTTTTAGAAGATACCAGAGTTGTTGTAGGTAATCGTAGATCTGGCTGATACTTAGTCTCAAGCACAAGAGCTTCTTGAAGTTGTTCAAAAAGCGGTTGGATTGCATCCGGTACAGGCGAGCCCGATGTATCCATTCCTGCAATGTGACTGGTAATTTTTACGATGATCGATGGGTTGCGGTGTAGCTTATCCTTGCCACACGGTATTGCAGTCCAACGATAATCGTCACACTACAAGAATGATCCAGCTGGCTAGCCTGATATCTAAAATCAATAATATAACAAATATGCTTATTATAATAATTACTTATAGATAATTCCATTATTTTATTATATTGCTAATAAATATTTTTAATTACTTAAAATTTAATGACTTTCACATTAATTTAATTTTTATTTATTGTTATTAAACTTTATTTGTTCTAGCCCTTCATTGCTAAATTTAAAAATTATTTAATATATATTATTTATATATATATTTATTTAATGTATTATTATATTTTTAAATTTTAAACATGTATTATTTGTATATTTACACTTGTGTTGAATATTATTTATAAACAAATGATTAAGTTAATTATATTATATATAAATTATATATTTTACTCCATATTTACAATTAAAATTCATACATTAGTCAGACACTTAAGAAATTATTTATTAATATAACCGTAATAAATAAATCAGTATCGATATAACATAAAACAGTAATTAAGATTTTACAAATTTCAATCAATTTTAAGATAAAATTTTATATTATTGGATAAATAAGATAAATTCCGAATATTGTTAGCCAATGTGAAACAAAAAACGAAAAAAATTATAATAATTAAATGGTATTCATTTACAATCATCGAATAAATTAATCCAAATTAACTAATATATTTTAAAATTTATTTTCCTTTATTTTAAAAATTATCTTATTTAAATTATATAATTAATAATATACCATGTATATAACTACAAAAACAGTAATCAATTATATTCTATCTATGGTATACACTTCTGCTGACTAATTTAAAATTGATAATCAAACATCTTTTTTTTATTGGATAATAATCGAAGATAATATTTTATTATATAAAAATATTAATAATGAATCCATAATAAAATTTACAATTTTTTTTATTACAAATTTCATAAATAATAATCAATTTCTTTATTTACAAAAGGAAATACGGAACTAAAAGAGTGATTGAAAATACTAAATACGATTTATAAAAGAAAAATTAAATATTTAATTTTGCATTTCTTAATTTATTTTAAATCAATAGAAACATAAATATATGATTTCAATAAACTAACCCCCTATATCAGTACAAATATATAACATACAATTGAAATAAGAACATATTTTTGTATTTTTAAACGGATATATTATAGTTATTATTATTATATTTTGGTATTAGAAGCATTTCAAACCTGTTACCTCCAGTTTAATTAATTTTGATACTTTATACTATAATTGAATAAATATATAATTATGTTTATAATTATATTTAGTTAATTTAAAAATGTTAAACGTAGTTAAAACTATAGAGTTCTACTATAAAAAATATATAAAACATTTTAATTAAATAAATGATGTTAGTGTCATTTATTTAAAATTCTTTATTTAAAATTTAATGATTTAATAAATATATTTTTTAAATAATATTTTTTATTACAGAAACTATATGTTCAGTATTAATAATTATTTATAATTTCGAATTTATAATAATAAATAATTAAAATTTTTAATAAAATAATAATTCATAATAAATAAGCTTTTACATAACCGTTATTCTCATTTTAATGACTAAAATTAACTTACTTTATACTATATTGTACATTTGATATTAATTATCAATTTGTCGATATCTTGAGATAATTATTTGTTAATAACAAAAATACCAGGCAGAATTAAGGAATACAATAAATGCCATCACTACTTTTATCTTTATACAGACGACATACATTAAAAGCGTTAAGGAAAAAACTATTGCATTATATAACATACATATTTATAATTCATCTGTATTCAGATAATTAAAAGAAATATTGATGGAAGATATGTTCATATTTCAGGATGTTTCTAAAATATTTATAATAACAGACTTTCAGTTGTTAAGTTTTATTCCATATTGTAAGTATATTACATATTTTATTTATAAAGAAATTATTATTTTCAATCAAAATTCATGTTGCACAGAGAGTGTATTGTAATTTCTCTTATGGATATTTATGTTCACTGAGAGTATAATTGAGTCTTGTTTTTTGAATAATTGTTCTTAAATAATATATTTTCATTTAATACAATAGAATTTATAAAATAATTAAATGATGAAATGAAATAAAAAATAGTTAATTCGATTATCTATACGTCAAAATATTATTTATGGTCTTCATATATTCATTAGTTCATTCATTCAATATCAACTTTATTACACTAATGTTCATATAAAAGTTTTTAAATCTGTTCTAAAATTACTAATTACATAGTATAAGAATACCTATCATATATTATTCTTTTCAATTATTCAAGAAAAAATTTCCAAATTTCAAGATAATAGTAGAAATTCAAGTTTAAACGCTTTATTCACATTAAATAATAAACCTATTGTTCTAGAAAGTTCCAAAATGGATAAAATGAAAAGAAAAAGATACTTTTTACTGTACTTCCAATTACTGTTTAAGAATAAATAATTCTAATTAAATTGTAAACTATAAAAAATTGAATTGAAATAAGAATTATATCTTATTTAATATTGAAATGTCATATTCCCCACATTATCTCTTTATTAAATACAAAAATATGAAATACACATTATAACAAAAATAATATAATGCAAATTAAAAAATATGTATATATATAAAATAAAAATTTATTTTATATATTTTATATATGCATCATTAAATATTTAATACTTTTAATAACAAATCTAATCATTAAATATTGAATTAAAGTATACTAATTAATAGCTAAGTGTTATAATTAAAATTAAGCAAATTAACACGCAATTAGTCGAACCAAATATAATATTCTAATAAAATTATTGAAAAGATAATAATTTAATCCGAAGCTTCTCTTCAAACATGTATGTATTGTTAAACTAATTGGAACAGACTTAACAAACATGGTTTCTTACGCGTACTTATATTTTAATGTCCCTGCTTATTTAATCAATATGAAAAAAAAAACAATTATGCGATGACTAGTGTTTTTTAATATCTTTTTATTAAAAAACAGGTGCTCAAGAAAACGTGCACGATTTTGTCAATTACTGTTACCGTAAAATTTATGAATTAATTAATTTTAAAGTTTATGAACTTTCTGTACAAAATTAAAAATGCAGTTTATAATCTTAACCAATGAAATGAATAAGGCTGAATGAATAAATGAATAAGTTCAATAAATTAGGATTGGTAGTTCAAATATTTACTATAATTTATCTTCAAATTTACAAGAAAACTAATTTATATTTGTAAATAACATATAAATGTATACAAATAAATAACTTATAAAATTATTACCTTTTCAAAGTATCTTAATCGTTGATACAACATGTCAAATTATCCACACACATATTACCATTCATAAAATATGGTAAAACTAAATAATAGACAATATATTTGAATTATATTTATAATTTTATTAAAAATGTATAAAACAATAGTATATAATTTACTCCACCACTGAGCTGAAATTTCAATAAGTTATCATTTGTATTTTGCCGATAATTTTGCTTTCAATGCGATTAAATTATGTATTATAGTATTTTACTACATCCCCATTAGGCGTAATGCATTGCAATAGTAATATGAAACACCACTATGTATGAATTAATAAAATAGAAATATAAAAATTAACGATTTTTTTATTATTTTTGTTTATATAAAAAAATTAATTGAGACAAATGATATTTTATTAACGTCATAGCCAGATGTTAATAATTTATAACTAACTATAAATCTTCACATACCTAAAATGATTTAATTTATTATTCTCTTAGTAATTTAGATAATACTTGAATTTGTATTTTTATAACTAATATAAATGTGTATGAGAATTACGAAATATTTTTCAGGGCACAATTTTCTTCAGTCATTTAGAATAAGCGGTGTGAAGAAATTATTGTCCACGAGTCATGCACTACATATTTGTTTCATAAACAATAAATTCCCAATAAATTACAGAATTACCAACAAGTACAAAACCCATACCATTTATGAGCTATTTCAATGAAATACGTTTTAATAAATTGTTACAAGCAATTTCGATTATTATTATACCGTACATATATATGTGCGTGTACGATAATAAGTATGCCACCATAAAGCATAACGCGACTTATCTTGATACTTATAATATTGGTATTTTGAAAATTAGCAGCATGAAAATTGTATTATCAAACTTAACTTCAATAAAATTGTTACCTTGATCTATTATTTAGAAAGACTATTAATTTGATACAAAAGAAGATATTAAATAAATAGACAATAATCCTAATAATTGTAATAAAATATTGAAAATAGATCTGTTTTGAATAAAATTTAAAGTAACTAACAGGAACCTGGTGTTTCTAAAAATTAAATTACGTCCTTGAGCTAGAATACTTTCCAGCATTTAATAAACTAATAACTAATAACATTCATACAAAATAAAAGTAATAAAAATGTGGATACGTTAAGTTTTCGTGAATTAGTAATTTATTAAAAAGAAAATAAATTCTGGAACTTATTTTATTGATCACTGCGAATTATTTATTACTGAATATAGTATAATGATGCAAGAAAGTTGGTTAGATTATGAAATTGTGTTTTTATCTGACGTAAGGAAGACTAAGGTGCTACATAATAAGAAATTTGTAGGTTAAGTTACATAATAATTAAATTAACAATAAATTTTTACTACATTACGCGTTAAAATACATATATATATATTATGAAATACTTCCACGAACTACCAGAATAAATTAAAAATAAAATATTTAAATATTAATAATTTATTATTAATAATATAATTGACGTGCGTGTGTGTTTTAAGTGTTCGTGCGCGAGTATGCGTTTGCATGTATATATATGTGTGTAAAATATAAATGTAAATATGCATGAGACCACTGAACACCACAGAATAAATAGAAATTTATTGATTATATATGATGAAAATTGACAGAATTATCATATTTCATCATGTATGTGCATTCCTGGTGTATACACAATTGAAATTAGAATAATTTATGCAGAAAATACATAAATAAAATGAAATGAAAAACTATACAATAGTAATAATTTAAAAAATAATTATAAATATTTAAATGCATTACAATTTGTTTGTTCATCGTGTAAAATACTGTCATTTTAAAGAGAGAGAGAGAGAGAGATCTTTAATGCCACTTTTTATTAATATTAACACTGTTTAAGTTTTTATCATCAAAATAGACATCGGCTAAACCTATGCTTTAAAAATTTTAAAATGCCAATGTAAACAAACAACTCGGCAGACTTCATGTGTGTAGAATGTAGAAGTATAAATTAATTTATAAATAGATGAAAGAGTAATACCGCTCTGTTGATGATCAATCCAAGTATGAAAGTACTTACTCTGTCACTGAAAAGTGGACGAAGATGCAAACCAGGTAGTTTCAGTGCTTGTACGGTAAGTATTGCCTCTTTCCAAGACAAAGGAAGAGTGAGTATACTTAGGTTCGTGCGCTCCAAGCCCGAGTAGCTGATGCAACGCCACTGATGCAGCGTTGAACTGTCAAAAACGCCAAGAGACATGAAACGCACTCGATAGGACGCGTCCAAGAGAAAAAGCGATATTTGCTTTTCTCTCTTCCCTTTCCATAACAAACAGCAACTTATGATTTCATAACTCCCAAGAGAATTCGTATACTTCTAATAAATAATGATTGTGAAACCGGAGCCAATAAAAAGTAACATATAATTCGCTTCACCGTTATACTTATAAATTTTGAAATTTATAACAGCACGGGCTAATAAAGCTCGGGCTGATACAAATTATCTTAAAGTTTCGAGAACAAGCATCTCCTCTCAACTAGGAGCTTCTCCGAGTGCCTCGCAGCAACGGCACTCTTTATCAGTAGTTCTTTTACAATCATCCCAAAGCAGTACACGTACATAGGCATGAACAGTCTCCTCTCGCTTCGAACGTAACAATCCTCTTCTCACAGACTCCGATTTATTTTGTTCATCTTCCTTCTTTTCCTATCCTTTATTGTATGCTCTTAATGCTCACAACGAGCGAATGGTAACACAACAACAACAGGGCACGATAAAACTTGTAACTAGTGACTACGACGAGAGGCTCCTTAGCAAACCCGCTTGTTCCGCGATCCGCTGTTCGAAACGGCCGTCGAATTGCTCATTCCTTGCATTACATATGGTATCGCGTCGTCGGCAACTACGTCGTCGCACACATAGGTGCCGTCGCACGGCTAAACCCACCGTCGTAGCGCGCACGCGCAACAACATATGCTTGAATGCGTGCGACTGTACGTGTGTGTGCACGCGCGCGTATACTTGAGGTAAGATCCTAGGCTTGATCGTTGGTTACATAAATAAAGCTCTCCACAGGCCACTGTCCAGCTCATAGTTGTGTGGGTGCTAGCGATGAAGAATGATGAGGGAGAAGGAAGAAGTCCAGCAGCCCGAACGAAGCCGAAGTTCCTCCGAACTCGCCTCGAACTCGCTCTTCAGTCCATTCCAAGTTTAGGAACGTAACCACTTTGTTTTTATTCGCTTTTTACTTCTCCCTTCGAACGCCGGCTATTTTTAGTACAGAGCCGATCGCTTTGATTAATATTTGCCATGAAGCAGACCTAACGTAGACGCATTTATATTTGTTCATTTATTCTAAACAAACGTTTAAAAAGAGATGTATCATATTAAATAACGAAATTTTACTTGTTTTAGTCATTTTATAAAAGTTGCATAAAAAGTTCCCTTTAATGAAATAAGAGAACAAATAAGTAATCGAAATAAGAATAAAAATATATGCACACGCGCGTGGGTATAATATTCCTTAATCGAAAACTCACGTTATCTAAAAGCCATATCAATATCGCAAATTCATTAATAAGTAAATAAACAATTGTAATGCAACATTAAATCGATTTATTTCGAGATATTGTATAAACTTACATTGTTATTTTAATAATTAAAACATAAATACATTAATTTACTTGCATAATGTGCAAAAATAATCAATTCTGTTTAACAGAAAACGAAAAAAAATTCCTTCTGCTGGAGATTATATTATAATAAAACAAATGATGGAGAAAAAACTTATACCCATAATTAATCCTTAAATGACCCTGTAATTGGAAAATATTTTTTGTGAGAGTTATAACCAAACAATTCTTTTATAAAAATGTTACTTATGTTTCAAGTATTTATGTTTCAACATTATTAAATTAATTTATAAAAATTGTAATACACAAAAGTATAAATAAAAATAAGTAGGTGTCGTCTTATTCAACATTCAAGTAATAAATAAAATTGTATACAATTTATTAAATAAACCGGTTTGTTTCTAAAAATAATAATTAATGGTTATTTTTATTATTGTAATAATTACAATAAAACAAAGATAAAATATAGAACATAAAAATTTTCTATAATATCGAAATACATTGATTCATAAACAATATTTTCAACTTTAAAGATAAATAAGTATAACTGATAATTATAACAAATTATTAATAAATAGTCTTTAAAAAGTACTCGGTCTACTATTTAAAAATATAAAAAATTTAATTTTAACTAAAATTTTATAGAAAAAAATATTTATAGAAAATTATGTATACGTATATATACACATAAAGCGATTGTTAATAAATAAAATATTTCGTATATAAAAATTAATAAAATTCTTTATAATATAATAACCAACAGCCACTTTTCCATTATTTCTAGCAACAATCTGAAATGAATAATTCATTAATTTATGCATCAGTATATCCAAAATTCGAGTCAAGAAACACAATGATTCGTTAAAGAAATTAGCACACGTATATATTTTTGTACTATATGTAATCAAATTATGGTTAAAACAATGATTTTTAAATAAAAACAATAATGTTCATAAAAAATTATCACTTACAACATATGTATATTATAAAGCATTACCTTAAAATAATGATTCAAGATGAAATAGAATTTTAGTAATGCTTATATATTGAAATGTAAATGTAGATTGTTTGATAGTGGCTTAGAATTAGACATTATAATATATGAAAGAAAAGGATAGTAATGATATAAAATTTACATAATATGTCTGCGAGTTCGAACTTGTTACTACCCGATGGGCATAAATAATACAAATGCGTGTGATATCTTTGTTAAAATATTCAGATGCCAATTTTTATACTTTCTAAATAGATCATTCTTAAAATCTGAAAGCACTATTTTATTTTATTCGTACTTTATTTAAAAAATTCAAAATTGTTTCTTCACAAAAATAAAGTTTAATATTAATATTATATTTAAATGTTTCTTTTAAATATGTATTATTTTATAAACTTTATAATACTATATAAATAAATTAACAAAAAAATATATTAATTTTACGATTCTTCATGTATTCTAAGACTGTACACTGCAGAATTCATAATTTGATTAAAAAACAATATAAAATTTTGACTTTATATATGTATTAAATTAAAGCACATTACCATATCATAAAATTAATAACTTAAAATTTATTTGTTTAAAATTGCTGTAGACATTTTAAAAACTTCTACTTATATAATGTAACGATCAGCCAATGATAGATAATTATTGATACAAATATAAGAATAAACACAGAATATAGTGAACATATATAGCCTATAAATTACCTATGCATGCTTACAGAAAACAAATTAATCACCTACATCACAACTACTACCGTAGTTATCGTTTCCTTTGCCATGAAAACTTAAAGAAATTATGATGAATTACATGCAATTTAAATATTAAATCAAACTTATAATCCTTTATCGATCGAAATATAATTTATGGATCCTACTAAATTAATTCGTTTGAAATTAATTTTCGATACCAAGAGTTGCCTACTTTAGATTATAAATAGTGTAAGAGCCTTCTACGTTGCTTCAACAATTGAAAAAATTTATGTATATAGTGAATTGTTTAATCACTACTTAGATTTTAGCCTAAACTAATGACCATTCATGATGCGTGGCGCGTGTACGTATACATATATGTATGAATTATGCTGCGTATCTGTATCTATGTATAAACAATTAAAAATTAATAAGACACCTATCTGGATGAAAAATATTTAAAAATGAAATACTGTAGTGCACAATTGCATTGGTCGATCATGATTAATATCTAATTCATATCGATAGTATTTATTCAAGAAGTATATAAAATTTGTTTTATACAAAATTTGGAAGTTGATTTTTAAAATCAACGTAAAATTCAAATGTTGTATATTTTCTACAGTCTTATAAAATTATTTAATAATTTTTCAACTATTAATCATTTTATTTAATTATAAAATAAAATAATTGCATTATTAATAAATAAAATTTTGTCGATATAAGTATATCATCAAACAAATTTCCTTCAATTATTAGTATTTAATTTAGTATTAAATATTTTATATACAGTATACTAAAATGCAATTTGTAATATTTTTTCGTAAAATTTTATTAACTATTAAAAATAAATTAATGTTATATATATATTAAAAAATAAATATGTTATAATACCGTTAAAAGTTGATACGTGTTAGAAAAACTGTTGTAAATCTAATTCTGCTAATACAGAAAACTAGTAGATTGCTTAACATATCCTTCGAAAATTGATGTTTTCTCATTTTACAACTTCATTATATTTATCTTCGGATAAATATAGTACGAAGAATTCTTTGCATACATCCGAACACATAGCAATAGAAGAACGTTTTAATACAATCCAATGATCCAATATATGAATCTTCTTAATCAGTATAATTCATTGCTATATACAATACATTCTTGAATATGCGAGTAAAGCAAATCGATTTGATATTAAAAGAATCATAACAAATTTAATTTAATCGAATAACTTTCAGGCTTATTGAATTTGGTTGGCTTTGAAATAAATATATATTCAACATTAATAATAAAAAAAATTGCAAGAACTAGTAAAATTGTTGAATACAGTGTAACATTAACTATGTTAACATATTCATTATAAATAATTTAATATTAAATAGACATAAAAACAAATCAAACTTAATACTTAAGATTTAATAAAAATACTTTCTTTTTTTAGAAAATTTAAATAAAAAATTAAACATATATCAAGATCAAACCAATATTAATTTTGAAAAATGAATCCATGTACTTACTGTACTTCTTTCATGAATGAAAAACAATCAAATAAGTTGCATTTTAAGTTGATTTGTGTTTTACCTGTATAATCTAAAAGTTCAAAAATTTTGATTATGTAAACAGTATTAAAAATTTATAGAACAAATATTTAAAGTATTTATGAATAATATAAGTATTTAAATTTTAAGTTATTTTAATCAATATAGATTATTGTAATTTATATTATCGAATTGAATTCTGATTAATTAAATATTACAATTTAACTAAATTAAAAATTATATTACTATTTAAATATTTAATAAGTTTGATTTTGTTAAATTTCCATTTAATATAGTTTAAATTTATAAATATTAATTAATTTAGATAAATCAAAAAAGTATTTATTAATTTCAAAATGATTCGCTAAGACACTTAGGGTTAAAAGATATTCTAACATTTATCTTACAATTAGCTTTAAAAATGTATTAATTCTAACATTTTGTTAAATACGAATCTTATAACAAAATATTCTGTAAAACAATGTATTGTATATCTAAATTATGATATATTATGTTATTCATATAAGTAACAGTTTGGCACAGTTATTTTTTTATATATTAAAATTTTTAATTAATTTGCACAAGAAGACGTTACAAACGGGAAAAAAATTTTTTAATTTAATAATTAAATAAAGTTAAATTAAATTAAGTTTTTTTACTAGTCCAATATTTAATCACTTTAATATTTACTAAGTATTAAGTAAATAAATTATTATTTAAAAAAAAATATTTGTCTACAATTCTTATTGTTTATTACAAATAAAAAGTAATGTAATCTATAAAATAAAATTATAATACTGATTTTGATCTATATTAATGAAATTTATAAATGATTACTATAAAATACTTGACAATTATATTATATATATTAACTTCGAAATCATTTATAGTACAAAGATAAAATATTACAAGATAATATAGTATAAAGATAAGTTAAAATTTTTTTTCTGGAAGTCTAGAATATTTTTAATTAATTTATTATTTACAGAAAATAAAAAATTTTTCTTAATCCATCTTAAATGAGTATAGTAAAAGTATATTAAAATATTATTTCACATTATCTTATCTTGATTTTAGAATGATTTTAAAATGTATTAAAAAATTTAAAAAATTTTGATATTGTAACTTTTAAATAATTATATTTATATAAAACACGTAAATAAAATCGATTTGAAAATTAAACCAATATGTTCTTACTTATTGAAAAAACTTAAATTTAGTGAATAATAAATTTTAATAAAATTAAATAAACTAACCTTCTTATCAATTTATACGTTGAAAGATTAGTTTGACTTTTTCAATTGAATGTGATTGAAACGCGCTTAATAATTTCACAGAGAAAATGAAATTTAATTCATACTGCATAATATACTAAAACTTTAAAACCAATTGAGCACAATGTAATAAATTGTTTTGACCATTAAATTTATTTTACATTATATGATTACAAATTTTGCAATTTTTCATTTATATAATATATGTTTATCGTTTATTTCCATTATTGTAAAACCCTAATATGCGGTAATACCATCTAGTTTAAAACATTATTCCACGCCTATATATATTTCTATGACTATATTATCAACACTTAATTATAATATTAAATATTATTATTATATCATGCTATATATTTATTATTAGACACATATATCATTATATTATGTACCAAATATTGTATAATGATGACGTTGTAATTGATAGAATTATAAAGCACACATTTCTTGTCATAATAAACATTAAAAATGGCAATTAACAATTCGGGCAAATAATGACACATGGAGAATTTTTTAAACTTTTTTAAAAATTCGAATTCTATAAGTGATTGGTTTAAAGAAAAACAAGCATCGGTACTCTTGTCCACATTTAAGCAGGCAACTATTGCTTCAATCTCACACTCGGTTTTGCTGGTCGTGAAGAAACATAAAATAAATATATTCGATTAAAGAATAAGGTGATAAAATTTATCGAAAAAAGTTCATATTAAAATTAACCGATAAAGAACAGAACGTTGTGACCATCCATACACAAACCAGGAAACAAAACCTTGACATCACTATGGTCATTATGTTCTCTCTTTCTCTGGTGCTGAATAAGTAAATTCAGAGACTTTAAAATACACCTATATTTTTAAAGCACAATGTCGAATTCTTTTGAGTGAAAAACCAATTAGTAATTCAAGTACGTGGGAGATAATGAGTAATAGTCTCGATACACGTAAGCAAAGAAGGAAACTGTGTGGGTAATTGCTATGAGTGGCCCGTTTTGTTCAGTCTAGTGAGGTGGTTTGTGGAAGGGGAGTGACGAAAGGATAGGTAATGATTTAAGCATTTCTTATGTTTACTTCAAACATCAGTAGGTAAAGACGGTTGCAAAAAAGTCCGTCCATTTTCGTGACATGGAGGAGGGAATGATATCAGTAGATTTGTAATTATTAATATTAAGTTACTCACCCGGATGCGTTCCGCTGACGGCGTTCAAATTGGAAGATCAACCAATGCCTTTCTTGTTTGTTATTAGATGAGTTGAGGAAGAAAAAAGAAGAGATCTCCAAAATCGCTGTACGAAGCTCCGTAACGTTTTGACTTCTAAAACGTTGCATGCAATAGCCGTAATCCCCTTCCCCATGTACAGCCAAATTCCAAGCGTTTCCTTTGTAATATACTTGTGACAGTAACTAGAATAAAGGAGTTAAGAATAAAGGAATGTTTGCAGAGAAGTACGACAAGAGGGGAAGTCGAAATCTCCACATTAAATGTCAAAATTTACAAATTGAATGAAAAATATACGTAGCTGTAACTTAATTTGTACAATTCTGAAAATTTTTATTTTTATAATTGTCTGCTGAACATCTAGTCAAGCGCATGCGCATTATTATCTCTCGTGAGATTTGGTTATGATTTAATTTTTTATTAATATTCTAAAAACTTAGAAATATTATACAGATTTGTCAGCGAGGTAGTAACTTCAACTTTGAATAGTTTCCACAGCTTTCAGGATATTGAATTTAATAAAAGAATTTTAAGAATTTGATGAAACACTGACAATCGAAAATTGTAGAGTATCTCAAATTTAACTTTATTTTATAAAAACTATTAAGAGTAAAAAATTTAAACAAATTAAAATATGTATTTTTAATATTTGCGCGTTGAAATATTAAATCTGAAGAAATAAATGCAATAAAATAGTAAGTAGAACCTTTAATATAAGAAGTGATAAAAGAAGCTGCAAGAATAGTGAATCAGATTTATGATTCGCCATTACATGATACACATGTATACGTAATGATGCAATGCATTATGCATAAAATTATTTAAGTTCTACTCTTAACAATTGTAGAGAAACGATAGTGGTTGAGATTGCATTAATATATCATAAGTAAAATAAAAATGATACTTGCTTTTTTAATTTCTGAAGAAATTAAATTTGAATATTGAAAGAATATAAGAATATTAATATTTATCATTAACTAATATTTATCATTTGAACTAAGATAATTTTATCTTATTTAATAATTATATTTCCATTGTTATTAAAGAAAAAATAGTTCTTGCACAGTACTTCCAAATTGCAGCATTTTAAATAATTTATTTGTTACAAAGATAAAAATGAACTGAATTTTGAAAGCAAATAATGCTTATATCAAATATTACATTCACACTAAGTTTGTAAATATAATGCTTTTTTATGAAATCAATTACGTTAATTGAATACAAAATTATGCAATGTATATAATATATAATTAATCGTTTATTTAATCTTTTTATGATTATTAATTTAATACAATTTAGTATTTATACTTATATATACATAGTCTTGTTTTCAATTTTTAATTGATTGATAGTTAATTCTCACTTTTTCTCATGAAAATTATACTACTTTACCCCAATTATTAAGATATATTAAGATAAGGAAGGAATTGATTTTATTATCCTTGGTAGAATAACAAAATAAGATACTGATGCACTTGTATTTTCAATCAAACCTTAATCATGTATAAATATTATTATCGAATTTTTTAATTCGTTAAGTGTGATATTTTTATAATATTATGTATAATATTATAAAATAATAATCTATATATTTATATACATGTTTATGTTTTAATTAAAAAAATTTGCATACTATGTTATTACTTCAATATGTGTATTTTATTTAATTTAGTAACATTTTATTTATGACTTATATTATTTTACATTTATAATTGTAATAATAACAATTATATTTACAATAAAAAAAAATTTATTTTCGATGTAAATTTGATGAAACTTTATCATAAATGATTTGATTGCTATTTATATTAGTTGTAGCTAAAGTAATTAAAATTTTAATAACTTTAATAAAATCTTTAATGCATACATTTTATTATCAGTATAGCTGGCATAGCCTAATTTTTTATTATTGTTAAAATATAATTAAAATTTCTGGAAATGAAACTTATTTTAAATTTTACTTTTTTTATTTGACTACCATACCATTGATTATATACCTTTCAAATTCAATATTTATTTAGTCGATATTTAATTCATTCTTTAATATTAAATGATTTTATACTGTAGATATCAATGTTAATAAAAATACAATAAAGCTTTGTTATATAATAATTTTGTCTTTAATTTATTGAAATACAATTAAATTTTGTACAAATGGAAAATATACTTATATTTTTAAACAAGTCTAATTTATCACACTATAAGTCTTTTTATTCTCTTATTTTCTTCATAACTCGTCAAGTGTTCTATTGAATAATGAAAATGACTAAAAAATTATTAAAAATAAATAAAATTGAATTTTTAATTATGATTTAACTATTTTGACTAAAATTGAATATGTACTATTATTGACTTCAATTTGAACATTCTCCATAATATGGCACATAACAAACAAACAACATAACATATATATATATATATATAACTTAACGTATATAACATATAACAAATGTATTTTAAATAAAAAATGTTCTTAATTTTAATTCTTACCCTAGAATAATTGTTATTTTATAAGCGGAATGAAAAATTAAATACCTCATAGCCAATCATACATTCTACTGAATAAATATGAATGCTAGAATATATCTTCTATTTATTTGTGATGTTTTAATTAAAGAAATTAATTACATATTATCTTTATATAGAATCCGAATTTATTTTTAATTCACTACAACGTTCCAATAACCAAATTTAATAAAAAAACATCTATCTAATAATGAGTACTCAAATTATTATGTATGTTTCTTTTATCTTGTAGACAAAAAAATATATAATAAATCACTGGCAATGTTTTAAAAAATTTCTATTATTAATTTTAGTATTAAATAATTCTTTATCTTCATATATGAAGGATATAAATTACGAACTCAAATTTTGCAAATGTAAATTAAAGAAAAATATATAAATCTTATTTCAATTTATACAATATTAAAATATTCATATCAATTAAAATTGTAAAAAAGTGTTCTACAATTAATACCTTTGTGTATCTAAACGATTATATTATAAAAAATTATGATTGTATGATTAATTATAAATTAAAATGCATATACATTTATGTGATTAAATGTAGTTAATATTACTCTTTAAATAAATAAAGTCGTATTTAATACCTGTGTCAGAATGTTATAATAATACTTAAACATTTTTGTTTATTAATTACTATTTAAAATCTACTATTTATTATTAATTCTATATAATTTTAATATTCTAAATGTATGATTTTAGAAAATAATTATTGTTTTCATTTTTATAAATGTTCATAAAATAATTTTATTTTTTAATAATTGTGGTGAATGTTTATTTCATAAAAATAGCATCCCTAAACAATCTATACCTATTTTTTCTATTATTTATTCTTGATAAGATATTAATTATTTTTATAAGTATTTTTATATCTTTCAAACTAATTAAAGTTTTCATTATTATTACTATTAAATATTGATACATGTGTAATTTAATTTTGATTAACATCTATAAATTAACAAATTAATTTTTAATAACCATAATGAAATATTCAATTAATTAATGCAATAATTTAAATATTCTTAAATTTTATTTCTAATTTGAAATTGACTTATGTACTTATATATAACTGAAATAATTTATTATAACGAATAACACATACAATTTTTTAAATATTTTTTATACAGATTAGACAATATTTTGTTTGAAAATTAAAAAATAATAATTAATAATAAATACCATCCGTAGAAGATATTATAGATTGAAATTTGACATATGCTAGAATGAAAAGACACTTAAAAAATATGATAGAATTATAATGTATTTCATTTTTTCTTTCTTATTTTTATTATATGTAAATGAGTTATTGAATTTGTTCAATTGATATATATATATCTATATATATATATATATATATATATACATGTTTAATTGTAAATATTCATTCAATTTAAGCTATTTTTCGTAAGAAGAAACATTTAATATATATATATCTATATAAATAAACACTTATAAATTCATAGAAAAAGAAAAATAATGTAAAGTAATAATAGAATTTTTAGTCACTGATTTAATAAAATTATAAATAATATTATTATGAAAATAATCATTTTATGTAATGAACTTTTATTTAATAGTATATTGAATTAAAAAAAAGAATTAACTATTATATAATACTATAAATTACTATATACTAATCAATATACTAATCAATTATCAAAGTATAAAGAGTTAAATATATTTAAAATGTATTCAACAAATTCGAATTACATTTTATGATTGTTGTAATATAAAATCAAATACAAGATACTTTAATGCTGCATATTCCATTTAAAAGAAATTAGAATTTTAATTAACCTACCTCATAATGTTCATTTAAATAAAAAAATTTTATAAAAAGGATCACAGATTGAAAAACTTTCAAATTCAAATTTAATTAATATTCTTTTTTATAAAATTATTACATATTATAAGATTTAATGAATAAAATAAATATTGTTTTGACTTTCTTATGCCATGCTAAAAATTAAATAATAATTAGTATTTCGTTTATAAATCAAATAATTAGTCTGATTTTTATTGTTGAATAGGGTATATACATGGGCAAAGTTAACATATTAATCTTCATCTATTTATTCGAATTAATTTATTCCTATATTAACTTATCTATTTATTCTGAATCACAAAAAGTTTTACATATAAAATATTTATGTGAACAATGTTTCACAACAAATTCTAAATAGTAGTTATTACTACATTAGTAATTTAATTTTTTATATAAATAAATAAATATTTAAATGCATAATAAGAAATATTAAACCATTTCTGAAAGTATGCGCACCACTATCATTTTGTTTCATTCAATACCTTTTTGTCTTTTAAACTTTACTATTTCTTATTTATTGAATTTATATATTTAAAGTGGTTTTATTATTCAAAAGTTAATAATGAATCAACAATGTTTTTAATAATAAAATATATATTCATTATATTAATTTATTTTAATATTGATTCTGAACAAAGCATCTTACAGAGTTTTGTTATTAATCAAATATATTTATCGTGTAATCTTAATACCTAAAGTAAATTAATTTTAGCTGTGAAATTCATATTTGAATATTATCTAATATTATTATAACTTATTAACTTCATGAATTTTTACAAAATTAATTTCTTTACTTATCTACATCAACTTTATACTTTTTATTTACGTATTCTTTATTATTTGAATATATAATTAACATTGAATTTTTTTAATTTAGTAAATTTTAATCTTTTCTATTTTTAATTTTTATTTTAATATTTTTATTAAACTGTAGTTTTTCTAATTAAATACATCATTTCACTTGAATTTATCGATTTTGTTTATAACTATTGTATTTTCATTTTATCCTTTTATTTAATAGAACAATTTTTCATATGTTCTTTTATAGTTAGTTAATTATTTCATTTCCCAATGTTTGACGGTAATCTGAATTGAAAATTAAATTAATATTTGTTTATTTTATGTTGCTCCATTTTTTATTTAAATTTTAATTTCATTATAAGAAGACTTCGTCACACTGAATTCTCTGTACTAAATTTTGCTTATATGTCAATTATTTCTTCTTTATTCACTAATAAATAGCTTTTAATTTTATATTTCAATTTCTTCTCATTTATTTAATAATTTTTTTTTTATTTCTATCTATATTATTACGTTATTATTTACTTATATTTGTATTATTAATCTAAGTATTTTTCTCATGTATTGGCAATTAAATTAAAAAATAAATTAAATTAAATTAACATATTAAGCGTTATACACATACAAATTTCTTTCCAAGTATAGACCATTTTTTTAATTTTGAAAACTCGCAATGTTTTCTGTTTATCACAATTTTAAAAAATTTTTCTTTTTATAGTAAAGACACCAAGGTACTTTCTCTTTTTTTTATTTTATAATTAAATCACTTTTATCCTATGTAATATTGATATTTTATATATAACATGAATTTTCTGAATAATTTATCTTATAATTTTAATTATTTTAAATTACATACTTCCAAATTGTTTAATACCTATCCCTTTCTCGTCTATGTAAAAATAGATCATTTTGTAGGTTTTAAAAATGAATTTAATTCTTATTGCTATTTAATTAACTTAATAAGCATATTTCGTTGTATATAAATATAAATATTTATCATATATAATCGAATTTTAAATGATATAAAAAGAACATTGCATTTATCAAAGATTTATAGTCAAATATACAGATAATTTGTCGATTTAAAAGATCTTATATTAAATAGAAAAAAATTTTCAAATTTAAATTACAAATATTTGTAAGTTTTAGAAAAATTTATAAATATTATATTAGATGTACAATAAAATCAAATTGTCATAATTCTAAATATTTTTATTTTCAGTAATAACCTTAAAAAACTTTCACATTTTAAAAACCATTATATTCTATTTTTATAAATTAAACTTTTAGTTTCTGTACCTGTAACAGTTTTTAATTTAAAAAAATATAACTTAATCTAAATAACAATTTTTACAGTTATTCCGGGTAATGTTAAATTTGGTCTTTTTTACATTTTTAATTAATATAAGTCAGTGTCAATTGACTGAAATATTTTATATTTTTCTTAGTATGGAGTATGAACTGATAAGATCAGCAAAGTTATAATGTTTTCACTGCTAAATGTTTGGTTCAGTAAAATTTAAATATATCTCTGCAAGTAAATAACATATTGTTCAATTTTGTTACTTAACAGGGATATTATGACTGTGTTGATCAAATTCTAGTGCTTTTTTCCTTTTCAAAAATTCTATCTGTTTTACCGCTACTTCTAATTCATATAAATGATGGTCATATACTTTTGGCGCTATTGTACGCATAGCTGCTGCTAGATTATATAAATACTCAGTGTTATGACCACTATTGCCAGCACATTCTGCTATATGACCAGCTATTGTATCGATATCTTCATATCCTGCAAAATTCGGATTACATTTATGTCCTATATAAATAAACAAATGAAATGGTTTTTCCACTAGTTGTGAATGATTGACTGGATGGAAAAGAACATCTTTTTTCTCGTAATTTGTTTCCCGATAATCAAGATGTCGTGTTACACTTTCAATATTTTCACTGGCTATTTCATAGGCACATCCCCAAACTTCATCTTCTTCATTATTGGAAACTAGAAGAGTAACTACTCTTCCTGGCTAAAATACAATATTATAAATATTAATAAAAAATTGAGCAAAATCCGATTTAAATTACAAAGTAAGTAAAGTTACAATTAATGAATTGATTAAAAATTTAATATTTTAATACAAAAGATATATGAATTCATTTAAATTTATTGTTGCAATGTTATAAAATAAGTTTGTACTGTAGATATGATTTTGTACCTGTTTAACAGGAAGTATAATACTGGTCTTGGTATTAAAACATTTTAACTAAGTTATAAAATATCAAATTAAACTATTGATGATTGATATATAGTAAAGATGCAATGTGAAAATTAAAATTGTAAAAAAATTTATCCTTATTTTAAAATATAAAATAGATTATCTATCTATTATACTACTAACTATTATAAAATTAATTTTGAATTACTCACGCGACTTGGAATGCCTCTATGATCGGTACTTTTTTGATAGAATCTTCTCACGTACCCTTTGATATAGCCAATTACTTTTCTTTCATATGGAAAATCAGCCTTCCATATTAAAGAGCCATAGCCAAATACCCACATATTTTTTTCTTGTTTACTAAAGAAAGTAAGGAAATAGAAGAGTTTGTAATATAAATAATTTATTTAAAAAAGATTAAATACACTATTATAAGAAAAGAAAATGACAATATTATATTTATATTTGCATGGTGCAAGCATGTAATGACTAGCAGGAAATGTCAGACAATATATTTTGTTCCTGTGGAAAGAAAGTTGTTGAGTAACTTTGTTGATTGTAAGACAAGATATGGGGAAGGGGAGGCAGACATCAAGTTACACATGAAATAAATAAAAAAGCTTGCTGAAATACGAGTGTGCTATTTGAGACCGTTCATCATTTTATTATGTTTGAAATAAAATTAGTTGGTACATAAAATTTGCACATGCAACTGAAAATATTCAAAGTCGAATTTGCGTTATGTTGATTCTCATGAAAATATGCATATATATTTAATAAACTACATGCCTTTATTCAATAGTTCTAAAGTCATTGTACATATCTGCATGCATGCATACACACACTCTCGCGCGTACGCGCGCGCACAGATTTCCAGGCAAATGCGTACACGACTGATA
>NW_011948419.1:6985268-7127652 GCF_000503995.2 Ceratosolen solmsi marchali | reverse complement strand
TGCATGAGTTCGCGCAGGAGCAGCGCAGGTGCGAGCAGGCATGTGCACAGAACACATATCGCTGTGTATCCACGTAACCCAGCAAGGTCATTGTCGCAAAAAATAGTTATGATCAGAGCCGCGTGTGCGCAATGTGACGAGTTAGCCAAATGAAAGAGAGAAGTAAAAGAAAACATAAATAGATGGTAGGAGTACCTCTTCATAATCGATCGGCAACGACACTTCACTTAATACTGATATATCACGAATTGGCAAGAAAATCAACTTCTTGTAGGATTAGGAGCAGGAGCAGCTGTCGCAGTCGTGCTCCTCGCTCCACGGACGAAAAGGTTGTAATGAGCGAACGACGGCACGAGCGTGGTAGCATCCCGCTACGGCCCACGCAAGTTTCAAGGCGAATGATGTAACCTTGCGTCAGTTGTCGGCTTTACGATTCTTTGGTGCTTCGAACGGGGAATCGGCACGCAAAGAGCACACCCGACCAGAAGATAAACTAAGCTAAATCGACGAAGAACCACCCATCATTCCGACCCCTGACCAGTGCTCCGTGCAGTCCAACTTTTCCGAGTCGTCCGATTCGTCATTCGTAATGTCGACGTCGATGCCGCCGATACTGCGTCATACATTTTATTCTGTTTTTGCGCGCGCGCATCCACCCCACTTACTTTACGATTAACAAAGAACTTACAGAACCGCAAGATTTGCGATTGCTAAGACTCAATGATGCTTGCCCCAGAAAGAATCTGCGTAGCTGATTCTGAAAACTCGGTACTGTTAAAAATATGAGAATACCCTGTTGCTCGCCACTCGTTTTGGAAGCTTTGACAAATGTTGTCTTTACGAGATAATGTGCGATTTTAATGTTCAGTCCATTAGGCCGGCCCACTTCGAGTCATCTAATTGTCAAGTATCATGTCATTTTGTCAGCCCTTATCGAGCGCGTGTTAATAATTCAGCCGTTACATTTATCTATACAGCTTGCTAAACACCCGTTTCAACGACCAACAATCCAATTCGATAATTGCTAAATAAAGATAATAGAGCAATTCTTTCATTGCACGTCTTTCATGCTAAAAACTACTATTCAATTTATGATGGCAACCTCGTACACTATTGCTATTTAGCTATTAAACTAGGCTTATCCCTTTGAAATCCTTCGCTAACTTAAAAATAATCTCAAAATTTTCATTGAGTCCACGTTACTCGTATACATTGATTTTTTTTAATGAATGCAAGATATATGCATGCAGCAGTAGTTTATATATTGTAATTCGCGCGATAAAGCGATAATATTACAAAGGTGGGTTGGCAAAGTGTTCGCCATATTCAAAGATTTGTTATTCGATAAAGTAAAAATAATCTTATTTATTAAACAAGTTTTGAAAATAAATCAATAATTTATCTTTAAAATTTTACCATAAACATTGATAAAATATTATTATCTAGATGCATTAAACTGCCTGCTATAAACAATTGTTTTTTCAAACTATATTTCATTCGACGAGTTATATCTGCTTAAACATTCAACATACTATATACTTAATGATTTAAAGAAAGCTCATCCTCATTCAACGTAAGAATAATACTTTTCTCCTTCGCATTTAATTTTCTCAGCGTATTTTATCATTCTTTATTTCAATGCATCCTGATTTACTTCTATTCTATCTGCTATTTTGTTACTTCCTATTTTAATTACATGTCTCGCCCACCATCGCTCGCGTAATTTAATTATCATCAGTGAATCGAGCATGAAATCGCGATTGCTCAGTTAACAAAAGTTTAGTCTGAAACTTTTTAAAACCAACTTCCTCGTTTCAATAGTTCTGTGTCAAATTTCATTTAACATTTATTTCTTTCTATTAATCGTATTACTGATGAGTTGGATTTTACCTTAAACTATAGATATATTAATTATAAAACTAAAATCTCCATTTTAAATGAAAAATAAAGGACTAAAAATAAAAAAAAAACAGAAAAATAATCTGACAAAATAATATGTGTCTCCAGACGCTCTACAGAAAAAAATAACAAAAAGAAAGGGATAATTTCTAGCATTGATAATGTGAATTCTATTAATTTTTATTTTCTTAAGCTATTAAATATTAAAAATTAATTTCATAGTTTAAATCTTTTTTATATTTTGAAGCTTCAAATAAATATAATATAACATTTTGAATGATATTTATAAAATGATTTTTTAACTGACAGTTTCATATTTTAAATAATGCACTTCCAGCCATATTCCAACCAATATTGTTGTAAAAATGTTAAATTTATTATTTTAACTATAAAATACTAAATTATCAATATAAGATAAAAACATGATATACCTTAAAGTGATATAAAAATAATTAATAAAATTACAAAAACAGTAATTGAAAATTAAATATAATTATAAATATCATCATTAATATAATTCCGTTAATTAAATTACAAAAAATTATATTTTTTCAATCTAAAGGATTTAAACCCTGTAGGAAATGACTTCATTAGTATGTATCAAAACACAAATAGAATTTTTCAGTTTTTAACGATTTATTGATATTTTTATACTCATTATTATAGCGCTTATTAATTATAGAAGGTAAATTAATTGAAGGTGAAAAACCCATAATTACAATATTTATATTTAAATCAGAGTAAGATATTAAAATGTTAATTCCTATGCATTAACCGACCATCGACAAATAATTATTACCAATATTATTGTACGGATAAAATAAAAAAATTTCCGATTTGTTATTATATTATTTTATTAACCCTTTAACAAATTATTGTGTATATATTTATTAGTATTTGTTTTAAAAAAATTTTAAATATTTTTTTTCAAATGGAAGGATCATCTTTTCAAGTACAAAATAAAATTATTAAAGCCTTATATCATGTTATATATTAATTCAATTTATTATATATAATACAAAATTTATTTGAATTAAATAAAGATTCAAGGAATATTAAAAATATTTACAGATGGCTTTATATTTATTATAATGTAAATTATAAGTTTAAAGTATTATTCTATAAATTTTTTTAAACTGTTAAATAAATAAAATATTTTATATTTTAAAACTAAATACTATTGGCTCAGAATAGCAACCTTAAACAGCAAAATTGTTTCGGTCAATGTGACGTAAGAGTTTGTGAAATTGAATTTATGGTAAGTTTCCAAAGTAAATATAGCCACTATTTATTTAACGTTGTTAATAATATATTAAATCATTATCTAGATATTTAAAAATATATATATTAACTTTATTAATTTAAAATTATTGGATGCATGTACATTTAAAATGGCTATGTATACAAATCATTTTGCTATTTTATAATTTTATTAATTTTATCATTTTTATTAACTTTACTTTTGTATTGGATTTTTAAAAATTGTCTAATTATATTATAGTATTTTTATTATTATAGTATTATGATATTATAATGTTATAATATAATATTAAAATATTAAAATACAATTATATTTTATACATATTAAATAATTCATTATACTGCCTTCTATGTGTCTTATTTTTATATTTATTTTATATTATGAATATATTTTCTGGGATATTCATGTACTATCTACATCTAAAGCTGAATAATTATAAAAAATCTGTAAAATGCAAAATATCAATGATTTAAATACATTAAATATTGATATGCTCATATCTCAAACTAAAAATTATTAACGTCTATATTTTTGTGTGTAATAGATGATATATTTTTTGTCTAGAATATTAATTTTGTATGTTATATAATTATTTTTGTTTTGTTATATTTTTTTCCTTAAAATATGTTCTAATATATTTATTTATTTACGTTCATTTAAATTACTGCATTAGTTATATATAACTTTAATTAAACATTAAAATTACTCATAGTTAATATTTACCCATTTAATTCTGAAAGATATGAATTTTACTTATACACTCTCTTTTTTCCAAAATACTAATATAAGTTATTAATTTACACGATAATAGCTTTAATTTATTCTTTTTAAATATCACTTTATTTTAAAATTTTTTTGATTTTATAATATTTTTTATTGAATTCTTTTTATTTATAATAAATACATGTTAAATTAAAAATATATAAATGTAAAATTTATGCAATTATTATGTTAAGTGCTAGGCAGTATATAAAAACTGTATATTATACTAGTAAATACAATTCTTCTTGTGCAATTGTTGAACTTCTAATTAAATTTATAATATTCAACTTTAACATAAAATTTTTATTAACAATATATTTGTATTAACACCCGATAACTGTATAAAATTATGTCTCTCGCGATATTTGTTATAGACTTTATTAATAGCAGTTTTTTGGGAAAATATTAATTTAATTTTTGTTCGGATAATTATTACATTTATTTAATTGTATAAATAATTACACGGTAATTATTTTTTAAATATTATATACATTTCCATACTTGAAAAATTAATATCTTTAATCACAAGGACCAACTTTTAACTTATTTGTTTCTGTTCTACTTATTTTCTCAATAATATTTATATTATATTAAGACGCAAAAAGTAATTGATTTGTCTAAATTTTCTTCGATAAATATGACAATTAATAATTAATTAAATTTTGGAAATTATAATGTTACAAAATTATTAAATTTAACAAAATTATGTTAGGTCTAATTGTGTACATTTTTGTGTTAATGTGAGAGTTAAGAGAATTTTAATGAATTATCTGTTATGAAATTAAATAGTTATGTAACGTGTTTGGTAAAAATATTTTTTTACTTATGTTGAATTAATATAAATTGATTGTTTGAATTTATGCTTTAAATTTATGAATTTAAAGATAATTGAATTAGTGTTTTAATTTAAAAATATATTTTTATGGACTGCAATTATATAATACATTATGAAATTCTATAAAATAAACATTTTTTCTTTTATTTTGACCTTCAGATTTTTGTATAATTCTGCATAATTATGATTGTTTATTATAAAATTCTGTCTTTTCTGTTTTTTTATTATTCATTTATTTTAACAGAAATATACTATAAATTATTAAATATTTGTTTGAAATTGAATTTTTTTAATTTTTGCTTTTCAAATTTTCAAATTTAGATAATTAAAACATATTTTTTGATACATTAAAAATATTTTTATGATCTTTTTCATCTCTTCGCATTTTGCATTTTGTAAATCATAGAAAATCTTTTAAGAACTTTCAGTTGGGATTGAATGAAACATGTACATGTACTTGGCTGATTTAACATATACCTCCTAGGAAAATATATATTATGGTTATGACAAAGTTCTTATATATTTTATATTATATCGAAAATATTTATATATTTTTTTTTCAGTATACATTCATCTTACTATGCAGTCAAAGCAATTCGAGGTATTTAACTTTTTTTAATTAGAATAAAAAGACAAATTAGGTTTACGTATCTATTTCATTTATCTCTCAACAGTACAATATGACTAGCATATTTATTTGCGTAGCTGAAGTTTAGTTATAAAATATTCATTCAAAATAAGAGCATTGACTTAGACATTATATATACCACCAACGTATTGTCAATATTGTGTACATCGTCAATATATTATAAGACCATGATGACATGCGTTTGAATATCTAATGCATACTTATTCTTAATGGCTGTATGCCCCTGCCTCTGTAATTAAATCTTGTGTTTCATAAATTGTCATTTAAATTCTTATCTTTATTTTTGAATAGTTAATTAATAGAAAAGTAAAAAATTTAACACAATGTTTTAATTAAAAATTAATATTTGTAAATAAGAATTACATATGTTATATTTTTAATATAATCAGAATACATTTTTAAATTACTTAATTAATACTCATAGTTGTAATATAATAAGCAATATATTGCTCATTATATTATTGCTTATGCCTTTATTGTTTATACATATAATATATAATATATAATAGTATTTGTTCATTAAAAATAAATTAATATGTTCATTATTATTTATTGATTTCATACCATTTAAGATTAGATATGTATACTTTAAATTTAACCTAATAGATCAGCTTTAATAACCTTTTTGGTACAATAATCACTTGCCATTTTTTAAAGTCAAAACATTTTTTAGATTTATTTGAGTCCATTTTAACACTGAATCTATATCGTAAATTAATTGATATATTTCTTAAGTGTTTATTTTTAATTTACTAGAAGCAGCATGATATTTCATGGTAATGTAAATGTATTAAATAGATAATATTAATTTATATTTGAACTTTTTTCTTTGAAAAAACCATTATAATATTTTAACTAAAAATTTGAGTCAAAATCTTAAAATTTCATTATTTAATGAATTGTAATAATTTTGTATCCAAGCAAATCTTTAAATATTAGATCATTAAATATTATAAATTGAAATACTAGAATAATAAAATAATATCAATAATATATGTATAATTTATTCATTCTTGTTAAGTTTTTAATTAAAAAGTATTTAAAGGAATTTAAATGATGTTTAACTTTTTTCGATTTTCATAAAATCATTCTATAAATGTTGATCCATATCCTGCACAATAAATTAATATATATACATGTAATATAATACGATGATTGTATAATCATTTCTTTTTTTTCGAATGACAATCATTTCTTTTTTTTCGAATGACAATCATTTTCAACTAACTTTTTCAAGAACATGATTAAAAAAATTTAAGTGTTTTTCTTCAACTACTATTATTTTATAAATATATGTAAATAGAATTTCTTATTATGAAATGAAAATACTTTTACTGAATACCCGGAAATAATTGTTGAATATTTTATCTTACATTGTTTAAATTTAAAATTATATCTTTTTCTATCGAATAAAACTCTATAGTTTATTTCTAAATATTAAAATGTTTATAAGATATTTAAGAATATACGTACATATTGTGTTAGAAGAATAAAATACATATAAAATTGCTTTTCATGAAAAATTTTGTTTTAAATCTTCATCAAATTTGAAATATTCCTTAAAATTATATTAGATTATTTTATGTTCTAATTTATAAATATGGACCAATAATATAGACTTTCACTTATATTTAATACATTTTTTAAATATTTTCATAAAGATTATTAAATGTAACAGATAATTAATAAATATTTATTATTGAACTATTAGCTACCTTAAAAATCATATACGTATATTTTCATGAATTTATTAACCTTCAACGGTAAAATTTTTGTAAACGAAAAATTTTGAAATATAAATAAGTATATGATAATTTTACATAATACATAAATTTCATATATGTATCATTTTTAATGGTGAAAAATTATTTCCTATTTTAAATTAAATTATTAATATATATGTAAATATATTTGTGTAATAACAAAATATGTCTTAAAACTTTTTAAAACCTTTCATTATTATATTATCGTAGATAAAATAAAATAATAATAAAAAATTTAATCTATTTCTCTTAAAGTATGATTTTTTAACTCTTTACAAGTTATTTATAATGTCGTTATATTATCACAATAGAATTTTTATTTCTCTTTAATCGTTAATTCTATTTTATAAATTATAATTAATAATTAATTTAATAAAATATTAAAAATTGCTTGAATTTTAAGACTATTCAAATTGATTAAATAATATATTAAATTTAACGTTATTTTTAGTTAGTTCGAACATGAAAATTAAAACTTATAAAAAATTAAGTTTTGTAGATAAATATATAGAATACTTTTAAAAATTTTGTGATAGATTACAAGAAGAAAACTGAAAAAACGAGGAATTATGTGAATGATACTTATGGAATACATAAGAAATCAGCTGAAATAAAACGTAAAGCCGAGGTCGTGCAGTGGTGTTGTGCTCATATTTATTTCACAATTTCGATTTACAAATCTTATCATTCGCTTATTAGTTACACAAATTCTCTATACTGTAGAAACATGATAAAAAATTGTTATGTTATCTATACAAAAAAAATTAACAACAAAATTAATTTTTGTCGTCTGAATGATCGAATTATTAATTGTTATTATAGTATTAAGTATTTAGGTACTATGTTTTTATTATTTTGTAGTGTGCCTAGTGTGAAATATAATTTATATAAAAATGAAATAAAATTTTAAAACATTATTTTTAAAATATTAGTTAAATTATATTATTTAGTTTGTATCTTATTTTATTATGATTACCAAAACATTTTTCACTTTAGTACGGTATTTGTTTTTATAAAAAATTTCTTGATATAATTTTTTTATCTTATTAAATTTTAATTTGATTTTATCTTTTCCTTTTTTATTTTGTTCATTTTACATTTTTGTTATCATTTTTTGCTTTTAATTTGTTAACGCCTTCATATTATATTATTCTCTTTTAACATATTTGATAATCTTCAATTCATATCCTTTTGTTTCCAGGATGTATTTTGTCTTTTCTTTTACCTCTGCCTCTTGACATATATTTATCTTTTATACATTTTTTATATTGTACTTTCATAGATTATACAATATACAATTCATTGTTCTCCGCTTTTTACAGTATTCTTTTGTAGTATTTGGAACTATTGATTTTTTAAATTATTTTCTCAATTATTGTATTTTTTATCTAGAATTTTTTTATCAAAATTTTTCTATTTTTTTCCTTTCCTTTTGTTCGTAATTTTTTTTTATGCTTTTTTTATCTGTTTCTAGTAGATAGTTGTACTGTATATTATAAAATTCTATGCAATAATTTTATATTCATGTTTGCTATTAATTCTCCTTTAATAATTAATATTTATTATTAAATATTGTGTTACAAAATTCAATTATAATATTTACTTAATGTATTCTATTTTTTTACTTATTCGTATAATGTATCTTTTTTCAAGTTTCTCTTATAATCGCTTCTTGCAGTTTTTATGTCAATTACTACCTCGTTATTTTCATTTTCATTTTCATTCTTTTATTTTATTATATTTTTTCATATCCTTTGATTCTGTATTTTTCAATTTATTCATCTTTTTTAATTATTAATTAAATTTGTTATATTGAAGTTCTTTTTCTTTTTTACAATTATCTTACATGATCTTTAGCATTTCTGAAATTTCTTTTCTATAAATTAACAGTTATATATCTTTCTATTCTAATATATCTATTAAAATTTTTTTTCTATATTTATCTAATATACATTAAATAATATTTAGTTCATTCAATATTTCTGCCCTATCTACTTTTCTTTTAGAAATCCTTATATAATGTTTCTCTTGACATATTTGTATTATTCTGTTTATACTTGTGTTTCTACTAATTTTTTGAAAAAAAAACTTTCATTAATTTCTATTTATTTCTTTATTTATTGAATGCTTCCGTATCAAAATAGTGGCTTTTTTATCTTTCTAGGTTGTAAATCGAACGTTTTTAAAATCATTAACATTTTTAGAAGACAAAAATTTATCTCAATCTTTCAAAATAAACAATTTGTTGGAAATAATAATAAAATTATTTAGAATTTCTTCTGGAAAAACTTCCGATTTATTTATGTATATGTGACACTTTCAGAGATACTGGAAATGTTTCGAATAAGCAATATTCTGTAACAAGTACTCTTCTTAAACTTTCATGGACATACTTTTCATCTTATTGTTTTAATTTAATTTATATTTATTTCTTGAAGTAAATTTAATTTTCATAATTTTATTATACTTCCTTCAAATGATTGGTTTAGATAATGTTTGAAAAATTTGTTTTTCCTTTTGTGTGTTAATTTTGTATGTGGAATAGAAAATTATTACATATGTAAAATATATTCAATGCACGTCTATTTTAATTGCCCTAATGGGAAATAAAGAATTTATATACTGTTATCGAAATTCAATTTATTTAAATACCTATAATATGGAATGCAATGTTTATTATGTTTCTATTTCAATTTAGAAACTGTGAAAATTGTGAATACTTCTATCTAACGTTATTTTTTGTATATCTGCAATGCAGCTTTATTTCTAAGTAATACTACATAAATAGCACTGCGATATTGTAATGATTAATGTAATATTATAAAATACTTTACAAAATTTATTTTTCACTTCTGTAAAATAATCTAAAAAAAATGTTTCATATATATAAATTATAATTAAAATATTAATAAAAAATTGAAAATTTCGCTAATTCGTATATTCACTATAAGGAATCATACATCTATCCATAAAAATATGCGAATGCATAATTATTACTTTAAATACTATAATAAATTTATTTATTTTACGTAATTCTTGCTAAGGTTTGCACAGCAACAATAATTTAAATCTATTAGATTATTAAGAAAAAACATTTATTTAATCGAAATTTTAGTAAAAACGCCTTTTAATTTATTGTCTTCAACGTATATTTAATATAAAGTTATTATAATTAGTTAATAAAGTAAATAAATATAATGAAATATTAAATTCACAATATATAATTATCAATGAAAAATTAGTAAGAAAATCTTAAACAGATATAAGTAAAATTAATGGTTAATTACAAACAGATAATAAATTTTCATCGCTTTTGGATGTGCAGTTATATCGATAAATTTCTTATTTTTGTTATTATTAATTTCTTGAACTAATTATAATAAAAAAATTTAGACAAAGTAAGTTGTTTTTTTTGTATTGCATTTAAACTTTAAAAACAACTTTATATATAAACATATTAATAGAAGGTAGATTAATTTATTAATTAATGTACTATAGATTTCTAAAAAATGACATATAAAAATATTAGAGTAAAACAAACAATAATCCAGAGAACAAAAACGATACAATTTTCAAATCGTATTATAATATAAATTTTTTATTTTCAAACTAATAAATAATTTTATTTCTGCAATGCAATTTCATGAATTCCTTTAAAATTCAACAATATTTTCTATTAAAAAATTAATACAAAAATTAATTTTTGTATAACTTATTTACTTTTAATGATCATTTTTAACATTAGAATTATGAAAATTAATCGTACATTTTATAAAACAGTTGAAAGAGGGGCACAAAATGAAAATTATTATATTATTTCATATGGAATGTTGAATAATTATTTATGGCAGTGTTACAAACTACAATATAAGCCAAAAGAATTTCATATTTTGTTAACTTTCAATATGTTTATATAACATTTATATACCGAAAAGAAAAAATTTATTATCAGAATTTAATTATTTGCAACATATATAACGATTGAATATTCAATGCTAAATATAGAATTTGAGAATACATTCCAAAGATATTTATTCTGATTTTCAATAATAGTAAATTTCATAAACGTATTTATTTGATATTTAATTAGTAATTAATCAAATAAAAGTTCAAACTGCAATTCTTATAAAAAATACAATTTGACATTCGGGAATTAGTGATTAAATTTTATGAGTCTTACGCTGTACATACGTGTACATTAAAAGCTTTAAGATTAATTAACAATAAAACGGCAAAACTTCTATAATTAGTAACAAAAATTAATACGTACTCATGATGGTAAATACAGACATGCATAAGAATCATAAAAGCAGTCTGAAAAGATATGTGTGTTATTCTTATTTTCTTTTTATATAACTTACTTTAGAAAGTAGTTTAATTTACGATTTCTTACGGATTATAATATGCTTATATTTATATATTTATTGATTTGTAAGTGTTTAATTTATGCATTTATCAATTTGTCAGTTACTTATTATTTTCTAAATCATTCAACGCAAATTTGTTTGAATAAATTCTCATTAATTATTACTTTGTTTAAAATTATGAAAGAATACAAAATCATTATGAACTTGATAAAGAAATGATTTTTATTAATTTCTATAACTTATTATTATAAAAGTATATTCAAATAGATTTTTTTATCATATTTATAAAAATTAACTTAATCTAAGTAAAAATGACAATATAACTAAACAAAAGTGTCAATAATGATATTTAAATGTATAATATCAAATAACTTACTTTTCTAGTAATATTTTTTGTCACGTTAGATCAATATTACTGCACTTTTTTCACTAAATTAATTTCACCAAAATAGATTAATTATTACAAAATATATTCTATAGCTAAATTATTAATGTATAATTTTAGATGATATTTTTATAGCACTGAATAAAATATATTAAATAAGAATAAAAATATTGATAATCGAAGTATTTTATATTTATATTAAACGATATAACACATTACTTTAAATTGATGTATTTAAATAACAAAACAAAATAAATTATTAGGAGTGTGAATCATCACGAATAAAAATAAAGATTAATGTGTATTAATGTGATTTTCTGATTTAATTAAGATATCGCGCTTCATAATTAAAATGTACCTAAAATATCTATACAAAATATATAGATAACTTTTACGTGATTCCCAAAAACTAATATTTCATTCTGCATAAAAGGTATAATGATATGTATACATATACCTACGTACATACATACATATATAATATTTTTATTACTTAATAAATTTTATTTGTTAAAAATAAGGGAAATTGTTTCAGTAGACAAATTATAATTTTCAATTTTTATATATACTTGTAAATTTTATATTAAAAGAAATATTTCTGATACATTTCTACCGAAAAATTATCTCAAGAAATGATTAATATATTTATAATTAAGTTGAAGGCGGTAAGGTATATAAATTTTGAATTTTGAAGACTGCATATGTATCAAAGTTAAACTAGGATAAATTATAAGATAATATAGAATGTCCAAAAATAAAATAATTGATTTGAAAAATTGTATTAACTAGAAATTCTATTTTTAATAGATTCTATAAATAAGTTTAATTGAATATTTTTTTGAATTATAAAACTCTTTTGGTAATTTTATTCGAAGAAATATTTAGTGACATAATGTAAATCAGAACGAATATTAATTCTTTCTGAATAACTAGAAAATTAAGCCATTATAATATATAAATTTCTATGCTCTGTCATTAACATTGTATATTATTCTTATTATTTTGTATTTTACTATATATTTATATCTTTATTTTCTACATTATTTAAATATTATACATATTTTAATATTGTCAGCAACATAAATGTAGAATTTCAAAATTATTTAATTTTATATTTAAAATATTGTTCATAAAAATGAATAGTAACTAATAGTAGATTTTTATTGGTCGTATATTTACATAAAAATATACTATATAAAATTAGTAATGATATATAAGTAGTTATAAATAAATAAGTAGTTATAAGTAGTTAAAAATGTAAAGAAGTATAAAACTATTTAAAATTAATACCTTTTTAGCAAAACGTTTTACCTGTTTGCTTACAAATACTCCAAATATTAACATTTGAAAGTTATGAGATATTTATAATATTCTATATAATTTTTATAAAATTATGTAATTAAAAGAAATTTTATAATATATACTGCAAAATAAAATTATAAACCTGTTATATTGTAATGGAACCAAATTATTGGAAATATAAAAAATAGCAAGACGTTAAATATCATTCATAAATTAATTTTTTTTTATTGAATTTTTAAAATAAAATTGTTTATCATTGTCTTTCAATATTATTTAAATAGTTTTATATTTCTTAAAAATGTGATGTATTAAATTCTTCACAGTACTTTATGCACTTCATTATAGACTTCGTATAGACTCATGATGATTAGTCGTATTTTATTGATTTTTTTGACAACATATTTTATAGAACGTCGAACTCGAGTCATAAAAACCTAGTTACCACAGATCGTGCGATCAGTTTACCACACATGTTGAATTATATAATTTAATAATTTTTCATGCTATTTATAATCATAAAACATTGCAAATGTAAATTTTTTTTTGATAATTTCCATATTAAGTAAAAAATTGTCTATACTTTCACTCTCTGTTTAATTAGTTAAAAATACAAAAACTAGTATCTAGTAAATTATTTAAATATATGCTGTTATTAATTGTACGTTTATAATATATATTTTATACAGAACATAAATTTTTATGTGACGGTGTAAAAATTAAAACTTATATTTATTTCATAATAACGTGCAAACTAAATAACCGAAATATAAAATTGAATTATTTTCATTTATTCTTATTATTAAGTAAATTATATATACTATATTTATTATTTATTATTTATTACACATTTATTATATATTAATCTTTCGAGTAATATATAATTTTTCAACCATTTTAAATTTTGCAAATTTATATTTAAAGTAATTCTTTATTTTTAAATCACTATTGAAACTATGAGTTATTTACACACATAAAGTATAACATATAACTAATTAACTTATATTAACTTTATATTTAAACATAATTTAATTGAACTTACATATATAAATTTTAGCAAATTTTTTATATGCTAATTATCATGGTAGCGCAGTCCCTTAGCATCACTAAAACTGATTGCATTTTCTCGAAATATGTTTTTAAAAATTAAATAAAATTTTTTATTTATTCTTGCACTCGTGTCATTTTTTATTACCAGTTACTCTTTATAACAATGGCAGAGATATCACCGTTGAGATAGATAATAATGAATCATTATTGCAGTCTCTTCAGTATTCTACTATTTCGCTCTCCTCTCTCTCTCTCTCTCTCTCTCTCTCTCTCTCGCTCGCTCTCTTTCTTTCTCTTTGTCTTTTATGTATTACTTTAAGTTTGTTACCTGAGAAGTACCGATAAATTCATTACATGCATACGTACGCATAGTGTTGCCGGTAAATTATCTGTAGTTTGAATCTACGCTACACATTTGATATCTATTCAAGATTAAATAACAATTAAAAGTAGTTTTCAATGTTGATGAATTTCTATTTATTCGATTCATAAATGAGTAAAATTTTATAAAATGAGAAATATAATTTTATTATGTCGAATACAAGGAATAATTTATTATGCAATTACTAGAAGCAACCAAATTATTAAGGATATGATTAATTAATCGTCAGAAAATTATTCTAATAAATTATTATTTTTTTATTTTTATGCAAAATTCTACATTTTAAATTTTATAAATGCTTCGCTTGAACAGTAGGATTTATACATAAGGAAATACTGATTTTCTAAATAATTATTTGTTATAAAAAAACAAAGCCAAAATTTCAGTATATTTTTGATAATTTGATAGTATAATAAATTTTATACTAAAAATATTTATAGACTTATCTGTATTAAATAATCCATTAGCGAATTTACAGGCTGTTTGAGTATCATACTGTGATCAAAATTGTAGTAATATATTCAGATTTCTTTTGCGAGCATAAAAATAATCGTGTCATAAAATTCAAGTTGTAAATGTAGAGGAAAAATTGTTCTCTTGGAATGTAAAAAGATTGTTGCACATTTGAAGTAACCGATTCATTACATTTCAATTTTACGAATCCAAGTCTTAAAATAAATTGAAAATTTGATAGTATGCTTATAAACTGTTAAAATCCTAATCTTGCTATACATTCTTTCCCCTTCTATACAAACCTATTTTTTACAAATCTATATATCTAAATAATGAAAAAAATATATAAATTATAAATCATACAAACAATAATTTATCCTGATGAACAATTACAAAATTATTAGTATATAATTTTTTATTCTTTTATATTCCTAATAAAATTTTTGTATGCAATTAGTACCGTACAACCTTTTTAATATATTATAACTTATATTTGCAATATTTTTTCCAGTATCTATAAAATAAATATCAATATATTTTACATATTTTACTTAAACAAGTACTTAAAATAATTAATATATTTGATTGCAGTAGCTCTGAATACGAACGATTAAACATTATATTATATTTTGCGTAATATTATTATGGTGCAAATATATTCTTAATTATTTATTGGAATACAATTACTTTTTTGTTCTCACCCTCTCCGTCTGTTTCCCTCCTCCCTCTAGTAAATAAATCATCACAAATATATTTTAATAGATTTTTAAATTAATAAATATATTTTAAAAAAGTACGTAAAAGAACATATAATAGAACATATAATATATAATAGAAAAATTATGTCGATTAATATAGTGGAAAAGAGAAAAAGCGGAAAAATATTTTTTATATCTTTATATAAAAAATGTTATTCATCTTCAGAATTTTTGTTTTGCATAAAATTTCTAATTTTTAAAATGTTGACGAAATTTTTATAATTATTAATTAAGTCTAAAACTGATACACACATATATTTAGATAAATAATATATAAATGACTTGCTATGTCAACATAATCAAAATGTTAAATATTTCGATTATTTAATAATAAAATACTCAAAAATTATAATTATACCTATTAATCTCTATCTTGATCTACATTAATTTTTTATTTCTTTTAATTTTCAAATCATTTTGAAAATGTATTTAAATAAAATATACAATCTGCAAAGATGATATTTGATGAAAATTTGTTTTTACTTATTTTTACTCTTTACTTTCAGATTAAGGCAAAGAAATTGAATCTAAAGTCTTCTTTTATTTCCAAAACTGTTATAATATTACATAATTATTATTGAGAGATATAGATAAAATATTATTAAGAGAAATTATATACAATTATTTTAAGAGAATGTAAAATTTGTATGAATATTCTAAAATACAGTAAATAAATTAGAATTGATTATATACGAACTAATTAATTGTACAATTATTAAATCAAATAATTAATTTTTCCCTATTTATCATATAATTTAAAATAGAAAATATCAATAGAAATAATAGATACGTTTATGAATCCAAGTTTTAGAAATAAAATTTTTAGAAAGAAATGAAATTTAGAAAGAAAAAATAGAAATGGAGTATCCGTAATGAAACTTTGAAAGCTTAAAAGGAAATACATATTTTTTATTTATTGTTTAACATATCTTATGTAAATTAATATGTCAAAAGAACTAAATAATCACTTTGACTCAAAATTATAAATTTATATAAAGTATTGTTAAACATTAAATTCTCAAGTTAAAAATGAATATTATATTCAAAATTATATAAAACTTTATGTAATAAATACTTTAATTTTTCATTTCAAATTTCAATATCAAAGTTATAACAACTAATTCAAGAAACACTTTTAATATATTCAGCAATATTACGAAGATTAATTATAATTCCATCTCTTTTCATTGCGGATTGAAGTTGATATTTATTGTATAGATATAAAATTGTTATTTGCATCCGATTAAATACTGTTATATATATATATACTTTTCAAACACTTTTGAGAAAACACAAAAAACAAACATCAAACATAAAAAAACACATTGCTGCATATGTTGAAAATTATTAAATTATTTACTTACATTAATTATACATGACAAAGCAAATTAAGCATACTATTAGTTAATAGATGCTGACATACCTAATAATAAATTAATTTATACAAGGTATTTTAAAGAAGATATATATATTTATACATATATACATATATATATACATACATATATATACACATATACATACATATACATATCTACATATACATATATATATATATATATAATGTAATACTTCTATAAAAGCAATATATTGTTCACATTTTTTTATTATAAAGAAATAATATTACACATTTGTAAATACTAGCTTTTCTCTTGATAGATAAAAATCATAAATAATAATGTTTTACTAAAAGAAAAAATTAGTACTGCTAGTACTTTTCTCCCATTGTAATTTATTTTAATATAATCAAAATACAAGTAAAAGAAAAATTAATTTCATGCATACCAAATTTTTCAAACCTTTTGATGATAATATCTGCAATATTTAAGCATTAGTGATATAAATTGTAATATCTTTAAATTTGGGCTTGTAATTTTTAAATATTAATAATAAAATATTTATAACTTTAATAACACTTTAGAAATTTTATGATATTCAAAAATTCAATTGATTTTTGTAAATTCATTTAAAATCTTAAACATTTTATTGAAAATTGCTTAAGCTTTTGATTGTTATTCTATATTTATTGTCGAATATTTCTTATAACTAACTCTAACTATTCTATAAAAATACCAATTATATGAAAAGAATAAATTTCAAAATTTATATTAATATTTTAAATATTTTTATTGCATTATTAATGCATTATAAATCATCATAAAATGTAATTATATTTTATAAATTATATTTATAACGAAATTCGTTATTAAAAATTTAATTATTTATTAGGGAAAAAGAAGTAAAGAGATAAGTAGACACTTTCATCGATATTTTTAGTATTATTTCTTTCTAAACATTTGCTCTTTTATGATAATTCATATCCTTTTTAGAAAAGATGTAGGCAACTACAAGATCTGCATTTACTTTAACATTTTCGAAAGATATGAACAACATTACAAGTGTATTTACATGTTTATTTTCTCATAGGCGTATTATATATTATAAAAATAATATCGATCAATAAAAATAAAATTTTCTGTAAAATGAAAATACTTTTTAGAAAAAATTTTTAATCTTTCTACTATTGGGTTTTCTTCAAATTTTATATTAAATTTTTGTTCTTGTGCGATAATAAAAATATATATTAGTAGTCTGTTTCATTAAACCATGTTTTTTTAATTGCTTCAATTAGATTTATCGTACTAAGTCTATCTTAATAGATTTGAAAATTTAAAATGGAAAATTTAAATATTTTAGAACTCTTATGAATCATGTTGCTTATTCTAGGATGCCAATAATATGCTGAGTAACTTAGATTAAAATAATTATTCAATTATCATATGTAATAAATGGCTTAATTCAAAGGCATGAATAAGAAATTTATAATGGTACATTGAATTGTTCATAAATTTGTACTAATGTGGAACAATGGATTAAAAAAAATGTATTAAATGATATTTATTCTTCAATGTATAATAAAATTATATCTTTAATATTTAAAATGAGAATTTTAGAATTATTTATCAAAGTTTTTGGTTAAACATTATTAGTGAAATTTTAATCCCACAATTCTGCAGACATATATTTTTTAATTAAATTTAATTAAGAATTAATATAATTTATGACTACAATGAACTAATAATATAATATTAAATTTTTTCTTTACAATTATTTATACATTACTCTTCAAAAAACAAACCGAGAATTCATTAAACAAGACAGAACAAAACAAATAATATGAAAGCAGATTTTATATAAGTAATTAAATCATTAAGAATTATGTTTTCTTATTTAAAATTGTAAGATATTTGACTAATACATTTAACAATTTAGTAGTACTGACTGGAAGATAATAAATTTAAATGAAAACATTATTTTCAATATTGTATTATATCGAGCTATTAAAACTAAGTACAAGAACTTTAATTAAATGACAATTAATATTGAATAAATTAAACTTTAAAATATATATTTTTCGTAATATATAAACCACTAATTTGAGGATTAATAATATAATTCTTTATAAATATAATTATCCTGTGAATTATTATGTAATGAACTTTCCCTATTCTAATAAAAAAAAATTATGTTTTCAAAATGATAGAAAATATTTAAATAACTGTGATTTATAATTAATCCATTTAATTAGATGTATACATTAGATGGTGACATTAACATTTTCATTTCTTAAGAAAATACCAACGAAACATTGTTACCTCACTCGAAGTATTCCATTAGAATCAATTAATACTGATTGATATACGCATTTTGTGATTGAAAAGCAATTACATATGATATTTATGGATTTAAACTTATAACTTAATTTTAATTGCTCTTATGTATCGCAAAGTATATGGTTCAGTTGAATCTAATCAATTTTACCTAAATTTTTTAGTATGATTTTATATTTTATATGAAATTCTTTAAATGCAAAGATAATAAATAGCTAATAAATATTGAAATAAAGTTTTATCTAATTAACAATTGTTAACAATTTGAATTTCAGAACATGTTTGATTTAAAAAATAAATGTCTAATTTATTGTAAGCGGGGTTTGTTTCACATTTTTGTAAAGTTTTGAATAAATCCCAACAATTTCAATTTTTAAACAATTATGAACTATTGTAATTTGTACCGATTTATTAAATTTACTTATAAACGAAACTAAATTTTCTGATTAAATAGAAAGTAATATTGTTTATATAGATCTAAAAATACTAAAAACTTAAGTAAATTAGTGCAATTAAGATTTGAGAAGATAGTGCATTTAACGATGATTTGAGATTTAAATACATCTTTTAGTGTAAGCAAATACAAGATGATGATAAATGAAGAAAACAAAAAAAGTTTTATTTATGGTAGACACAAAATTCTATTTCACTGATCACGTTAATAAATCTTGCAAATTCAATCTTCCAATATAGACTAACGAGTGTTACGCTGCATTTAAATGTTGATGATTTACGAACTACTAATAATATGAGTGTGCAATCCAATATTTTCTAATGCATTTATGTAAGTAACTAAATAATGCTTTTATTAAAAGTATTTAAAATACTGCTGCTTTGCAGTTTACGCCTTATGTAATGGAGTTGCTATTCAAAACGTTTATGTTAAATTTTCTCTTAATTTTTCTTGTAAGTGTAGTAAATATCACGGATCTTGCAGTGATATAATTAACATACCATCATATAGTGTGACATGAGTGCGTGGGAATGAAAATTAAAGAGTGGGAGAGCAAAAAGGAAACGTACGCACCGATCAGGGAAGAAATCGTTAATATATATCTGAATTGCGATAGGTATGTGGTTATATAGCGGTAAAAAGATAATCGAATGGGAGGCAAGCGTATGTAGCGATGGAAAGAGAAGAAAAGAGTGTGGTATTATTCAATAGCACATAGCCTTAGCACCAATTCCTGGGTTCCAGTCTCATCAGTTCAAACTTTGCACACACGCGCTCTAACAGCGGCTCCAGATTTCCTACAGACTCGTCTATTTTTCACAGATCATTATTCGTCGACACATCAAATCAATATGTTTACAATACATATTCAATTTTTATACATTTTTTTCTAAATTAACATTTCTTATAAGGAAGTATTGAAGTAACGTATCGAGATAATTACAAAAATGACGATCCCCACGTCAAATGAGTAAATTATTCGTTGTTTCTCAATTAACTAACTCGCTGCTTTTATACATTAATGTTTAAGTTCAAAAACCGTTCAGTGTATATTATCAATTTTTTCAATATTTAAATTCATGCTGTGCATTAAATTTTACAGAAAAAATGTTATTCTTCATTTTTTATATTTTTATTATTAAGATAGTTGTAAAGATGAATTTTAATATTATTTGTTACATCGTTTAAAATATATATATATAATATTTATATATTTATGAACATTATACTATTGTTAGTATTTTAGTTCATATTACAAATACTACGTTAATGTATTAACTATTACTTATCTTATACCACTATACATAAAAATGAAATGGCATGCTTTTAAATAATTAAATTAAGCTTCATCAAATTATAAATCTGACATATACAAATCACGTTATATTAACTGTTGTTACAAGTATATTGAGGCAACCGAAAAGGAACCGGAGGTTTGGAGCTACCTTAATCGAATTAACCATTTTAAGAATCCTAATCAACTTTACATGTCTAACTGGTTTAAGTATTGGTAATAATAAAATATATTTTAATTAATTTTTAAAAGTATCAAACTTATTCGTATACTTATTAATTTTACAAGATTCGCATTTTACACAACTCAATATTATATATATTTTTTTTATTGGCATTTGTTAACGATTAAATAATATTTTACATCGTTTATTTTTAGCTTAGTTTGGTTTTCATGAATTAATATATTATGAATATATTATAAAAAAAACTTATTTTACATCAAACAAATAATTAATTGAATATTGTCAATTAATTAATGATTATAATTAATAAGTATAATTATAATTATTATAATTAAATTCTAGAATAAGCTGATTCAATCAGTAGTAACTATATTTATTTAACATTTTTACTAAAGTTTAATTTATCAACGTTTATATATTTCTAAAATTAAATTTTTTCATTCTTTGATAAAATTCTTTTTATAATTAACTGAAAGCATATTTTCAAACAGGATTTAGTAGTTAACAAATTAAAAATTGGATTATTTATACTGAAGTTACATAATATTTTTTGTAACTATTATATTGAAGTTAGTTTATATATGAATTAATTACACAAGTCAGTATTTAATTATTTTGTTTCAATACAATAAACATACGCACTTGATTATTACGATATATGTTTATATTTTTAGACACTGATTAGAGCTATGTATCTTAATTAATAAAAAAATTCAGAGCAATCTTATCAAATCACACAATATACAGTTGTCATAAAATTTTTTATGCAACGCATATACAGTTATGAATAAAATGCAATATTTTCATAATTATTGTTTGTCTATAATAATATTACAACTTTTTGATAATAAATATATATTTTTATAATCAAAGATGAAAAATATCACATTATTCGATAATTATTAAATAAATTTTTTAATATTTTAAATGGTTTTATTTAAAATGTATATATTTACATTAAACTTGTATACTATAAATTTTTTCTTAAAATTATCCGACTGAATTTCTTATCATACTTATATCACTTAATAATACTTATATTCCTTATTTTATAAATTAGTAATTCAATAATAATTTTTATAACAATATTTTTATAAAATAATAATGGTAACAATACGTTTTTATTTATTTTTCTATAAAAAACAAGTTTTTATTAAGAATATATTTTATTTTTTATAACAAAAAATAATAGAATGTTGCAAACAATTTTTTTTTTCTTTATAAAATTAACTGAGTATGTGAAATCAGCGACAGAAACAAACCTTGAAAAAGGACCTGCAATCTCTAATAATATTTGTGAAACATCAGAATGTATTCGTGCAGGTTAGTAAAGATATTTAATATATTAAATTTATTTTGTAATTAATTAATAGAACAATAAATCATTCATGTTGGTGGAAGATTTATTTCGAAAAGTCAATAAATTTAATATTAATTTTTTTTAATTTAAAATATATTTATGAATATGCATTTAATAGTTACATTACGGTTGGAGTATTTTTTATTATTATATTATATATTATAAGAAGCATCTGTCATTATTACCTTGATATCATTTTTATTATATGAAAATATATGTTAATATATTAAAGTAATATATATTGATAAATTAATTATTTATTTATATAAAATTAAATTTATAATATATATTACGTATCTTTTGTAATTGTATAATATAAATATATAAGTAAGTAACTAAATAGCCAATATATACATATTATAATTAAAACATAATGTTATAATTATAATCTTATAATTAATACACAATACTATAATTAAAAAACCATATTATTATGTGCATTGTTATATATATATATATACTATTCATATTACAAAAATCAAAACTATTTTTAAAAGTAATACAAAAAATTGAATTCTTTCTTGTTCCCAATCCTTTTAAGAAAATTTATTTATTTAGGTATTTTCCGATATTTATATATTATTTATTTAAACATTTTTTAAAATTAATTATTAAGAAGTTTTTAGTTTGATTTAAATTTATAAATTTATAACACATACAGCTTCTACTATTTTGAGTTACATGGATTTATCTGTCAAGCCCTGCGACGACTTTTATAGATTTGTTTGCGGTAATTTTATTAAACACACAATTATTCCGGACGACAAGTTTAAAGTTGATACATTTTCCATAATTGATGATAAACTTCACGAAAAGTTGAGGAATAGTATACAAGAGAGGATCACAGAAAATAATCCTAGAGCATTTAAATTGCTTCAATCTTATTATAAAACTTGTATGAATACAGGTAATTTTATTACAATTTTATACTATTATGATTTATTGAATCTACTGACTATATATAGCCAGTATAGTTATAGATTTTATAGTGTATAGATAATATATAATAGATAATAGATTTTTAGGTTTTTATTTCAGTGCAAATAGAAAAAAATAGCTATAATGAATTTCGTAATATTTTAAAAAAACTCGGAGATTGGCCTGTTTTGATTGGCAATTCATGGGATGAAACAAATTTTGATTGGAAAAAATCTATCTTCCAATTACGTAGTATGGGTTTATCATACAATTATTTTGTATCTTTCAATATTGAAATTAATGTAAAAAATAATAGCAAAAAGATTATCAATGTAAGTCTCATACTTTTAACAACTTAATGATAATAAATGATTTAATGAAAAAGTTACGTTGCTTATTTACATTAAATTAATTTAAAAAAAGTTTAATATGTTTTATGCATACTATTAAAATATACTTTTAAAGGAACCAAAAATTATTTGGTTTTATCTTCGTAATAAAAGAAAACTTACGCATTCAAATTTTTTAATCAAGAATATTAAAAATTCAATACAAAAAATTTTGAAAATATTAAATTATGAGTATTTCATAAGAAACATAAAATAGTAATTATTTTTTAAATAAAAAATAAAGTATTGCTTACGTTTTTTCATCTTAAAATTAATAAAATCAATTTGAAATATATAAAAATTAAATAAATACAATATTTGTCTACATTGTAATAATTTGTAATATTGTAGAATTATAAATTACATTATGCAGTTGCCTTTTTACTATTAAAAACATATAAAAATTATAGAGGCCTTATATTCAATCATTTTTATTATCGTTTTCATTACTAATGTGCATCAATTTGTAGAAAAATATTCTACTACTAGATTTACTTGATTTGATATCGAATATATATATATATATATATATATATATATATATATATATTAATGTTTTTTACGTGATCTTCTTTGCAGTTAGATCAAGCTACACTAGGTATTTACCAAGAATATTTAGCAAAAGGTATAGATGAAAAAATTGTTCAAGCGTATTTTAAATTCATGGTCGACTTCGCAGAAATATTTGGAATGAATCGTATACAAGCAAAAAAAGAACTCAGGGAGTCTCTACAATTCGAAATTAATCTTGCACAGGTAAAACGATATTATAGTCAATAAAAAATTATCGACATCTTATAAAGTAATAATTAAATATAAATCCCTTGGTACAAACATCAATTTATATATTAGACATTATTACCTATTGTATTTCAAATTTTTGAATAGAAAATGTAATATGGTCACAGGACCTAAAAATGAAACTCAAATTTTTAAGAAATTCATATTTTAATTAAACCATATATTTATTATAATATCTATTCTTAGAATAATTACATTTTTAACTAATCGTAGTAGATAATTAATTATAATATGTTAAATTGTATATATGTGTAATTAAAATTTGGTGTTAAAATATATTCTTGTTCTTATATTAGATTATGAAAATGGTTCAGTCTAATTTACAAACAGATTTAATTAATGCATACTACTCTCTATAATGAAATCTTGTAATATAGTTTTATAATAAAAGAAAGATCAATTTCGCAATTTGGAATTTTCTCGTTTAGAAATAGTGGATAGAAGGACAATAGTATAGAAATTACTGATGTATGTACATATGAGTAAAACCGTATGGTTGTCATATATACTTATGAAAGTCAAAACGAACTTGTTTTAATAAAAACAAACGTATGCAATACTACAATATTTATATTATTAAATATAGCTGAAATACAAGTTTCGGAATTCTATATTGAAATTAATTTGGTTATTCAAATACATTAATGGGATATTAAGAATATTAAACGAAATTGAAATAAAAATATATTACTTTATTTCTACAAAATTTTTATTTTACATTACTACTTTATTTTACATACCCTCTCCTGTTGCCGTTGTTATATGCTTACTTTCTCAAATGATTGGCATAGAATCAACATTTAATTAATAGTATTTATATAATTTGTCAAATTAACATCTAAATATGGCACGTCTATAAGTAGATCATTATAAATGTAATTATTAAGTTATTTAATTATTATTGAATAATAATATATTATGGTAAAATCAAAAGCTCACGACCTCATTTGTACGGTATACATCTTCAATTTCAGATCTGCCTTCCAAACTATAAGCGCCGTGATATAGAGAAGATGAATAACGTAATGAGCCTAAGAGAGGTCGAGGTCAAGTATCCGGGTATCGACTGGCTGGACTACAGTAACACCCTTCTAGCGCCACACTCACGCGTCGAGCTAGATGAACTGGTAAACGTCGTCGTGCCGAGTTTCTTAGAGGAGTTCATACAACTGATCAAAAAGACCCCTAAGCGCGTTCTCGCTAACTATGTATTCTGGCGCGTAGCGAGCAGCTCTGCTTCCTTCCTCGGGAAGCGCGTCCAGGACATCGCCTTGGAGCTGGAAGCTGCGCTCACAGGCATGAGCAAAAGAGAGCCCCGATGGAAGGAGTGCATTTCCGAAGCATCAGAAAGTCTCTTCATTGCTGCCGGGGCCCTCTACGTCAGACGCGACTTCAATGAAAGCTTTAAAGCAAGTACCATCGACATTATCAGGAATATACGCAAAAGCTTCAAGAGCATAGTCATGCAGGTGGGAGTGAGATATATTTATTCCTTCTTTCTACTTAAAACTTTCTAAAGCCTACGAATCGTAAAACCTTAGTATCCTTACAAATGGTGATCTATCTCTCTCTTTCTTCCCTTCATTTCCCTCCCGCCTTTAAAATTTTTTCTTTACATTATTAGATTTATATATTTTGACTTATTAAACTATTAACGCTATTAAACTATTGAAAGCTATGTACAATTTTTTAAATAATTAAAAATTCTTTAATTTAAATATTATTAAAGGCTTCCTGGATAGATAAAAAAACGAAAACTTCAGCTCTGGAAAAGCTCGATTGGATTGTACAGCATATTGCATATCCAAGTGAATTTCTTGACAACGATAAACTCGACGAATTCTATAAATTGTTAAAAATATATCCTGAAAGTTATTTCAAAAGTCAACTGAGCTTAAATCTTTTTAACGCGGCTTATGTATTTGAAAAATTTAACGATCCTGTTAATAAGACGAATTGGATTTCTCACGGCCGATCGGCAATTGTTAATGCCTTTTATGACCCCACCGAAAATAGTATTCGTAAGTTTATTCTGGTATTTTTACCATTTACATGTTTCTAAAAGTAAATATAAAAATATCTATTATACATAGTATAAATTCAATAATTGCTTATTTAGCGTTTATATTAATTGTTAATTATTAATCAATACCTTAAGAGAAAATTCATATGTGCCTAAAGGCAATATAAAAATTTTTTTTTAGTTTTATAATAAAATATTAAAATTAAAATGAATATTAAAGAACTTGTAGTCTACATTTGAGATTTTTGAAAATTCTTTTACATAATATTTCTCTTCATTTATAAATATACGTACTTAATATGTGAAAAAGTATATTCGATTAAATATATGAAATTAATTAGTTCAAAACTTGATTTTTATATTTATCACATTTTTCATTGCATAGATGATATAGATATGAATTTTTTTAATTAGTTACAAAATTCAATTTGAAATATTATATAATAATATAATGATAAAATTTATTATTATGATATATGATTTATATTTTTAGAATTTCCTGTTGGAATCTTGCAAGGACATTTGTTTGCACAAGATAGGCCGAAATATTTAAATTATGGTGCTATTGGTTATATTATGGGTCATGAAATAACTCATGGTTTTGATGATGAAGGTCGACAATTTGATAAGAATGGAAATTTATTTGAATGGTGGGAGCCGGAAACGAAAGAAAAGTATTTACAACGAGCTCAATGTATTGTCGATCAATATAGTAATTATACAGTTAAAGAAATTAATCTTAAAGTAAGTTCACTTTCAAATTTTATAACTATGGTTTTGAGATATTTCCAAATATGATTTTTTTGACATAAAACCGCTCATTTCATTATATTGAAATTTCTACAAAACTACATTGTATTTTTCTAATTCTCGAGAATATTTAATCTAAAATTATATTTAATTAGTACCTATAGCTTAGTCGTATATCGCACGTGATTAACGAGTATGCTCTATCAAATTATGTTTTAACTGATACAATTATATAATAATATAGTAAATACAGTAAATAAAATGTTTAATTTATAATAAATTAAATATTACAAAAATGGGTAATAATTGTACTCATAAATTTCTATTCCAATGTAATTTAAGATTTTTGTTTTTCTTGCATCTATTACTGAAATACCAAATGTAAATTATAACAATTATATAGTTTATCATTTAATGTTAATCTATTTTTATTCACAATTATATGTATCATAAATAGTAAGTATAAAAAAATCATTTTATCATTTAGTAGTAAAAATTATAATATTGATAACACTCAATTCAAATTTTTTCAATATTTACAATTCTCTTTATAAAGATTTATGAAATGTATATTATATCAAAATACTTCAGCTATTTTAAGATTTTATTCTCAATGTTTGTTTTATTAGAAGTTGTTCTTAATATTATGACAATAATTATGATACATTTTCGGTGTATCAAATTTACATAACTCATTATTTGATTATCAATATTAATTTTTAATATTTTACGTATTAGATAATTTTATTATAAGATTGTAAATAGCTAGTTTGTTAATATATACATTCGTGATTATTTATTGTTTTGAGAATATCGAAATAAGCTATAGTGAAATAGTGTAGAATATATTAAAAATGTGGATAATCTCCAAAGAATTACTACAGTCTGTATATAAAATTCAAAGTAGTTTTCTAAAATAATATACTTTTTAAAAAAATAAACTTAATTTTGAAAATATTTAAATGCAAGATAACCGATCAAGTTTAAATATATCGAAACTTATTTCTTAAATGTTAAAAGTTATAAATGCAAAACAAAAGTTTATTAGCTTTTGTTATAGATAAACGGTGTAAATACACAAGGTGAAAACATTGCAGACAATGGTGGCATAAAAGAGGCTTACTTCGCATATAACGAATGGGAAGGGCGCAATGGACCAGAGCCTCGATTACCTGGACTTCACTACACTTCTCAGCAAATGTTTTGGATTAGTTCCGCTAGTATATGGTGCAATAAATATAGACCCGAAGCTCTTAAAGGTCGGGTTATTGTGGATGTGCACAGTCCCGGTGAGTTTCGTGTCATTGGGCCCTTATCAAATATGGCCGAGTTCTCTAGGGACTTCAACTGTCCCAGCGATTCCTCTATGAATCCTACCAAAAAATGTTCAGTTTGGTGAAGCTAATATTTATTGTTGAACGAAGAATTTGTTATACACATGTATTAATGTATGTGTATCCGAATACATGACTTAGATTGATATATGTCGTACTAAACATTCGATAGCAGCATGTTTTAATAACTCGATAATATATTTTGGCGCATTTTTGTTAAATGTTTCGATATAATATATTTTATACATTTATAACTTGTTTATTATTATTCTATTTATTATATGCTGTATTTATTGAGCAATGTGTATTTGTTAAAATATAGTATACTATAAATTTCGTTAATGTATTTTATCAATGAATTAATAATTATTAATTATATTATCATATAAAGTTCAACATACTGATAAAATGTTTATTTTTATAATAATAATTTGCAGAAATTTTAGGCTGTACAACGTTAAAGATAAAATGTTTGATCATTATTAAAAAATTATAATAAATAAAGTAATAGTTATTTTTAAACAGATTATAATTTAATCAGATAATATATTCTTTATAAAATTTCGAATATTTTGTAATAAACATTTTGATTAATATTATTAATCTACAGTTGGAAAATATATCAATACTATTTTTGAACTTTAAGTAGATATGAATTTTTACATAACTTAAATTTATTTAAAATACATTAGTTTTAGTAAGATAGAAGCTGCAAAGAGATTTCTATAATTATAAACAAATTATAATAAATCATAAATGTTTTATATTAAAATATTATAAAACTTTTATATTAAATAAAGAAAAATAATATTTTGTAACTATATCGAAGAATCATTCATATTTAATGTGTAGACCATTTTCTAGCATAAGCAATAAATTATAGTTAAAAATAAATTTTGGATAATAATCATAAAGTTATTCACATTCTATATATATATAATATTATTAGAGCAGTAAATTATGCTTCCTTATCCATCTAGCAGCAGTTAAAAATATTTTTAAAGTATGTTTTTACAGACAAGAAACGTACTAACCAAATTGAATAAATCTAAAGGACTGATTTGATTATGTGAATTCTTATTTCTTATTAATAGTTTACATAATCACGCAGTTAAAAGTTAGCGAAAGTGATAATCAAAGCTGCTAAGCTATTTTTTATTTATTGCTGACTTATAATTTTAGTATATTACTCTATACACTCATTTTTAATAAATTTAAATTACAAAGTTTACAGTAGTTTATGCTTTATAACAATTATAATGAAAACGTGATTTAATCTACAAGTTATACATAATTTTTTATTTATGGCTCATTATTTTATATATGATTGAATAAATAAATCATATTTAAAAATGATCATTTAATGTATATAAAATGTATATTTCGAAAAAGGACGTTTCATTATTCAATGATTCATTTCATAGATACTATAATTATAATTCATTAAACAATTGTTATTGTAATAATAAAAAAAGAATTTCAAGATTAATGTATATTAAAATTCAGTATGATGGATACATTATAATTCAAATTTATATCGATAGTTAATATTTAGAGAAATATACAAGCAATTGTACTAAAAAAATTGAATGAAGTAATTGATACATTCAATAAAGAATAATTTGATAACTGAGAAAGACAACTATTGCAGTACTACATGAATTTTTATATCAAAATTTTCTTATAAATTATATTTTATTTTTTGTAATAGTTATGTTATAAATAATGAAATAAAAAAATTAAAATGGCATGACTCTCAAACGATTTTAAATATAATTTATTGTCCCAATTAAAAAATGAAAATGCTTCAAATATGATTGTTATATTTAATTAACTTGTTAGTTCAATAATCAAGTTTTGCTATTACTTACTTCGTTAATATTAATCAATACGTCTTTCAAACTGGGTTATTTCAACTACTGATTATAGATAAACCGTTTTGTTTAATTCTAAGTGACCACTTTCATTTCAAATTTTATTATCGTATCGTATAACGGCCCAGAAAGTTTTCATTATTCAATGTATACTTGTGTCTGCCGCATAAATTTTAATTTTTGTTTATAATTGTAACATTTTTATATATTTTTTTAAGCATAAATATGATTGTATCATGTCTTAATGTTTTATGCTTCTTGTTATAGTAGAATTTATTTTTATTTTGTTAAGAGATCTTTTGCTGTTTCATAATTTTTACAATGCAATATTTACAATCTATGATATAGAATTTTTCAAACTCAAAATAATCATTATTTCTGTCTTTTAATTTAAAGTTTTAATTTGTCTGCCTTTATTTTTATTTGTATCTGCAATTCTACTAATACTAGTAAAATAAATATATATTAGGGTAAATTTAATTCAATTTTAATGATTGTTTGAATTATTCTTTAGGATTTCCATACGAATATTGATTTAAAATTTTTTAGGCGTATAACTTCGATAATTATATATATTTTAATATTATATATTTTGATTTATTTTATTTATTATATATTTTAATTTGTACTGATCATATTCAAACTTCTTTACTTTATTTTTAATATAAAAAATTACGTTTTTTATTTTCATTTTAATTATTACTAAATCGTAAATTAAATATATAAATTTTCAAATTACCAGATAATTTGTAAATTTCAGTGTACAATAGTATGCTGTATTTAAATAAAGATATCTAATTGAGAATAACTAATTACAATCAAAATAATACTTAGACTAAAGTAAATAACATTAGTAAATTTGCTGACAAATATAAGACGCACGTTCTAAAAAGAAGTACATTTGTTATGAAATCAGAAATTGTTCATTATTTCCCACTGATTCTCAATTATTCATTATAGCTATACTTTTATAACTATATGATTAGATATAGATATACTTTTATAATATATAGGATTAAAATTCATGTTCAAATTTTATTATTTCATTTACGGCTATTTGATATAAATATAAATTACATATTTACTACATAATCTTATAAAAAAATTTGATCGAAAATATAATTTAATTTAAACTAATAGATTTCAAATAATTAAATAAAAGACCACAATTTATAATGACTATAATTTATAATCTTTTGCATTTATAGAAAATAATTTTTATATTTTATTTATTCTTCGTAACTGTATTTATTTCATAATTTTATATATAAAGAAATTTATTACAGATTAAATTGGAATAAGTAACTTTTATATTTTATTTTGAATAAATTTTATATACAATTGTCTTTTTATCTTATATATGTATTTTTTTGACAATCCTTGAAGATATAAAAGTTAAATGAAATCTCTAAAATGATCTGTAGCGTTTTAATTCATGTTAACATTTTTTAACTATATTTTTTTTCGGTAAACAAAAAACAAACTTCGTTAAACGTGCTCTTTTCTTTTTATATAACTAATATTTTATATGTTTATAATTTAAAATATGTCGTATTTTGTACAAAGCAGTAAAGTATGTTAAAAGAAAATTTTTTGTGAAATACAAGAAGTATAACACGAATGATTAATTTCTTTTGAATATTTATGAATTTTTTGTTGAATACATTTAAAGCAAAAATTTTATTTACAATTTTTACAACTATTTAAACTATACGCAATTTACAATAATTAAAAATATAACTGTATCATCACAACGTATTATTAATATTTATTATCTAAGTGTAAATGATAAATACTCAAACTTTTGTAAGAATATTATGAAATTATATATTATCAAAAAAATTTATATGAAACATGACTAAAATATTTATTATGAATTTCGTATATTTACGTATAATTTTTTAACAATATTTTAAAGTCAAAGAACTTTATTAAAATTTTATTGTAATTGAACTAGGAATAACAATTAAATAGCAAGAATATTTTTATTAATTCGAACAATAATTTAAAATACTTTTTATTTTGAATGTTTAAATCATTAGCAAAATTGAGTAAGTAAATTGACGTAAATATATAACCCTGAAATTACATAAGATGAATTCAAAATCTTATCATTTTTGTTGATTAAAATATAAACTTTATTATGGTTTCATTTAAATGTACGTTAAATGTTATAATTAATTTTTGTTTTTTTACTGATTACCGATATTATTCACTTTTTTCAAATTAATTACCTTCAATTGTTTATTGAAAATTAATATATTCACTTTAAATACAAACACTTTAAAAACTATATTTTATAGTTAAATGAACCATCATTTCCATCATAGTAAATCAGTAAAACTTAGAAATGATTGCTTTTGCCTAAATTAGCATTTTAAATGTCCACCGATCCCTTATAAGGTTCACTATATATTTATAAGTGCTTGCAACAGCTAAACTAGTTTAGCATTTGTTGTTGATTTCCCCTTCTTCCAGCAGTTTTATCCTCCAATGGGTTAGGTGAATGGCGAATATTGAACATGTGTTGCGTTAGGTGGATTCACGCATATGCTAATGCATAAGTGGCTAACACGTACACTAGCATATGAATGCGTGCGCAACATACGTACCTACATAACACCAATGCTCGTGCGTTCCTGTATATTTTTTCGTGTAATCGCATTCAACGCATTCATCGCTATTTTTCTATGTGACATTCTTAATTCGACGGCTTTGATGCTGATATTGAAGGTAATGAATGAATTTTTTTAAATATTTTAATTTTATTTTACAAAAGATAATTTTTGTAAAACAAAATTGCACCAATAGAATCAAACCATAATTTAGGTTATGTTATTACAAAACTTTTCAGATATTGTTTAGGAATAAAGTAATTTCGAAATCATTTGCTACATTAATTGCTTACATTGGTACCAAATATTGTTTGTTAAATATAGTTTTTGCCTGTATTGTATCAAAAATAGAATGTGGTTATTTTCGCATCTGGATACTTTTCCAAAGTAGTTGTGAATAAAATATCTAAAATTATCTCAAATATTTTGTAATCAAAATTTTATACGATTTTTGTAAATGTTTGGTTGGATATTAAATTTTTATTTTATAATAAAATTCATCTAACCCGTCAATAGTTAGATAATAAAATTGTATATAATAATCTATACATAAATTATAATAAATATAATGCATACTAAAAAGTTTATGTTTTAATATAATTCATTATGCAAATATAATAATTTAAATATATTAATTTATAATAAATAGTATGTAAAATATTTTATAAATATACGATCCTTTTTTGTTTAAAAATAGGTATTTTTATAAAAATGGCAGATCAGCAACATTCACCATCAGAGTATAAACGAATGTCATTAGATAAAATTATCGAAGCCATGACTGCAGATTTAGAAAATTCTGCTGGACATTATGTTCAATTTGGAGTTTCAAATCAACAAACTCAATCTAATAATTGGGCTGAGTATAGTCCTAGTCAAGTACAACATTACATGGCCAATACAGCTATGCATTCTAATTCATCGAATATTCAACCTATAAATCCAATAACATCACCACTTTACATGCAAGATGTACCACAATATGAGCCTTCGACAACCACAGATCATATTTATTTTCCACCACAAACAGTAAATCACTTGGGTATAAATGAAAATAATGATTTAATTGGAACAATAGATGTTGGTGGTGGTAATTTTATTAATGTTATATATGGAAATGCTTCTCAAATAATGAGTGAACAATGCCAACTTGGTAATATAACATCTTATAATAATAATCAAAGTATAATAGATCAAGAATATGGACTTTTTAATAATCAACAATTACAGGTTAGAAAACATTATTGTATTTTATAATTAACATTAAAATTTAACAATTATTTGAACATACAATAATTATAATTATAATATTATTATAATTTATATAAATTATTAATTAAGTTTGATATTATTAAATTTAAATATCCATTAACAGCTTTGTTTTGTATTAAGTATAGCATGTTAATAAGAATTGTAATTTATTTTATCTGAATTCTATTTAGTTAAAGCTAAACAAATATTGAATAAATGTGAAATTATATTATAAACTATCTGCTAGTAAAATATATCTTACTTGTTTAATTAATGCAGTTTACAAGTATTTTTATTAATACCAGGTTCCACATTCCTCTACTTCACAAACTCAAAATTCTAATGGAAAACAGTTGATAGATAATCTTGTAGGCAATTGGTTGCCAAATCAGTCAGGAACATACAGCCCCTTTGGTGGATATCCCAATGTTACTTCTATACCATCTGAAATAAAAGAAGTAGAAGAGATACCTAAAAAAAAACCAAGAATGGTAGCCGAAGTTAAACCTATGCGACCATCATACTCTGATGTTTTAACAAAATCAGTTCCAACTCCTCCATCTCCTTTAATAACTGCTTTGTCTAAACCAAAGCAAGAAAATACAACAAAAAAAATTATAAATAAAAACTCAAAAAATAAAGCGAAACCCATAGTTTTAAAAAGACAAAACTCATCTGGTAGTGATGAACATGGTTCTCCAAAAATTCAATTGCCGAAAAAAGTGTCAGAGAAACTTAATGCTAATTTATCTAGACGTTGGGTATCATTAGACAATCTTGGTTCACCAACAGAATCTCCAGACATAATATTTGATAGATCTGATAATTTTGATAAAAAAAAAAGCTTTAAAACCTCTAAAAAGAATGATAAAACAGAATCATTGAATAATTCAAAGTTTCAAAATAATAGTACTAAAACTGTAACTAACTTACAAAAACGTCCAATTCAGATAAATAATAATTTAAATATAACTAGTAATTTCAATCAAACTGTCTATACCGATAAAATTGAAAAAAATCAACAAGTAAATAAAGTTAAAGAGGATAAAAAATTAATAAAAGAAAAGGGCGTAAAGCATTTTCAAACTGAAAAATCACAACAAATTAAAAAATGTCAAAGAAATCGTAAAAGGGAAATTAAAGATACTACTTTTAAAGACGTGTATAAAACTGTTCATAAATATTTCAATCGTTGGAGTAAAGTAGGATTAAAAATATTTCTTTGGTTTTTACATTTAATTTCAGATATTATTAGCATGAGTACAAATCTTGTAATTCAACTGTGAGTTTTTTATGAAAATATTTTTATAAATGTTTATTTTTTTATTCTATATAAATTAAATATATCTTTATTCATTTTCAGTGGAAAATGTGTATGGTATCATATTATTCTTTACTTAAAGTACACTTGGCTATATACAGTATCAACATTTTCAAAAATTCGTTTTTTTAATATTATTGGCAAACAAATTGATATTTGGTTTGGAAATAGTCGGTTTGCCTTTTGGCGAACACTGAAATCAAATAATGAAGAAAAAGAAGATGGTGCAACTTGGATAAGAGAAGGATTAGAAACTAATATATCTTTACCTAGTACTGGAGAAGAAGCAATGAAAAGATTACTAGCCTGCAAAGGAAAAGATCCTTATAGTATATTAGGAGTAACACCAACATGTACTGATGATGACATAAAAAAGTATTACAAAAGGCAAGCATTTTTGGTTCATCCTGATAAAAATAATCAACTTGGTGCAGAAGAAGCTTTTAAAATTTTAGTTCATGCATTTGACATTATAGGCGAACCAGTGAGATTTATTTACAATTTTAATTATTTTTAAAGCAAATTAAGAATATTCATTTATATTAATATTGTTTTAGGAACGAAGACAAGCTTTTGATCAAACGAGACAAGTTGAAGCTGCTTGGGGTGACTTGAGTGACTTGCTTTCTCAATTACAAAGAAAAATGGAACAAGCTGCTAATACAATACGATGTACAAATTGTGGAATGAGGCATAAACGAATTCCTACTCAACGACCATGTTTTGCAGCACGGTTTTGTGCTCAATGTAAAATACGGCATAGCGCTAAAGAAGTAAAAGAATTTAATTATATTTGTTTCTAATCAATACATAATTAAATTTTGTAAAAATAAAAATTCAAAATGAGTTAATATTTGCAAAAAAAATTAATATTTAAATTTGATTTTCAGATGAAAAAATTAATCAAATATTAATAGCTATAACATTTTTCAGGGTGATATTTGGGCAGAATCTCGAGTTATGGGGTTTCTTTGGCATTATTATGCTTGTATGGAAGGAGCTGTGTATGATGTAACAGACTGGGCTGCTTGTCAAGCTGGTAACTTAAAACACCTAAAAGCTAACACTCATACTGTCCAGTATAGGATTGTTTTGGGTCAGCGGCCACCACCACATACCTCTAGTAACAGTAAAAAGAAACAATCGGATTCCAATACTAGGTATTTATGATTAGATTTGTAAAAAATGCATTATTAAACAAATTGATTTCTAATTTACATAGTAATTAATTCAAACAATAGAAGAAAAAATAATTATTATTGAATAGATTGATAAAGAATGTCGGATATATCTAAGAATATTCATTTATACATTTAAATGATACGATTCTATATTAAAAATACAAGCTATTTGTAATTATAAGCGTTTAATTCCATTATATTTTAGTGGTAAAGCAGAATTTGAAGACTTCTTAAATAATTTATATAATCACAGTAAAACTGGTACATCGAATACAAGTGAATCTAATGCAATGAGAGGTGATAATCGACGACGTAAAACCAAGCGTAAGAAGTAAACAAAGGTGATTCAATCATTTTTCAATGGATACTTATGTCATTATGTTATTTAATGCATATGTCTAACAATTGAAATCTCACTTTTCTAAACAATTACTAAATTAAATATTATTTTTGCTTGTTCTTGACTAAAGATACTACAAATAAATGTATAGACATTTATAATATTTTATTGTTAAATTATTATGGATGTAAACAATTATTTTCTTTGATATAATGTATGATGTATAATTGCCTGCGATAATGTAAAAAATTTAAAAGGTGAATTTCTGTAATTGAAAAGAAGTTTGCTATTATAAATATTATATTTTTATTGGTTTTTTCATACACCTCAAAAGTTTAATGAAACGTAACATTTTATATAAAAAGAAACTTTATCTAAGTGTTTAATTAATTGCAAAAACGTAAAAAATTTAGTCGAAATAAATACAAAATTTGTTTGTATAACTATATCAGTTGAATCTAAAAAAATTTAAATCTTTAATATAATTCTAAACTTATTAAAGATAATTATTTATGATATTCATTGTTTAATTAATATAATGTAACTATTTGAAAAATTATAAATTGTCATTAATAATATCTTAATTACTTAAGATACATTGCATTAAAATATATTAACTGTGTTACAAACGAGTGTGCTTGCTACACTTTTAATAATATTTAAATCGACATTTATTTTTTCATTACTCTATACTTGTCCATAAAGTACGTAAGTGAATATTAATGTCAAACACATTCTAGATGATATTCTTATAACAGCATCGACTGGTTTGATCAAATTACTTGATCGATGTGAAGTAAGACTGATTTGTTTTTTTTTTGCTCCTTTAAAAAATTTTAATGAGCAATATGCATAACATTCTAATAAACTATGTGCAGAACTAAAATTTATTTACTTATTTATAAATATCTCCCAATCAATACTCATTACTATAAACTTTGATTTACTGTTGGAATGTATAGTACTTTATTAGTAAATAATTAAAGAGAATTTGAAAATTTAATTACAGTTAAATTTATTAATAATCCAAAATAACAATATTGAAATGGATATTCTTCATATTCCATCTAAAAACATAAGAGCATCCACATTATCAATTGCACTTTGAACATCATGTTTTTGTAAAGTTTTCTTTTTGGATTGATATGTGTATTTGTAAGATTCTTTAGCTAAAGAGTCAATAAATAATTCCTGAAATAATAAGTATAAATTTATATATATAAAGAAATATAAAATACTAAGATATTTATATTTTTGATAATTTTATGTTTCATTAGTTAAAAATTATAATTAAAAAACTCATTTTTAAGGTTTCTATCTTCATTGTTTATTTACACAATCTATTCTAAAATAATATGACTACTTATATGTATATAAATTCATTATTAAAGAATTCATAATGAATTATAATTAATATAAAATTATACAAACGAATTATTTCATCTAACTTGTTTATTCAAATTTGTAATTTTAATAGTACAATATTTGTTCAAATTTATTATTATTTTAAAAACTTTAAATATAATATCAGTTTATTTATCTTGATTGCCTGAGCCTTAAATCTACTAGTTCCAATTAATACAAATTAAAAAACATTTTTATTTTAAAAATAAATATTATGTCTATATATACACATACATTTCTAACCAATTCTTACCGTAGCTTTAGTTATTAAAAAAATTGCTTCTTGATTAATGAAATTAATATCAGGATCTGTTTTAACAATTGTTCGAATCCTACCAATTGGTAACTTTGTTAATTTAATTTTTGGTTCCTCATCTTGTAGAGCTTCAGCTTCATCAAGTTCATGTTCCTTTTGGAAATCTGGATCTTCGTTGTATTCCGTAGATACGTCTTCATTATTCAAGTTACTGTCGTTACTACATGTTTCTTCCATTGTTGGACTCTCCATTTTTTTGCTAACATTTATATCTTTTCTAAAATTTTACTGAAAAACAAATATTTATTATATTTAGAATACGATATATTTATATATAGTATACATCAAACTTATAAACACGTGGTACAAAAGCGCGCGAAACCATTGACATTGGCGCTACCTACATTTGTATTTATTATTGGCTATAAAATATAAATTATCTGAAATTTAACCATTCAATATTATATATATATTTTGTATTAAAAATAAATCATTGATAACAAAGGAAATGCTTTATTGTACAGTTTTGTAAGTTAAAAATATTACAAATATAGAAATAATAATAATAGAGATCTAGACAGTTAATAGAATGTAGATATAGATGTTGAAATTGTTCTACTTTTATTATTTCAATAACAGTATTAGAAGGTTTATCACTTTAATATATTACAAAGTTTAAACTCTTAATGTATGTTTTAATAAGACAAAAAAAAATTAAAAATAATACAAAATTAGAAAAAAAAATTGAACCTTGTTTTATTATTATCGGAAGTATTATTAATTTCTTAAGATAATAAAATAAAAAAGACGACAAACTTATTTGAGATCGAAATAAAATACAAATTTAATTTTTGTTGTAATGAATGAATTCAAATGAAAAAAATTATAAAGTATTTGTATACATTATCTTAAATTGCATTTGCGCATGCGTATTGAACATTTAGTAGAGAATGTTATTAAGAAAACAGTAACTGTAATTAATATTTGACAATAAAATAAATAAAATAAAATTATTTGTAATTTTATGAATATTTAATATCTAGTAATTCATATTTAATAAGTATGAACATTATGCGCATGCGTATTTTGTACATATATATATGATTTTTGGGTTAGGCTATAGCTTATATTATAAAAAATATAAAAACCTTTATATATTAGTATTGTACTACAATATAATAATATAAACTGTGAACAAGTTATCAAATAAAATAAAATATGAGTAAATTAAATAAATATAGACATTTGAATTTTTGAATGGACATTTAATTTAATTTTTATTAGAAAAATCAAAACAGGGAAAAATAAACATTATAGATTTGTCATTTATATCTATTAACCAATTTATTTTTATTGAATTCATATTATTGATAGTTCCAACTGAGAGGGATTGTTAGTGATTAAAAAGTTCATTTTAATCTAAAGACAAGTACATTAAATTGTCAACATTCAGTCCTCATCTGGAACAGTCAATAACCATACCATGAAGGATTCAGAAGCTGATACAAAAAATATAATAAAAAGTAGAGAATTACTTTATAGGCTTATGATAAGGTTATTATCACAACTCCGATTTGTTTGACAAATTTATATATCCAAATGATTCAATTATGAATATCAATTATTAACATTTTTTAAGTTTAATTTGTAATAATTAATATGTAGAAATCTTTTAATAATTTATATGAATGTTATTTTCATTTTAAATCGTTAATTTGGTTTGCTATAACTCTAATCACATTAGTTTAATGAATATTTAAACGCTTAAAAGTAAACAATAATTAATTAAAAGCTGTTATTATTAAATTTTAAAATCATTCAAATACAATGGCAATCATTAATGTATTCAATCGCTTGTTTCTGGTTGTGAATTCTTGTTTAAATTTTATTATTAATTATCAATGGGTTTTTTTTTTGGAATATAAAATTCATTTTAAATTAAGATAAAATGAAAGTAAAATTATACAGATTGTTAAATTTTATAAATTGAAAAACTATATATTATAATATTATATTATAATATTATAATATTTGTATATGTGTATCTAATTTACAAAAATAAAAAATGAAAAGTTATATATAAAAAGAAACTTACAAAATTACAATAAATAGAATTTTATTGATTTATATAAACTTATGAATTATATATGTTTAAAAATTAGAATAACATTATTTTAATCATATAATTTACATTTTTAGTCAATTATTTTATGATGGTCACCAAACACTAGCAGTGCAATTATCAAATTTAACACAAGCAGAACCTCCTTGCCCTCCTTCAGATCGATTATTGCACCTCATGCTAATTGGTATGGCACATGAACCAGATAGATCTAAAAAAGAAAACAACCATATTTCATCATTTACATCAGTTGAAAATACTTTAGGACCAGGATTAGATTTAGAATTTGAAACAGAAGCACAAACACAAGCTCCCGAACCAGCTCAGTATGAAACTGCATATGTGACTTCTCATAAAGGAAACTGTAGAGCAGGTGCATTTTCTGCAGATGGTCAATTGATAGCAACTGGATCTGTTGATGCTTCCATTAAAATTCTTGACGTTGATAGAATGTTGGCTAAATCAGCACCTGATGAAGTAACACCAGGTGATCAATCTGGTGGGCATCCTGTAATTAGAACCTTATATGATCACTTAGAAGAAGTAACATGTTTAGAATTTCATCCAAGAGAACCTATCTTAGTGTCTGGAAGTAGAGACTTTTCTGTGAAATTGTTTGATTTTAGTAAAGCCAGTGTTAAAAAAGCATTTCGCACAATAACAGATTCAGATCAAATAAGATGTTTATCTTTTCATCCTACTGGTGATTATTTAATAGTGGGAACAAATCACTCAGTTGTGAGACTTTATGATGTAAATACGGCACAATGTTTTGTATGCAGTCTTCCAAATCATCAACACACTAGCGGTATTACTAGTATAAAATACTCACCTGATGCAAAAACTTATGCATCCGCTAGTAAAGACGGAAGTATTAAATTATGGGATGGAGTTTCTAATAGATGTATAAATACATTTGTTAAAGCACATGATGGTTATCAAGTTTGTTCCGTTACTTTCACAAGAAATGGAAAAGTAAATATAAATATTAATAGTTATATCATAGTATCATAATATTAATAAAGATATTTATAATATTTTTTATTTCAGTATTTACTTTCATCAGGAAAAGATTCATTGATTAAACTTTGGGAATTATCAACAAGTAGATGTTTAATTGCTTATACCGGAGCTGGAACAACAGGTATTTGAACATTGTTATTAATTTTCATTTGACAAATATATATTTCAATAGATTAAAAATAATTTCTTTTAAGATAATAAGCAAATATTTATTTACATTTCAAATTCTGTAGGTAAACAAGAACATAAAACTCAAGCTATATTTAACCATACAGAAGATTATGTAATGTTTCCTGATGAAGCAACTACATCATTATGTGCATGGAATTCTAGAAATGCATCAAGAAAACAACTATTATCGTTAGGTCATAATGGTCCAGTAAGAATGATTGTGCATTCTCCAGTTGCACCAGCATTTTTAACCTGCAGTGATGATTTCAGAGCAAGATTCTGGTTTAGACGTATGCCAACACATTAAGAATGAAGATTACTGAGTAATTGTAATATATATTTGATTATTATAAATCTATCAAAAAAGTAGCTTCGTAATTAACCTTTTGAATAATATAAACTTTTAAAAATTTTAATAAAATAAAATGTAATGACACTAATGTTTAATTAAATTGTAATCTTTTTAGTATATGTGCCTTCAAAGTATAAATCGATAGTTAATAAAAATAGACGACATATTTTAAATAATGAAGTTTTAAATAAATGTAAAATAAAGTAACTATTTTGCAATTTTCACATGTAAAAGATATAAAGTTTATAGATATGATATTATTCTATAAATTAGATATAATTCCTCACATTTTTAATAAGTTTATTTATAAACTAAATATTAAGTTATTTAATAAAAATTATAAATTGATTCAAACATTCTATATAAATAGAATAACTAAAAAATTATAATCTATAATCATATAAAAGTAATTAAAAATTGTTTTGTTTTTTATGAAAAATAAAAATAAATCGTACATAATTAAATTAGCAATACATAATAATAATACATTCTAATAACTATACATAATAATATTTAATATATTTATTACAATATCGATAAGACTGATTTATATAAAAATGAATAATCATATAAAATGAAATATATATTTACAAAAAGTCTAAAATAAATTCGATTTGACATTTGAATTATAGATATTTATTTCAGATAAAACAATATATTTAAAATTTAGTATTTATCATTTAATTTTCAGTTAGTTGATTGCAATTTTGATTAATTTTCGATTAATTAAACGGTAGTAATTTTAATAATTTCATATTAGAAAAGATTTTAGATAAAAAAACATTAATAATCCTTGTTCATTAATTTATAAAAATTTTTGTATTCGAAATTAATTTGGAATATTCATAAATATTTTTAAATTAATAAAAATATAGCGCATGTTATAAATTACTTAAAATTACCTAAAAAGAAATGTAGAAATTTATACATTTTTATCTGTAACATATTTACATTTAATTTTATTTCGTATTTTCACTCCTATTGCTTGTATTGTTAATTTAACTTATGTGCAAACGTATACATACATATAACGCCCTCTCTTAGAATTGAGCATCTTTATAAAAATAAGGGTATATATCGATTTTTATATAGCCTTTTGAGTGTACATATTCATACGAGTTTTAATAACAACATAGTTTGTTAGTTTAATAACAACGAGTTTTAATAACATGATATCCATTTAAAATTGAAAGCACTACATTGATATAACTTCAATAAAGCAATAAGTTAAAGCTATATGAGATATTATCATCATTGTATATAAATAATACAATTATTAAAATAATATTAATACTGTTGTCGCAAAAAATTCTATATAAAACAAAACAGCTAAAACTATTAACATCTTACGGAAAATACATGTTTTTTTTTAATGAATTAGCATAATGTTGCAAAAAAAATACAATTATGCGAATGGAATTATATTCAAAGTAATTTATGTTTTATTAATTGAAATAGATGTTTGGAAAAAACATGCATTTTTTTTAAGGTAAATATACTATTGGGCTATGTATCACGTATTTTACATGTAAGAATTTAAAAAGGTTTTATGTGTAATACGCACTTGACTAAATTCAATCAAAATCCATCTTGGGGAAGTCAGAATGTATAGATTTTTCATTTAGAAAAATTATAATTACACTAAAAGACAAACAGAAAATTATTTTATCGACTCATTTTCATAACCTTATCTTATTGTTGTCAAGCTATCCGTTATAACTATAATGGGAATAAATTTATTTTATAGGTCATTTTTAATTCAGTTATAGATACCTAAAATTGTTTGTTCTATTATATACTTTTGCAAGAAAAAGGCAGTTTTAATAAGTTGTAAGGATTCCGTGATTTTAAACTAAAACATATTTCCTATTATCTCTTTATATTCTGATAGTTAAGTTGTACATTAAATTAACGACGTTTCCTGGAAATTTTCGATATTTGAACTGAACAAAATCGAATATTTTATAATGAAAATTTGAATATACAATGATCAAAGAACACCATCGAGTTTTGTCAATACAAAGGTCAAGTTCATCAATTTGCTTGCAAACAGATTTAAATTCACGATCAATGTTACTTATTAAAGAGATTTTACTAGGTATCAAAAGTCAAAATAAAATAAATACAGTTAATAATGAGACAGTAATGTGACAAAAATAATAATTTTAATGTATTATTTTTAACGGATTGCATTTTTTATTTTATTAAACATAGAAATTATAAATGATCATAAATCTGAAAAATAAAATATTAAATAAATGTTCATAATTACATATAAAGCAGTATTTACAGTAAAATGTATATAAATGAAAAGATTCAAGAACATACAAATTATCAAATCAATATAAAAATAAATTAAAACAATTTTAAACATAGTTTTTTTCAATTATTATATTTATTAATGAAATTAAATATATATACAAAGAAATTACTTTAAAGTTTTTAATGAATCAATGAAAAAATTATGAAATCTATAGAAACAATTATTCTACAAAAACTATTAGGTAAATTATTCATTAAATTTAGAATATTCAATTACAAAATTATTCTGTTACATTTATCTGTCAATAGAAGTAAAATAACTCCTGTAATAGAAATAGGTAATTGGTTATAATTAGTTTTACATATATATTTATCAAATAATATTAGTAAAATATTAAATTATACTGAAACACACGCACGTATATATATTTCATTCATACTATTTCATTAGAAAATGATAAGAATAAATAGAAAATATTAAAGAGTCTTTTTACAAAAAAATGAAATCTTTTCACGTTTCCAGAACAAGAATACTAAAATATAAAACCAAACTATAAATTTAAAAAATACAAATATTCATCAGAATAAATAGATATGAATTTATATTGATTTCTAATGTATTGATATCGGCAATCCGAATGAAGTTGTATTTTCTTATTATAAATTATTTAATAAGAATTGTTTAAATTTTCTTACAAAACTTGAAGAGTATACTATATAAATTAGTAGTCACTCTATATTTAATAATCAAATACTTAACAGTGATATTTTTACAATGAAAATTAACTTTATTTCTGTATTTTGAAAAAAAAATTGTCAGTAATTTAATATTTAATATTAAAGACAATTTAATATTTAATAATATGTTAAAAAATAGATTTAAAAATAATACGTAACATAATATTGCAACGATAATGAATCATATTTTTAAGTTATGCATTTATACATTCGAATTTTAATTAATGTAAGATTATATTTAAGATTGTACAAGTCATTCATTTGGACTTATCAACAGAGTATGATAATATATAATAATTTATAATATATAATATATAAAAATTTGTAAGATTAATAATGTTAATTTATTTTTAATACACGTGTGAAAACTCTATTTTAGGAAAAATGAAGAGATAAAATATTCTTTAATATGAAACATTAAGGGTCAATAATTTAATTTAATCACATCTATCAAATAATTCTAATACTGATTTTCCATAAATAATACTTTAGAATGTTTACGTTAAACAATTTTTTTAATCATATTACACAATGTTTTACAATATTGAGAATTTTTTAATTTTCATTTAACAGTATTTTAATAATTGCAGATGACAAATACAAGTACTGCACATAGTATTAAAATACAATATTCTTTTCACAAAAATATTTTGGGTAATTATAATAAAGTTTATTTGAAGTATTTTTCAATGAAAGTACTTTAAAATCAAAATAACCATGCAATTTTTTCGAGTCTTTTAATAAACTTTGATATTTCATATTTGATGCTGGATAAATATTTAAAATTTTCTAGGAACTCTAATTCTTCTATGTTTATAAGTATAATTACAATTAAGTAATTTTATTGGTTTTCAGATTAGTATATACAATAATTAATATCAAAAATATCAAAGATTAATGGAAATATAATTTTTGGAATAACATGGAAATATATATTTAAAAATTTCCACATATATTTATATTAATATTTACATATTTCTTGTGTGCATATTTTTTATTGAAAATTTTTATGGATGCGGTCAAGTAATACGCCAATCTGCTACTTATACTTTACAATATTTACTAGATCTATAAGATGTCATTTTCTTTAAAATTTAATTTTTTCACCATTAAATTAAAAGTTAGAACATAAAAGTACAACAATAGCTATTTGTGTAAGGACAGAGTTTTTATTATTCAGTATAATTTTAATTTAAAATATAATTTTTATAAATTATGTTAAAAATGAGATAATAACATGTAAGTTATATAGCTCGAAATTTACATATTTTAAAATACATTACAAATTGTAATAAAATATTAAAAGTTAATATTCGTTTTTTTATTCGCTAATTATCCATTATACAGAATATTTAAAAGAATATATTAGTTTAATTTAGAAAAGATAAGCTTAAAATAAAAATTTCAAAATTAATAATAAGAATACCTGTCATTATTAAATTATATTATTATAATTTCTAAGCTATTTATTTTATTACTGTACACATATATTATAAGTATTGTTTACTGTAACAAATATCTTATATTAAATTGTTATCAGTTTCGTTTTTAAATTTTTATGTAAAATAATATCTATGAGGCTAAGCTACAGTATACTTAAAATACATAAATTTGTATAGAAAAAATAATTGCTTCATCTTTATTATTTTGCTATAGAAATAAATAAATGTATAATCTGATACAGACCTGACACGGTATTGAAAGTAATAAGAGATTTCATAAATTATAATAAAATTTATTCATAAACATTCATTGTTTTAATAAATTATTTATATTCGTTTTCTTAAAAACTAGATTCAATAATTAAATTATTAAATACTTAATATTATTATTGATTAAAGTATTATCTACACAAATTAATTTCAAGAAATCAGAAAAAGTTATGTATTAATTAATTTTACTTTATATTAATATTATAATGATTATGGCACAAACCAATTGTGAAAATGAATTGTTAGAATTGTTTTTTATGTATGAAACAAGTACAGAATACAGAACATCCATAATTTAAAAAAAAGTGTATAAATTGTCCTTTAGTCTAAATTGCTAAAACGAAAATTTTTGTTTAGATAATATATTATTAAATATAAAATGTATTAAAGAGCGTCTTTTATTATTATGAAATCATACGATATATATTAATTTTATATGTATATTTATATATATATATTTTATATATATATGAAATATTTTCACTTTTATAATATTAAAAACGAGTGCTTAAAAGTAAAAGAAAATTATAATGTTTAAATTAAATAAGTCTAAAATTTAATAAAATGTTAAAAATGTGATTCATTTAGGCATTAAAACATATAGATTATATATCGTTAATTTAAAATTACTATTTACAAGTGGAAATATTGACGAGGGTTGATTGGCAATCAACAAATTGCATTTGAAGAAAAATTATTTTATCTATTCCAAGGGTTTTCTAGAGAAATTTAACTAGTTCTGAAAAAAGTAATACAAATAAAGATTTCAATTTTATTACTCGTGGTCGAACGATTTGATAGATACAAAATTAATCCAATATTTTAAAGTACACGTGGATGGATGACAATCGTTCGAGGAAGAGACACACGAAGACGTACATATTCAGCTAGTGGAATTGACGCGCTCGTTTTTAAAGTGGCGATTGTTTAAATGGAAAGAAAATTCGCGGTAGACAAATGTATGGCAAAGCAACATAACGCGATGCAACGCAACTCGAGTTCAGCGTGGTATCGTCACGCGCGTTTTTCTTAACTCGCATTTGTATCGGACCGCCGGTGTGACGAGGAGCGGGGCGAGTTCCCGCCGCGTCATCATCGTTGTCCCTCTTCCATCCTTTTCTTCGGGCTCGCGCACGTCAGGGCGGCTTCAACGGCCGAGATGGTGATGATGATGGAGACGGCGGTGGTGGTGGGGGTGATGGTGATGGTGGTAATGATGGTGGTGGTGGTGGTGACGGTAGCGGTGTCGGCGGCGTGTGCGCGCCTCTCCAGGGCCCATCACGTGACCCACGCTAGCCGCCATCTTTGCACCTCGCCGTATAAACAGTGTGTGTGCTTGGTGCCGACGAGCTGCCGGGGCCCGCGCAGAACGATCGGGAGTCCGATTGACCTCTTCAGCCACACGTGAGAGCTTGTTGCAAAAGGAACGGGTTGTCGAACTTGATAATTAGGGCATCTTAAGTCATTCTCATAATTCTTCTTCGGTTGTGCGTCAGGATAGCCGACACGGTACTACGGCACGCGCGCGAGCGCACTCTCTCTCTCTTTCTGTGTCTCTTCCTATCAGAGCGGCGCGCGCGCGCGCGCGGGTAAAAAAGAGTGATTCTAGTGTTTGCCGGAGAGTGGTGAAGCAGCACGCCGAGGGAGGAAGTGGTGGACGTCGACAACGACGATAACGATTACGATCACGATCACGACGACGACCACGACCACGACGACGACGACGAAGAGGAAGAGGAGGGTCGAACCTGTCTTAACGAGTCTGCGCTTAACGGGAGCCCGGCACCATGTCCGACATCAAGGTGGAGAGCAAGAGCGAGAACAGCGTCGACGACGCGGTCAAGGTGAGTCCCAGTCGAAGGATGATCTCGACGAGGCTATGTTTTTTTCATCTCCGGGGTTAGTGCTCCTATTCGCGTGCAACGTAACACGCGCATATGCACATGCACGGGAGTCGCAAGCCGAGTTCTCATGCTTGTTTTCGGTTGAGCTCTTGTCGAGCGACAGCGGCAGCGGCGGCGACGGCGGCGGCGGCGGCGGCGGCGGCGGCGGCTTTTCTGCATGTGTGACCGCGCTTTCTGTTTTACTCGCCTCCTCGCTTTTGAAATAGGTTACACCAAGAACGATCCCAATAACGACCATTATTGTTATTCGCAGTCGGGTTTCCTCTGCTTTTAGGGGTTAAAAGGTCGATGAAACACTATTGTCTCTCCTCGGAGCTACTTTCAAAGCCTCCAGTTGCGCCGCCGTTTGTCCTTCGCTCCCGTCGTACGTTTGCTAAAGATGGCGGATGTTGTTTTTTTTTATTATGCTCGTGGGATATCCGGTCGTACGTTCCTAAACATGTGTTTATGTAGTTCGAGTCAAGCGTGAAAATCCACATAACGAGCTGCGCGCGTAGCTTACTTCCGATTATTTACGAATAAAGGGTAGCGTAACATATCGTTTACACATTTTATTCGTAATTTCGCTATAGGGACATTTCAGTACTCGCGCTCTTTCGCTTATTTTTTGTTTTCGACCCCCCCCCTCCTCCCCATCGCCCTTCATGCCCGTTTTCTCTTTCTCTCATTGTTCTTACCCCTCTTTCAAATCCTAACCCGCGCTCTTAATTTGCGCGACACCGGCTGGCGCAATCGGTACTTTCGTTCTTTACACATAGTGTCGGTGGCAATAAAAATTGATAAAGATCCGCTGAGTGGTAAGTAATTGTCATTAACACGATTGTACTAACGCCGCAATGCTTTACCCCCGTGTTTCAGCTTTCGCTATAACACCATCCAATGACGTTATTAGCTGGATGCAGCCATTGCATTTCCACCCTAGTGGCCTGTAACGAGTCGCCTTTCTCAGGTTTTCCATTCGCCCTCCCTTTTCTATCCTTCCCCTTAGCCGCCGCCGAACCCGTCTCTTGTAATGCTCAGTGACAAATTCACTGGCACGAGATCCCCTTTCCTTGCTTTAGCCCCTCCTTTCTTTCTCACTTTCTCTCCTATGCTCAGCTAACTCGCGTAAGGTACGAAAGTGACGCGTACGTTTACGTCGCTGCGTACGTCCTTTTCCCCGAAAAATGGCGGGAAAATCGAAAAGCACGAATTCTTCTCTCCAGTTCCGCTTTTCCCAATTGCCGCCGTAGTACTTCCTTTTCTCTTATGAGCAATAATCTTATCGAGCTGCGTTTGCTCGAAAAATTGGCATGCGGCCACGATGAATCGTTTGATTATTACATAGAAACACTAATTGCGGAGTTGGTACTGTCATCGCCGGCGCGTTGATTTTGATCGATGCGAGGCTGCGATGTGTCTTCCGTAGAAGGCGATCAGAAGCTATCGCCGGGACGAGTGCGCGCTTCGCTTGGTTCTCTCGCTCATTGCACATTTTGGGCGGGCTTCTGTGCGCCGCGCACGTATATTGGTATCGTACAAGTATAGAGGTGCCGGGCATCAGGCCGCGTTTCTCTTCTTCTCCTGAGGTATTTGAATGATGTAGCGTGGCGGCGTCACTCGCATTTGGCTCTCCCTTCGCGCACTTGTCTGATAACGCTACACCGACTCTTTCTTTTTCCCTTCTTTACATTTTCTTCTTGAATCTTCGTTCGATTGTAGCTTTTAAAAATGAGGCTTTTTATCATCAACTGGCGGGCTGTGCCTAAAAGCTAATAATTTATTGCCTGTTTATTTTGGAGATTGATTATTTTAAGACATGCCTCCATAAGAAAAGCAATTCTTGTCTTTTAGCGTTTTGCTTCTTGCCATTTTCACTCATTTGTCGTTTTATCAGCATTTTGTTATTCTATTATTAAATATATCGTTTTTTGCGTTTATTGCAATGACAGCGTGTAAATGTTTGCTGACGCTGCATTTTTTATCGGAGCTATTGCCATTCACTTCATTCTTTGCATGACAGTAGTCCGTATCTATCATTCATTAGTATATTGATATTATTTCTCTTTTCAATTGATATGCCATTTTAAAATAAGTATTGTTATTATTATTTTTATAGTGTTATATTAGTTTAGTTTAAATTAGAATTAAAATTATGTAATCGTTTACATATTATTTTTTTTATTAATTTTAATAGTGTTCACAATGGATATATATATATGTATCTACATTTTTTACCTTGATATTCTAAATTCGCAAACATCGTCAATTATTTTTATTTATCTTTGTAGTAATTTTGTATTAAAATTTTTTAATTAATATCTTATATTATCGTTGTTTTATCGATAACATTCTTTCAAATTATTAATTTCAATTTTTGTATTATCAAATAACATGAATACTTAATAATATATTCAACGTGAAGATTAATTAAAAAATTTATTCAATTTAATTTAACTTATATATTTTCGATTTTCCGCAGTGTTACGCAATTATTATCTTTTCAGAAGACAAATTTTAATTTTCGTCTTAGTAAAAATGACAAATACATATGATGCGTAATTCTACCTACTTTTTATTTATATTTTCTGAAACGGCAACCGTGGGCTCTTGTATGCATATTGATAATAGATTAAAACAGTCACGAACTATTAATATTTTTATTATTGTTTTGCTGTTGAACATCTTGATTTTGATCGTCTAATCGAAGAAACGCATCAGATATTCACATACAGGACACAATTAAGCATTATGAGCAACACATTTAAAAAATTCGATGAAACTAATGCTTTGTATACATTATATTAAGCAAAGAAAAAATCTTTTGTTTCAAAAGATTAAAATTCAAAGTATAGTATTACAGACTCACTCGCTACCAAAGGGTGTTAGTTCTCTTAAACGGTGTGTAATTTGCCTAGTAAGATGAAACTTTTATTCTTTCATGCATGTCAGAATAAAATGACGGTTTTGTGGGGAGGGGGGTGTATACCATATAATGTCATATGGTAGCGTGGCGTTTCCCGCCACTTTTTTCCCTTCCTTAGCACAAGCATTGTTGGCTCCTTATTTTTAATAAGACGTGCCGCGCTGTAGTCTTTTCGATGTCCATTCGATTTACTCATGCAGCTGATATAATGCGAAGGGAATAATCAACTTTTATGAATAAGCGAATTTCCATTTCTTGTTTTATATGTTTACATAAATGATTATTCGAACAACGTGCCTTGTACCGTTACGTGTACAATTTCATATTCATTACAGATAAAAAAAAAATCTATGTTCTAACTAAAAATAATTTGTTAAAGGGCTAATCAATGAAATCAGTTTGTATATTTTAATCAGGTTTTTTTTGTACTTTTGAATAATTTTTATTTTCTTTTTTAAGAATACATAAAGTGTATTTCAGTACATAAAGTCATTTATGTACATTATAAACTGAAAAATTGAATTTCATTAAAAGAGTAGTTTATTGTTAATTTATTTAATTGAACATAGCATTTAGAAGATCGCTTAGATTACAAAATTGAAGAAATCTTTTATCACCTTGTGTATATTATTAATAGGAAGCATTTTTTATCCACATGGTCGTGTTTATATTAATACGATTCAACATAAATTTTATTGCATAGTAAAGCTTTTAAATTTCAAACTAAGTAAATTAAGTAATGTAAAATTTAAAATAAAAAAACCAAGAGCTACTACGAATGTTAAATGTTATATTTCTAAAAGTTAATTTACGAATTTAACGGTATTAATTCGTATCACCTTCTTCACCTTCTAATATCGATCTATTCGATACTATAATAGAAGCCGAAAGTGTATAATAATCAAAGAATCTCTAAAATGTGGAATATAAAAATCTTAACTAATTCAATAATACATAGGTAGGTAAGATGTAAAGATATGAATTTAAAATATTATTTACAAGAGTGTTTAACATTAGATTTGTTAAGTTTTAAATATAGTATTTAATAAGATTTTTAACCATGTGCTCATTATTTTTTATCTGTTTTAAAAATGATTATCCAAATATTAGTTTTACAATTGTTGTAAGTGAATATTTGTACGATTTTAATTATATTTGAATGATTTTTATACATAGTAAAGTTGAAAAACTTGTAAATGATTTTAAATAACAAATTAATTGGTAATTATAAATCTATGAAGTATTGTTTAAATATTTATAATATATTGCTTTATTTAGCTTTAGTATAGTTGAAGGATAAAATTTTGAAACTTTAAATACAATACACATAAGGTTTCTATTACTTTTATTATTTTCCTTTTTGTTATTTTATGTCTATACATTTATCTTACTTAAAAAAAATCGCTGATCGGATGTATGTTTTTTTTATTTTTTAAGGAGGAATCGCCAGAGGAAAAGCAACCCGTGGCTAAAAGTAAACGAAGTGGTACGAAAAGGCTTTCAACATTAGAAAAAACGGCTCAAGAAGCTGATGTTATACTGAAGGTAATTAATTTTTTTACTTGTATAATTTTCAATGAAAACGCCAATTTTGTATAAATTGCATGAATAATTTCATTTATTATCGAAGCATTTAAATTACGTTTATGCTATTTTGCAATATAATTATGTAAGATAAATTATTTTATACATTAAATAATGGGCTTTACCATATATTGTTATAATATATCAGTTAAAATTATTGAAAATTAGGGTAACAGATGTTTGATAGATGAGTGTAAATAAATAATGTATGTATTAAAATTTTTTTTAAAAATATTATTCTTCGGATAATGGAAGGAAAAATACAGAGTCTATGTATTATAAAAATTAAATACAATCGATTATAACAAAATCATAATAAATCAATGGGTCAAATATTGGGTTTGTGGTTTTATAAAAAAATGTTCCTTATTTCGTTAGTTTATGTGATAATGTAAGATGTGTGAAGGCTAAAACGATTTTTAATATCGTAGTGATTTTCAAATACCGCATAAAACGGGGGGGGGGGCGACTTCATCACAAATGGGAATTAACTTTCGAACGACTTTTGGCGGTTCGGCCCTGTGGCCTGTTAACACTCAGATGTATAAAAGCCGAGAAAGAAGCAGGAGCAGAAGTAAAAGGACTGAATCCTCCTCGAACGCCTTTTGATACGCGTCGAGTTTTTGCCCCTTCCCCCTCCTGCCCTCGCGTCATCCTGGTGTTCTCGCCATCCCCATCGTCTTTGATTGTCGTAGAATGTCCTCCCGCGCATAGCTATAGGTGGATTGTGAAGCAGAAAACGCAATACACAATAGGAATCAAGACGTTTTTGCTGCTTCTTGGCTCGTTCCTGTTTCTTTGAAAGTGTTTCCTTCTTAGGTTGATCCTCGAGCACTCCACTTGAGTGCCTTTATATCCTACATGCCACGCATGCGCACTCCAAAGAAAATCAAGCGAGCGATGCAAAATGTTGGGAATCCGGGCCAATTTTCATTCAAAAATAAGAAAATTGTATACTTTTCGACTTGGAAAATATTTCTTTTTTACTGAAAAAAAGTTATTGTGAACTTAATTCGAATTCTGTTATATCTCAAATACCGCTATATTACATTTCAAGGACAATTATATAAAAATATTAATCTTTTCATTATAATAGTACCAAATACCAGTTACTTAAAAAATAGTTTAATAGTATGCACATTTGAATGATTAATATTCTACAAGATGTACAAACTAAACTTCTATCATAATAATATAATATAATAGTCTTTCCCGTGTATAAATGAATCTTGGAAATACATAATAATCTTGGATGTAAAAGAAAAAAAATGTGTTTTGATTTCTTAAACCGAATTTCTAAATTTTATTACAAATAAAATATTGCTTTTCTTTAGGTTATTTATATGTCTACATTATATATATATATATATATATATATATATATATATATATATCTTGTTAAATATTTTTATTAATTATAAAAATATAAATAATTTTTATATTATATAATTAATAAGAATTAAAAAAATACATCTAGTGTGATTGGGGCACTCTTGAACAGCTTTTTCAAAGCAATGTTTTATCTAACAATTTTATTGTTACATAAAAATCTCAATTGCTGGCTTTAATTGATTTAATTTCAAGATTGTAGTTTTTAATATTGTTATTGTTTTTTTGTGGTTTATTATTATTTTTGTTGTTGTTATATTTACAAGTTATATAGAGGATGGATGGTATCGTTCACAGTACTATGTTACGGGAGTAAATCGAAGACTTTGGAAGCCCTTAAAAGAGGCGAAATTTTTCGGTCCAACAAATTTGCAAGGACATGTCAGTGTTTTCAATCATGTGTGATACATAATTTATAATACTTTATCAGTAACAATAATGTTGGAAACATTTTGTTTATTATTTTACCATGTAATATTAATTTTATTTTTAGATGAAAATTTGTTATATATTAGAGAAAAAAACAATGTGGATAATTATTTCAGTTTTTATGTTCGATTTGCATATAAAAGCGTTGAAAGATTTGTCTTATTAGTGATTGATAATAGAAGGAAAGTAATGAAACCAAATTATTTAATGCTTTATTCTTATTATAGTTATATAAACATTCGTATCGATCCTTTTAAAATATCACCAATAATTATTATTATTATTTTACATTATAAAATTGATTAGTCATTATTTAAGTCATCTTATATCTTCTCATTAAAGATCTAAAAAAGAAAATGGCTTTCAATGGATATATATTTATTCTAAAGCATAAGATCCTTGACTAATCTTGGCGACTTGTTGCAGGGTCTGAATTCAAGTGTTGGTGAGATCGAGGGCAGAAGGCGCACGCGCAGCTCAGCGCGAGGCGTCGTCTCGACACCAGCCCCATCGCCCCCGAAGAAGGAAAAACGTGAGCCACGCACTGGTGGCGGTCGGGGTCGGGGGCGCCCTAAGAAGAGTAATGAAAACGATGAGGAGAACGCTGCTGCGTCTAACAACAAGGCCAACAACGACAAAGATGAGGAGTCAAAAATGGATGTGGATGAGGGCCCCGACGAGAAGGACGGCACTAAACCTGCTGTGAATGATAAGGACAGGTACTTTGCCTTCAGTCTATCTTCGAAAACTCACAATATCTTGTTCGGATTGATTGTGTCGATTGTCGGTTTTCGGCTACTAGCTTGTGTTTGTATACGTAACATTTACACTATGATTTTGTTATTGCTTAATACTTGTTTGTTTAGTAAAAGTATAATGGTGAAACAACCATAATATGTATATATCATTGTACCCTTTTGAAAGTATTTGTTGCATAAAACGTAAGTTAAAATTGAGCATTTTATAAAAATTGTTCGAAGTTATTATTTTTATGTGAAGAAACATAATTTTTTGACAACCACATGCTAGTATAATAAAATATAAGTCACAGAAGTTATGTAAAGAATTTTTAAAGAAATTTTAATTAGTATAAAATGTAATTTTTCTAACAATAAAAATTAAACAATCTAATTAATATTTAGCATGTAAATTGTAGAATATTAATTTCATTTATATACAAATGAATGTTAAACTCAAATATTTGTTTTAATTATTAAATTAAGGTTTACGTGTTTTAAAATTATCTAATTATTAATATTGTTGTATTTATCATTTCAAGTTCACGAAAGCTTTTAATGTAATTTACTTTTATTTTTAATAAATTTGTAACTCGAGATTTATCATTTATTGTTTTTTTTTCGAATTTTTAAAAAAATTAAAATTTGTTCATATGATTATTATGTAAAGTAATTTAGCATTATTCAATACATAAATTATACAATTTCTGTACAAATATAATAATACAAATATAAAAAATTTTATAATTGGTTATTTTAATTGCAGTAAAGAGGAGTCGAAGAAAGAAATTCAGACGGACGGAAACAATGGAACTGTCAAAAATGATAACGTTTCCGAAGAATTGGAAAACAATAGTAATTCCGTAGAGTCAAAGAAAAACGCAGTGGAAGAATCCGTAGCGACAGCGGTGAGCAAGGATGAAGTAGCCAAGGCCAATTCAGAAAATACGACGGAAGCGTCGAGTAAAGGAACAACGGATGCATCAGTATCGGAAGCACCGAATGCCGTGGCTGTCGAAAAAACCAATACCACCAATGCCAGTAATACGTCAGTAGCTGATGAGCAAAAAGAATAATATAATCTTAGCTGAGCGCATCACATCCCACGTAAGTCAATTTTTTAATACTTTACGTAGGAAGTACTCGCGTGCTTTGCTTTTAGTTTTTAATTAATATTATACTATTATATTAAAGCAATTTACCTATTTTTAAATTTAGGTTAAGTATTAGATGTTAATAAATTGGAACAATATATATATTAAAATTAAAAATGCTTTACATATTAATTATAAATATTTTTCTTTACAATTCAACAATATAGTAAATTAAAAAATTAATTTATTTATAAAGTAATATAAAAATTTAAATCAAAATTGGATATACTTAATTAGCTGTTAGAAAACATTTAATTTATATTTTGTAAAATATATGAAATGATAACATTTTCTGTTATATAAATTAAATATGGAATGGCTTGGGGTATATATTACTTTATAATATACCATCTATTATATTTTACTCTAAATAATCATTTATAAATAGTCAATGACAAATTATAGTAAGTTTGTGAATTGATCAACGAACTGTTTATAAAGAAGTTTTAACCCTATAATCTGTTACATATGTTTGAACGTGTGAGATAATTAATTATTTTATTTACAGCAGGTTTCAGGGGGAAGCACACGTCGGGATTACCGATCTTGTTCTCTCGTCCATTTTAATTAATCGACATCAACTTGTTAATTATCTGGCTAATCAGCGCATCACATTCGAACTTCGCTTGCACTGGAATGAAGGAAGATAAATATGCTTTCGACGTTCCTCAATTTACGATCGTCGTATAAATTAACTAGAATAAAAATATTTTTTAGAGATTTAATGAAGGATAAAACTTGAATTCTAAAGTAATTTTATTTATAAAAATAAGTTTTGTACGCATCACATCTTAATTTCGTTTAGTATCTATGAAACTTAAATTAGCAGATGAGTTATTAAGTACATGTATTTTATTTACAAAGTAAATATAAAAAACATGCTTGAGTAATATTTTTAATTTTTTATTCTGAACAGTATTTATTTTATTTATTTTTACTATAAATTTAGATGAGAAAGGCGCCTTTAAAAGAATCTGTTTCTTTCATAAATCATCTATTAATTTTTGTATCATATAAATGATTAAAAATAAGGACAACAAAAATTTCAATCGAATCGAATTTTTAAATCAATTTTGTAGATTTACGAGTGTATAAATGTGAATTTAATTTGATTATAGAGGAGTATATTAGAGGAATGAGTTATATATTTATAAGAGAAAAATAGTAAACTTATAAAACTACAGAATTGATTTTATGAAATTTTAATTTAGTGTTTCCAACTTTTTTTCCATTTAAAGTCAAAGTACACCCGAAGTTAATTTTATAGTAATATTCAGTGCGAGAACACAAAAGACAACTCAAGCTGTGTCGTCAATACAGTTATAAGATATTTGGTGTGCAGTGTTTGAAAATTATATTATTAATAATTGCCGAGATGCGCTGATTAGTTATTGTGACGAGGGATATTGAATTGTAGAGCATATGTTGTTCATGTACAATGATAATATTATTGTAAAATATATTTAATATGGACTTAAAATATAGAGGGAAAGGGAGAATGGAGGCTATTTTCAAATCAGAGCTGAGAATTAGGGATAGCCTCGAGGTGTCTGCGATATACAGATCTGGTATGGAAGTGGCTACGATTGACTCATTCATAGAGAAAGTTTTACTGTAATTCTTTTTACTTACATAAATAACGACTGAATGGAAGTGGAATATATGATAATAATAATAAGATTTAAAAAAAGGTTATGTATCACTTTCTCCTGTAATCTTAGTATGCAAGAATGAAAATTTTGAAATTGCAGATTTATCCTTGGTTTAATTTGCATATTCGCTCCTTTTCTACTGCGCTGCGTTGGTGTTACTTAAAAATTCAAATTTTGAATGTGTATATCATTACTTATATAATTACTATTATTATTAATATTATTATTATATTATATTATATATATTATATTTTATAAAATATTCGATGATTATGCGAAAATGGTAAAAGGTGAGGTTTAATAATTATATGTAACCTCAATGGATATTGACATTAAAAACATCACAATATATGAGCATAAGAAGAGTCATAAAACTGCGCCACATTTCATTATTTTTGTTTTTTCTATTTTTTTTCGTTTTTTGTTTTTTTTATTTATGTATTTGATTTTTAAATTGGTCCAATATTAAATATGTTAATATTATTGTGTATCTGAGTGGTTGTGAGTGTACAGATAACTTGTATGATTGATATACATTTTTAAGAAAATCCACACTTAATGAGACACCAACTGATGAAAAGTTTATGATATAATTAAATGCTTCCAAGGAAACCCCCTTTGATTAACCAAATAAGTGTTCTTATTTTTAAAAAAGTTAAATAAGAATACAAAATTTTGAATATAAATTAAGTTTTCTTAATGAAGCTGAGATAGATTTTTCTTAAAGATATTTTTAAAAACTTGTACATTTCTTTCAAAAGCATTTAATCATTTTTCATGCATAATACATGTTATAAATTTATGTTATAATGTGGTAAAATCTCATTTTAGCAAAAGTATATAATCATTGTAAATAATGGAATTAAATTTTAAGTTACACTCGTTTATATTATTAAAAAATATTATTTGAAGTAATACTTGAGCGTTTTAAGAATGAAAGTATAAATTGAGAAATAGAATTTACTTGACTTTTTATGTTTGAAAAACACTTATATGTGAGAGTGTAACAAAGAATTATTTAATTAAAATTTATTTGACTTAATTATATAGGGCTTTGTATAAAACTAGAATTTATAACTATCAGGATGTTACTGAACAGAAATAGTTTCTTCCAAACATTCTAACTATTGAATTAAATAAATTTTTAATATGCTTATCCATTCAGTAAAAAGTATTTTATTAGTTTCACGTTAACATAACAAGTCAGTTTATTTGATTTCTTTTTATAAGGAAATCTTATTTTACAATAAATCATTAATTGCAATGTGTCTGTGCAATAAAAAAAAACAAATAAAAATAAAAACAAGGATTTATTTATATCAATAATTTCTCCTGTATAATTAGAGAATTTTGACTGTTTTCATGAATAACAATATCTAAAACAGTAATTTTGTCCTGAAAATAATAATTGAATTAATTAAATTTTTCAAGATTATAATTATTTACAAGTCTACTTTGAAAGCTATATACTTGTATTTTTATAATTCTTATAAATGTTTCAAACATTATTTATCAGAAATATTTTATATATTGAATGATTTTTATATGATTTCCATATTATATTTTAATTGTTTTTACTTATTAGAAAATGTATTTTTCGGAAAAGTAAAATTATTATATATTGAAAATATATTGTGGTTGTGCTTGGCCATTTATTGGTTATATGCTTTTATAGTCTACAGTGTCATGTTCCACTATTTTGTAATACGGTATATTTTATAATATTTGAATAACAATTATATTCATTTTGAAAGACTCTTGCTTTCTTGATTAGAATGAATTTCGAATTATTTTTAGTATTTCAAAAATATAAATGTTGACTGCTAAAACATGTTATTTCTATAAACATAATGTTTTACAATTGTTAAAAGGTAAAAAGTAATCAAAGGAAATATAAGAAACAATAATCGCTAATCGAAGAGCTGAATTTAGCGAGTTGCGAGTACAAAACAGGTGTGTATCCATTATTTTTTATTAATGAAGTTAAATAATAAATGATGAGTGTCAGTGTCTCGTTGGGTGCGGTTTTTAGCTGTAATTACAGACTTAGTTAAATAATTATTAATTAATTAATATTATATGAACAATATTAAATATAAATATGTATATGTATAAAGAAAGTAATTATAAAACGCCATTTGTCTTGCAAATGTGAAATGAGAGAAAATTTTCCATTTCTTTGAACCAAATGAGATAAGCGTTTTAAAAAGATTAAAAAGAACGCGAATCATTTACAAAAGTATGTTAGAATTTGTCATATTCAATTATTATGAAAATTAGAGAAAACAAGTAAAGTATAAAAGAAATTTTCAAAGTAACTGAATTAATAAATCTAAAGTAAGGTCACAGCTATACGCATAGAGTTCGTATTTAATGTGATTACGAAGATGAAAGACAAAAAAATACCTGCGCATTTCAAATTTATAAAACTTTGGCAGTACATATACATCGTGCTACACGACTATCTTATATTTTATGATTGGTTCTCATAAAATTTTTAGTAAATTTATTGTGTAGCCCTTATTGGGACTTAGCATCATTTGATAAGCCTCGTCAAAGTTATATATATTTATAAAACAGGCTGTATCTTATTATACAGCTGTTTTGTTTGTACAACTTCTATTTCTATTGTAGAAAAGTCGACTCGATAAAGCTGAAGATTATATAAAGAAGGAAACATGTTTGATTTTTAATTTTGTACTAAAATTGCTTCGATCAATAAAATTTGTCGATAAAATAAATAAAATAAAATCAACAAAATAAAAATCATATACATTGATATGTTTACGACTAAGGAATTCATGTATTTTTGATTAATTCATTTCTATATTTTTTAATTAAAAAATTTACGAATACTAAATGTTCAAAACGTTATATCATTTTCTTCTTTTTTTAATCAATAATTATTAATAATTATAATTAATTTGTTTTATGTATAAGTATAATATATTAACTATCGAATATTTCAAATTTCTATATTGAAGTGTTCCGTTAGAAATTCATTTTTATACATTTCCTAACAAGTCGGTTTCTAGAAAATAAGTAAATATATATCATGATTTAAAATAAAATATGTAACAGAAGTTTGTAAATTTATATGTAAAATAACGTTTGTCAAAATACAAAAGATTACTTTAAAATTTAGTAATTTATTTTAATATTTAAGTTAAAATAGTAAATTATTCTCATGGGCTATTATTAGTAGATTTAAATGATGTAGTATTCCTCGAGTGTCTGGTTAATCAATTGTTGGTAAGTAGGAAATTTAAATAAATATAAATACACGTTATATTTCAATTGCCGGCAAAGGCTAAATAATTCATAAATTCCTCGGGAGAGGTCGCAATACTATTTGCCTTTATTAGAAATTATTCTAACTTGCAGTTTGTCATTTTATTCGCACATGAAAAAATTGCATAGCGTACTTGATAATGGATTTTCATACACAGACGCACACACAAAGGCGATTAATACTCTAGTGGTTAGGTAAGTAGGTCAGTCACGGTAAGAAAGATTATACGCATGTACAACCAAATGAAATTAGGAGATAGATATTAACATGTAAGTCGTACTATATCTCGTAAATATTGGATAGGGTTGCTTTATAGTTGTAAGATAATGAAGATTGATAGAATGGTTTCATAGATTAGTAACAAAATCTAGGTATTCCAGAGGTAACTAATTCAGTTTCAATTCACTAAGCCAATAACAATTTAAATATACAGTTTTATAAGCGTACGTTTTAACACTTGGGATATTTGAAAAAGTAAAGAGAAAATGTTTTAAGGTTACATTTTAAATAATATACCACAGAGCATTAAATAATAAACTTTTTAATATCGAGTAAAAAATTATAAAATATTTTTGTTGATCCTATCATGTATTTAATATTTCGAATTAATAATTATGAAGAAGTAAGTATTAACCTGTAAATTCGAATAATCATTTGTGGTTATAAAAGTTTTTAAATTCACAATATCTGTAAAACTTAGGTTTTAAAAGAGGGGTTTTTTAAGAAGAGTCATTTATAAGTTTTTATTATGAAAAATGTTTTTTGTACTTTGTAATTAAAAATATTTATTTAAATGAAAATTAACAAATCAACAAATATTTGCATAAGTATATGAATGAAATCTTATCATGTTCTTTATGGTAAAGAAAATTTCAAATAAAATGGCCTTTATGTTTTGGAAAAATTTTAATGCTATTACTTCAATTAGGTATTATTTCATTCTCTAATAAAAATTACTTTATTAGGATACACTCTTTATAATAAATTTACGAAATAATTCACAAATATTTTGTAATGAAAATTTATTTTTCAATAATTTAATATGGTATGTTATTTACAATAAAATCAATTTTTTTTATCGATATATTTAAAAATTGTGATTGCATTTTTTTCAAAGGTATTGGCGCTCGATTGAAATATACTATGTTATAAAAATAATATAAACAATATTTAGCTGTTTACAATCTTTAAATTCAATTGAATGATACATTTATATTTTATATATAACAAAAGGAACAAATAAACACTATAAAGTTGAATTTCAAAAGCGCATCTTCAATTTTATAAATTATTCATTTTGGTTGCATGAAATTCAAGATTTTCTATTAATAATTACTTTTGCTTGTTATCATATTGCGAAACAATTTTTACAAAATATAATATAAAAATTCAATAGGATTGACTAAACATTGCTACTACTAGCCTTACTAAATAATTCGAATAGACTTATGAGCAAATACAATCACCACCGATGATGTGGCTTAAATCGAGATAATATTCAATTGTTACTATATACAGCGCCCGTTTTCATAGTTGTATAGAACAGATGAATATTATCTACGTTCTGAATTCTGACATTACCGACATAGTTCGACTTTAATAAAGATAGACTTATTGGTCGTGCATTTAATAAAATTATGAAGAAAGTAATAAACTAGTACTCTTACTTTTTTTAATTACTGATTGTGCAATGATTTATTAAATTTATTTTATGGGTTTATGTGGTATTATTGATGATTTCACAATCGCATAAGTAGAGAAATATTCTATATTTTGCGTATTAGTAATTTAATAAAAATGTGAATTAAGTTCTTATTACTTTAATTGAATCTATTATTTCAATTTATATTAAAAATTAATATTTAAATATATGAAGTTACAATATGCATTAAATGATTGAACATGTCTTGTATATAAATATTCTGGGCTAATTTCAAAATTCTATTGTTACAATTAATTAATATAAAAATTATATTCTTGTTAATTATAAAACATATAGACTGTAATAAATCTCATTTCATTGTATACATATTAATTGTATATATTTTTAAAAGAAACATAAACGTCTTTAATAATATAAATTTTTGTAAGTGTCGGTTATATTTATAGAAGTTTTGAACATACCACTTTCATATAATTAGTACGTCAGCGAAGATACATATACATGCTATTGTTTATTGAAAAATATAATTCTATGTAGTATACAATCATTGATTTATTATATGTTATATTTTGTGAGCTGATAAACATTAGAATTAATATTACAATTATGTGATTGATAATGGTTTACATCTATAGCAATATCATATTGCATATTATTAAAATAATTTATGAATTCGGTTTCTCTTTAACACTTGTCTATTAAATATTAAAAATTTTACTTACAATTTGTTGATGTATTATGTCTTTCGTTTATGTTATTTAAATTTAATCTTTTCACCTTCAATTACTTTTATAGCAAACTATATTGTTTGTGATTTTAATTTATGATTGTAATATATACATAAATTAATAAAGTAAATATGTATATACATATATATATATATATACATATATATATATATATATATATATATATATATATATATATATATAATATTATAATATTATATTATTTATATATAATTATAAAATTATTATAATTAAAGCCTTTTTTATATAAAGTTAACATTTATTTATTATATGATTCGCAAACTTCAAGGTATCAATTATTTCCAATGATAATCGAATGAAAATCATATTTGATATATTAATTATTTAATGTTTAATTAAGGAATAATGATCAAAATTTTAAATGACTAATTTTTAAACATCATTGACGTAATTAAGTAATTAATTTTGTAAGTTCTTAGATAATATTGAATAAAATTGTAAGATGCTGTAATATAAGATATATATAATTTAAGCATTATATGCTTATCAATAAATACAGTTGTTTAATGCTGAAATTTATTTTAGATTATTTATTTTTTAATTAGTTCAATTATAATAATTTATTGAAAGTAAAAAATGGAAGATAATAGAAAATATGTGGAAAATAGGATAAAAATCTTAAAAGAAAACAACTTTATAAATGGTCAAATCGATGAAGATAATATGGTAAGTTCTATATCAACAATAATTTGTTTCATATAAAAAGTTTATTAATAATCGTTTCAGATCACAAATAATATTCAAAATAAATCTAATAATTATATAATTGATGCGAGCATTATTAATGTAAAAGTTAAAGAATTAACTATTCAAGTATCGTATAATTGATTTTATCTTTATTTGAAAACAATTGACAATATTGATAATAAAAATGTTATACGTTTATAGCTGCGAGAATATTTTTATTTTAAGTTGAAGTCATCTTTATGGAATAATTTTAAGGTTTGCCGCAGACGAATAAAATGTTTATTAGAAGAAAATGTCAATAATATTGCAGGCCATGTAGAATACAATATTTTTTGCAATTCTAAATTGATTTTTGAATATAAGCATATGATAACAGAACTTGTCAGTTAAAATTTTAATACAATTGCCAATCGTGTTTAAAGTAGTAATTTAAAGTAATTAAGGTTTAATATTATTGACTCTATTACAGATTTTAGGATTTGAGAAATGTACCCGAGAAAATAAATTATGTGATCTTTTAAGAAGCGAAGATAAGAAAATATTACATACAGCTAACGCTATAAAAGAAAATATAAATTATTCAATAGCAAGTGAACTACCTTTATCTTTTGAATTAAATACATGTTTACCTATAAAACTCGAAATCAAGAATAGTGATTCTACAATGAAAACAAAAGAAAATACAACTAATCCATTAAAGTTATTTAAAATTTTAGAAAACAATTTAACTGAAAAATCTTCACGTGTTAATAATAATTTAATACAATCGAATGCCGTAAATAATGATATGATTGATGGTTATAATGTAGATAACAGAGGTAGAGTTAATAACATTAAAGTTAAAAATAAGAAAACTGAAATTAGTGTTAATAACTTTTTAAAAAATGAAGAATATTGTAATATAAAAATGAGTGAGTCTGTCAGTCAACATTATAATTACAATATTAAAAATTTTGAAGCTATAGATAAATATTCAAATGGTATAAATTATCAATATCAGGCTAATAAAGTTTTATTACAAAATTTAAAATGCAATGGAATAGGTCGATTAACCTTTGATATTTTGAAACCCATTATCCAAAAATATTATTTAAGTATTTATATTCCAAACGCATTTGATTATAAATATATTTTTCAACGAATACATGGTGATATTTTACATAAGAAAATATATGGTAATTGTATATATTATGTTACTTTATATTATTAATAATAATTTAATTAGTACATTTATAAATTAATCAAGACTATGGTTTATATTTTAGATGAAAATGGTATAAGAGAACATGCTGAAAAATTGATTTTATCAAAAAAATACTTGTATCCAAAATGCATATTAACTATTTGTAATCTAAAGCCGTAATTTTATTGTTGTTTTTTTACAATTTTACAAATCATTACAATAATAAATTATAGCTCTAAATTTTTTATTATTAAGTATAGTATTTTAAAAAACAATAATTTTTTTTATAATTGTATAATTTCTATATAATAAATATGATAATTCAATTAGTTTTTTATATATTCCAAAATCCAAGTTTTTGGTTTAAATTATAGAAAAATCATTTTTAGTTAAAAAAAATTAAAGATATAATAATTATTTAATACGGTTGTTTCATATTATAAAAGTGTTATAATTATTGTTACATTAAAAATAAATAATAAATGGCTAAAACTGATTTATTTCCTTTACATTATAACATATCACATAAAGTAAATATTATCAAAAATGTATACCTATATGATTTATAAAATTAGTTAACCATATTGTTTGATTACAGTTATATACAAGTATGTTTTAATTAGTTTAATACTCCATTCATTTATATTAATATATATCAATTAGTTTTCTCAAGAAGACATTATTTTTATTTTTATATTTTATAGTAATTTTTCAAAAATTATATATATGTTTATTTTTTACTTTATTTTTTATAATGTTTACTTTTTAAATTTAGTTATTTTTATCTTTAGAAAAATATAGAAAATTGAATTATTTATATTATATTTTTCAGTAAATCTAATTTAAAATCAGTATCATGGAAAATTTTAATTTAAATTGTTATATTTTATGTTCAATTTGAAGTTATGTATATCTAGTTAAATTATATTGTTTTTAAGCGAGAGAATGAAAAAGAGCGAAAGAGAGAGAAAGAGAGAGACAGACAGACAGACACACAGACAGATAGACAGATAGAAAGAAAGACTTACTCTAACATATTTTCAACAAATTTTATTTTATTAAATCAAATTTGGAAATCACCCGGTTCAATAATTGTAATAACTTGTGTATTATAATTTTGTGGAATTACTTATATATATTATTGTATTTTATTATACATAATGGTTGTGCATAAAATACAATTTTACTTATATTAACATAGCATTTATATACTAATATGTGCAGTCGGCTAATGGATTTGAACATTCATTAGTATAACTTGAGCCATCAAGCATCCAGAACATTAAGGTGAGTTTGAATTAAAAATGTAAATACATACAAAAATGATGCGATATATTTATTGCCTATTTATTGTCGAATCGTCAATATTCTACATATACAATGAATTGTTTGCAAGGAATCTAGACCTAGTACAGTTGCTATTATTTATTGGGTCATTTTTTGGTCGTCACAACCAATTTCATTTATCTGAATACATACTTCTTCTGTTTTTTTATACTTCTTTTTCGATTGCTTTTTTTAATTATTTTGATGTTTTTTCCTTGTAAAGTTCAATTTTTGTTTTATTTTCATATTAATTATTATTTCCTCTGGTTGAGAGAATCATTTACGTATATTATTATATATTCTTTCGCGTTTAGTATTTCTTAATAATATTTTAGCTATTAGATTAATTAACAGGCAATTATTTCCATATGAAACAATATAATTGTAAGTCACTAGATTATTTTATATTTTTGCTTAGCGATTGTTTAATATATTACATTTTAATTATAACTAAATTATTTTATAATAATTATACTTTGTTATTATTTTATTATCTTGAGATTTCTTACATTATTATATATTATAATATGCTAATAATTTATTTCCCTTTGGATGCAGAAATATTTTATATAACACAACCATATTTTAATTTATTCCTAAAATAACATTCTCTGAAAATTTATCAATGGACTATTTCTTTAAAATTCCTTTTATTCATACATCTAAAAATATTTTAATTTAATCATTTAATATATTGCATCATTTCATAATTATATTTATATTCTGTATTAAGTGTTACGTATATTAAAGTACAATATATGTGTATGCCATATACAATTTTGTTGTAATAGAATGTTTATTAGGATATTTAATATTTATATAATAGAAGTAGAATATATATAATTTTAAATATAGGAATTTATTACAAAACATATAATATAATAGTAATTAACATAAATATAAATATGTATTCGTATCAATTCTTTTTTCATAATTTATGCAATGAGAAATTTTTATTTTTATTATATTCAACATCATTACATTAATCTTTATTTAATTATCCTTTTTCTATAAATTAATTAAATGAATTTTATTTACATTATCTATACAGACTACTTATTTAAGAAATAAATAATTAGCACTTTCGCTATTCATAAATAATTTGATTTAATTAACTTTAATAAAAAAAAATTAATTTATGTTAAAGATAGGATCCATGTAAGTTTACTGTTAATAAATAAGTAATTAAATTCCAGTCATATTTATTGAAGAAACTTTTATCTTTTTCCAATCATTATTACTCGTAACTTTAAAGTTGTTGAATCTACATACTATTTTGTAACTTTCAAAAATAATTCTTGTTATAAAATTTTATTTTATTTGTTTGATTATATAATTTTTTATTCGCATACTAAAAATCTACTAGAGCACATAAAAATATAACGTCATCGTTTCAATAATCCCACCATTACAAAATATTTTCTTATTGTTTACTTTTCAAAAAATACTAAATTTGTTAATTGATAAATGTTTATTCTTATGAAGACAATAAATAGTGTAATTTTCATTATTTTATACTTCAGCTTTATACTTAATCGTAGTATCAATTTATGACAATATATTAGAGATTTAATTCTATTGAAATTTTCAATTTAATTTGCTATTTTAGAAGAAATATAGAATTAGATACTAAAACTAAATTTATTAGAATTTTGTGGACTAAATGACTAAAAAAATATTAGAATATAAATTAATAAAATATTGAATTATGATTTATAATACGACATAGTGAATAATAATTTTTGTTATTACTTTGAAATATAAAGGATTCATCTTCTGTTAAACGAAAATTTTGATAATTTATCTTTGTAAATTAAAAAAATACCAAAATATAAAATGGAAAGTTTTAATAAACTGTGAAGCATGTTAATTCTAAAACAGAACTTCTCCCGTTATTTAAGTACTAAACCTTATCACAAAATGTATTGAGTTTTTTTTTATCAAAATAAATATATATTATTATTCAGATTAATAAAAATGAATAATAAAACTAGCACATTAAATCATATTGTAGTATTTATTGTTTTAAAATGAAAATAAATAAATAAGCTGAATAATAGGAAAATTTGAAAACAAAAATGGGGACTTTAAATTAAAAGAACTACGAAGAATATTTAATGCCATAAACGTAACATTTATAAATGGAAGCCTTTGAGATAATTTCCAAAATCACTATTCTATATATTTCTCTAAATTTTAACCTTAATATTTGAATGTAGATAGAATTCATAAATATTCGAATATTAATAAGAATATTTTATTAACTGCAGTTTTTATAAAGGAAAGATAAACGATAGTAAATAAAAATATGTAGAAATAAAAAAAATAAATATAAACAGATTAAAGGAAGAAGTAGATTCATGGAGGGGGGTTAGAAGGGGATAAAAAGATAAAGAAGAAAGATAAACAAAAAGTTTAAGGAAATTTTATAGCTTTCCCACAAGAACGTAGAAAAATTATCGATCTTCTTTTTTCTACTACTCTAAATCAATATATAGAATATTGCACTGAGAAGTTTTACTTTCTTTTCAATAGTTTAAGTAAGTTGCACTGAGTTCCCTTACTTTCTTTCCTTCTTAGGCTGTTGCAAGATGAAAAGAGTGTAAAGTACTTTTCTTCGTGCACTTGAACGCGTATGCTTGAGCTACATTGTCTGTTTGACGCTTGAGCACTGGCTTTATTTATAGGGTCTTTCAATATTCGGGGACGTTTATTGATTCCTTTTTTTACAAAAACGTTTGCTACAAAATGTTGTGCAAACGTTCAATACAATTTCAAAACAACTTCTGTAGGATCAAGTGAATTTGGGGATATTTAAACATTTATTATATTTGTATAAATATAAATATGTTAAAAATTATAAGTGAAAACAGTGTTTATAATTAGTGAAAATGAAAGTGAAAACATTATTAATTACCATAACAATAATATGAATATATAATTAAGTAGAGTAAAATTTATTTGCAATCGTACAAAAATTGTTATTTGCTATACAGCTAATGTTATATTTTTTAACAATTATACTGAATATATGTCAATTTTGAAAGAAAACAATATAGAGCATGAGAGTTGGTGAATTGGGGGGGGGGGGGGTAGCGTGTCACAAATATTAGTCAGACCGATACGCGTAATACGCGAAAAAATGTCTACTATTTTTGTATCGCGATTATTACATATTGTATTTTTACACATTAGCATCGGTGACTTGCATTTGAATCACTAATTCAATCAAATAATGTAAAGTAGAATTCACAAAGACTCGAATTTATTTTAAATCTATTTCACGGATCGGTATTTGAACTATATTTTAGTTAGATCAAAGGAAAGCAGAATGGTGATTAAAAAATTTGAATATCCTTGAACATTACTCATTATTCAATTGTATAATAAAATTTATTGAAGATCGAGTTCTTAAAATTTAGAAGCTAACAGTAAAACTTCTAAAACCATGTTTTTATTTATAAAATTATTGTTAATTAAATGATAATTTTTTAGTTTTCATCGAAAATCTTATATAAATATAAATAAATCTTAATTTAAACGGTGTATTGGTTTCTAAAATATTTCATTCATTTCTTTGAATAGTAAGATTTTAAAATATCAAAATTCACAAAAAATATGTTTTACAATGTAGATTTTAAATTTATATTACTTATTCATTTTAACTTATCGATGTAGCTATATGATAATTTTTATAATATTTATTTTAAAAGATATATTAGTAAATCAATTTAGTAATGTTAATGTATATTATTTGTATTAAAATTATTCCACAATATGCGCTCTTTACATAAAAAAATGCAGTGCTGTTAAAAATCTTGTTTGAAATAGAAATAAAATATGATACTAATGTTTCAGAAGATGAAACATAATAATGATTCTTATATGTATATTAATTTAAATATTACTATAAGCTTCTGGCATGTATCTTTATACAAAAACAAAATAAAAATAATAACTTCATTTCTTATTAAGCAAGTGTTTTAGAATATTGAATTACTAATATTATATAAATAGATTGTATCGTAGGTTTATGAGTTTTTTTGAGATTGGATTAAATTATAAATAAACGAAAAATTTGATATAAATCATTTATATTCTTATATGTACGTATATTATAATATATTATTATACAAATACAAATAAATATAGTTAAAATATAAATATATTTCCTGTTATTAAAATAAAGAATATGAATTTGGAATAAAATTATTAACATTTCGCTATGATGTCAGATATGGCATTATTAAAAATACGAAGTATTTTTAAATTGATCAGATAACTTTTTAATAAGGTTATGTTATTGCAAATAAGAAAGTATATTATGAAATTATTGAATAAGTATATAGCAGTTCATAAATAATTTAAAAAATAAAATCTTCCGATTTAGTATCAGAGAAGTTTTCACGATTAATTAAGGTATTCTTTTTTGCTGAACTTATATTATAAAACTTTATACGTTTACATTTTTCTTTCGACTTATGCAATAAGCTGAGTACTTTTACTATAAATGGTGCTTTTAAAAGTTTGCTTGATGACAGTAATTTGCATATTGATATCGAAATGATTTGAATTTATACAAGATGTTCAATAGAATTTGTTTGTAAAACTGATAAAAGCCTATTTAACTTTTTTTATTTAATTTAAAAAGTTGAAGGTTGGCAAAGTCAAAACCAAACTATCAAATACATGATATTCTGAAGAAATATTTAATTATTATCAGATTCAACTAAAATAATAATAAGTATTTTAAGTAAAAAATTTTCTTTTACCATAAAAGTTTCTATGAAAAATAATAAAAATAAGTATCCATACAAATAAGTATTGATATTATATGAGTTTTTGATATATAATTTCAAATATATGGATCCACTTTACTGTATTAGTAGGCGTTTTATTAAATAGTTCTATGGTGGAGTAGATTTTCTAAATGTATAGGCAGAGTAATTTATTTTCATAATCCTTCTCATGTTTTAGTGTTAAAGTGTAATGAAGAATGTGTATTGAATACGCTTATGCTTGTGTACATTTAAAGGTATTTTCACAGTATAGCGTTATAGCAAAACGAAATATATTGCCAATTTTCTATAAACTATTGTTAACTTGAAAGTTAAATTACTACTATGAAGTAATTTCATTTTGAAAAATTTATAGTGCAATTGATGGAATATATAATATTATACATATCAGAAATTCTGTAATAGTATGAATATGAAATGTTATATAATATTATTAATAGTTTACTTTAATGAACCACTACATAAAATAAATTTCGTATACAGTATTAAGATTGAATAAAATAGTTACTTATCATAAGATATAATTAATTCAGCTTTCACTAATAATAAAAGCATTATGTAAAATTTTGTCAAAACAAATTTATATTATTGTAATAAAAGCAACAAAATTTATAATACAATTATTTAGAAATCCGTTAGTACAGTTTCATTTAAATATAGAATACATTTATTTTATTTTATAGTTACTTTACGAAGAATTTCAATTATTTGTATTATTGTTCGTAAAAATATTTAATTGCCAACTCTGTATTACAAATTTTTAAAACGTTAAAAAATAGAAACATAAACGGATAAATTTTTTTAATTTTAATAAAGTCTAATGTGTCTTAGATATGTATCTGAAATCAGAAAGAGAGAGAGAGAGAGAGAGAGAGAGAGAGAAGAATACCGTTTCTTAATGTTTTACATTTTTGCTATTATTGGTAATCCGTAGTATTGTTTACACAACATGCAAATATCATGTCATGGTAAGATATTATATTCTAAAAACTATTTTTGCTATATTATTGAAATTTAATTTTAGATTTTATTTTAATTTAGAATCGGATATTTGATGGTAATTACTTAAAATTCATTATATTCAATCAAAACAATGATCTACTTATATAATATAATATATAATATTTTTATTCTATATAACTAAATTCTCATTTTAATTTTTTCTTATAAAATCGACAAGTTCTAAAAGAGTTGATGACTTAAGATTAATTATGAACGATTGTTTCAGAAGAAAATAAAACAAAAATTTTAGGAGTTATTGAGAGTATTTATAAAATTGTATTTCAAATAAGATTGAAAATTGAGTTGTTATTATAACAATCATACATTATTCGAAAATAAAATAGGAATAATTTTACAAATATCAACATGTTTTAATTAATAAATTTACAAATCAAATATACGATTAAATAAAATTAATAATTTTTAATTCAATTTTATTTAACGAAATATATTTTAATAAATGTATGTTATATTGTATGATTTCAAACAATTGTCTTCTTAATTAATGTTTGAATTATTAATAAAACAAAATCAGTTCATTTATAGAATAGAAATATAGAATATAATATAAATTTATATAATTTAAAAAAATATAATTTATTTTTTTAAATTTAATGTAACATATCGAACAAAAGAAAATTAGAAATGTCGATGATATAAATATTACAGAGTAAAATATAAACGTTACAAAATGTTTTCATTTTGCTTACCTTTTTCTATTTCTCGTTACTATAATGGATTATTTTATTGAAATTAATTTTAATACGTGTAATCAACTCTTACTTAACTATTTGAGTAATTAGCGATTTTTTATTGATTAATATATTTTCTTGTGTAGGCTGTTGAATACACTAGTATAAACATCATGTTACAATATTTTGGTGGAAGACGATATTAGTCATTAGATGAATGCAATTAGATCAATTTGAACTTTGGATAATGTTAAAAATGTAAGAAATAGTGTTATCGCAATCAATTAGATTATCACGAATTTCAATATTTCTTTTGTCATCATTGTCATCAATTCCTTTTCTTCATTTTTATATTTCTAATGTAGTAAGTAGTATAATAGTAATTCATTACCAATTCAAATCAATATAACTTTTATACATGAAATATATTGTAGTATTGTAACAATATTTTATTTTGAAACACACAGTAGTTTGTATTATTTAAAGATTACAAATGATTTTAAGGCCATTGTATTTATGTAAATATTTTTACATGAGTAATTATTAATTGAACTTTTATTTAAGTTTTTTTAAAAAGTGTTAAATAAACTCTAAAAATTAATGAAACGAATGAACAATGAAATTCAAAATTGAATTAAAATTTAAAAACTCCATGTTGTTCCAATGTAAAAGATTTAAAATTTTGGGGAATAAGTTTAGCATTTCAATAATTTTCACAAATGTTATAAAAGACTAAATCAAAAATAAATTTTGTTTATTTTTATGAACAATTAATATGAGCATTATTAAGATAATTGAAAAATATAAGAATAATTTTATAAGATAATTGAATAAATTGTTTGGATTTAAAAATTAGGTTTACATTTTGTATAAATCATACATTTTAATATTTTCGTTATATTAAGAATATCAAATTTATTTTCATATGTTTTATGTGAAAAAAATTAATTACGTAATGACTGTGTAATTAATTATACATAAATCCAGGATTTATTGAGATAAATCTAGGGATTAGAACATAGCTCATATCATGCATAACTTTGAACCATCGTGAATTCGTGCTTGAAACTAACAATAACTCATAGCCTATTGATTGCTATAACTAAAAACCAATTGACTGATTACTCTGTATGAAATTCTCATTTCTGAACAGTATCTTACACTTCTCATAGCTTATAATTGCTCTCATTTGTAATAATTGAAACATCTGCAGTGTGCATGTATATTGAGTATAATTATCAACCTTTTATACATTCCAGAAATTATTAGAAATCACGCGATTGTATATTGCTGTATTCGGTAGTTGATAGATACTCAGTTATGACCATCAATATCGTGAATATTATACACATGTATAATATTTTATATTAACAAGATATTAATCACATTTACTTATATATTAAATTTAATAATACCTATATACATTTAATGAGTTTTGATATAATTATGTAGATGTACATATTGTTTACTTGAATATACATATATTTGAAATGCACCTACGGATAGGCTCCATTGCCATGATTATATTATTCTAAAACTTTAAATAAAATAGAGATAGTAAGGAATGCTAACATTTATATTTATTTTTATGATTTCACTAAAATGAGTAAAGAATTATGTACATGAATGTATATGAATACAAAAAAATTTATACAAATGTTTTCTCTAAATTTCAAAAACTTAATGTAATAGTATATTATTTCTTATTTCATAAAAATTTCATAAAAAAATACTGTTTTAGCTTTTTATTATTATTTTTACAATAATTTTTTTTATTTGCTATAATTACTGTAAATAATAATTTTTTTTTATATTTATTTAAAAATTCTTTCAAGAATTTTTTGTTTCAAACAAAGTTCTTTAGATAATTAAATTTTTTTTAATTATTTACATGAAACGTATCGTTACATAATATTTACATAATGTGTACATAATGTAAATTTTTTGGATTTATTTAATTTTTTTAATTAAATTTTATTATTTTGTATATGCCATTAATCTTAGTATATTTATATTGATTTAAGATTCTACACACAGTAATTGAAGTGATTAAACAATTTCTTTTTAAATTATCTGGTTAACCTTGTATTGAAAATACCAGTCACATTTCAGTTTGAATAGTTATTAACCACCCCCAAGTAGTTATCGGAGTACTTTCAACTCGAAGTTCCTTCCTAGGAGTGCAAGGTCAGCACGTTTGTGAGAAATGCTAAATAGTGTTTCAATAATTAAATGGGAAGAACACTATATACTTCGGTATACATTCACATTTCATAGATACAAACAATTTAGAATAACTTACTAATCTTCTTGATAATGTTGAAAAATAAATATTTTAATAATATTAAATTGATGTTTTTCCTGAATATAAAATATCAATTTTATATTTTAGAGCTTTTAATATATTTTTGTATTTTTATATAAGTAAAATAATAGTTTATTATAATTGAATATCCCTAAATAATGTTAATAAAATATCAAGCAAATACGATTGTAATATTAATATGACAATTGTGTTCAGAAATGTCGTGTACATTTTAAAATCCATTATATTATAATATTCTTTTTTTTAATAAAGTTGATAAATTTTATAATTAAAATAAAAATTGAATTGATGAAAATTGAAATGAATTTTTATAAAAGATTGAATATTTTATAATTCTTTAATATCTTTGTCAAAACTTATTTTATATATTATATTATCTTACAGATTTTTGTTAATACAATAAATGTTTCATTTAATAGAAATCTTTTGTATAGTAGATAAAATAGAAAATGGAAATAAATAAAAGAAATGCTATTACAAATTTATATGCGAATTCATTTTAATTTTTTATTCCATTCTAAAGAAAAAAGTTTCTCCCCAGCAAATGTGACAATCAATATTAATGTATAAATTTTTCTAATAGTAATTGCTAAGCAAATGTTGTTCTTTATATATTAAGTTATTTTAGTAAATGTTTCATAATAAACATATATTAATTTTTATGACAATTAATAGATGAATTATTTCTATGATTTACGAATAAAAATTTCATTTAAATATTATATCTTTCATATGAGAACAATTGAAGACAATAGTATGTATAATAACATTCAAATACATTTTGTTAAGATAAATTATTTGTTAAATAATATAACATTTTATTTTTTAATCTTTGAATTGTTAAAATAAAAATTTAAATGAAAATAAATAAGGATTTATGTAAAATTATATAGGTAAATTTATTAATTATTAGAAAAAATGTCATCTTTTTTAATTAAAAATTTTTGTTACAATTTTTTATTATTATATAAAATATATTTAATCGAAGAATTAAGATAATTTTTATAATTATATATTAATTTCAATGATAACTATTTGCAACTATTAATTGTAAGGATATTAAGTAAATTACTCTTATTATTCATTTTAGAACAATAATTTTATAGTAATTCTATTTTTAATTAATTTTTTATTGTTACAATTATAATTAAAAGATTAAACTATATAGATAATTATAATTATAAATAAAATTATATTTCTCAAGGTGTTCTTTTTTATTAATAAAATAGGAAATTTCTTAAGAATGACATACTAATCTTAAAGTGCGATGGAATATTTAATAAATAATTAATTACCATAGACTTTCATGTTTGTGGAAAAAAGTTTAGTGAATCTAAATAATGAAATAAAATATAATTATATATTTACTTGAAATATTTCATATAGTACTGTAAATCAACATTGTAAGTCTACATCTTTATAAGTGGTTTCATTTTTTTTGGTTAATATTATTTCCGAGTCTATTAACATTTATACTTCATCAATTTTAAACAAAATTAATTATGACCATCGTGCATTAAAAAAAAATAAAATTTTTTTATCAAGTTTTTCAAAACTTCATTTTTAGAGTTATATATATATATAAATCATGTGAGTAAGATATTGTTTTATTACAATTTTAAAAATACATTTTCTGTACTTACGACATTTTTTTTTAATAAATAATTTGAAGTGTTTAATTTTTATTAAAAAACATTTTATCTTAATCAAATTATAATATTTATCTTTCTATAATCATATATAATCTAATACTTTTCTAATGTTTATATAGGGATATATGACTTATCTTTCAAGCAATAGACTATAAGAATAGACTAGAACTTTTAGACATATAGGCATCTATATTTATGTATAGAATTTTATAGCAAACTTATATCTCACTTTCTTTCTATTGCTGTACATCAAATATTATATTATTATATTGGTATTTTATTATATACTCATTAGTTAAATTTTATAGTGTTAAGAGAAATATTTTTATTACTTTAAAGTAGTATATGTATATTGATAGAAGTATAATTAAAAAGGGTATTGACACGAAATTCGTTAATTATAAAAGATTATTCATGAGCAATAAAACCATTAAAAAGTTAATACCAAATGATAAATATATAATATATTATTTTAATAATTATAGGCAATTTTCAAAATCATTTTCAAAGTAGTGATAATGTTTCTTTAAATAGTATACTCGTTATTAATGTGAAAATTTATACTTAATTTATTTTAAACTTATCATTCCTTACTAATTTTCTATACTTATATCTATAGTAATATATATATAAATATGTATTGTATCAATATATAAGTAATATCATGGACCATATTACTAGTAGTTTATAACTAGTTTTTGGTTAAATAGTATTATTTTCTGCACTTGATAAGAAATTAATAATACAAATACTTGAGATACACCTATTAAATAAATTATAGAAAAAAGTTTGTGAACATACAATTTTTTCTGTTTACACACGTTCTCCAATATTTTTATAGTAAATGTCTAATTTTACAACAAAAAATATGTGCAATGAAAAGAATTATTTTACCCTATCTAAAAAAACTATTTTCAATTAAAATAATTAGTGACAAATAAATAAAACTGTAATAAATAAATATTATAAAGTTATGTAAAATTGTATACAATTTTTTATTGTTAATAACATCAGATATATAATAATTAATTTAATTGCACATATTTTTTGTTGTAAAATTAGACATTTACTATAAAAATATTGGAGAACGTGTGTTTAGAAGCACGTCCTTCAATTCATACAAACAATTCTTCATGGAATACAATGTTATATTGTTAAATATATGAAAATTTTAAATGTAAAATATATTGTGAAATATTTAATATAGGGAGTTACAAACTTATTAAAACACTAGATATTATAGCACTAGTACATTTGAGATTTAAAATTCTTTTTGATTGCTTTTCTTTGCTCAGAATTATTATTACTTTTTTTAAAACTATGATATTTTTAGTATTCATACATATATTATACGATTATGATATATATTATACAAGACATGTATTTTAGAAATAATTTCTTTTGTTTGGATAGAATCATACTTTCTTCATTTGGTGCAAATGAAAGTCATTTATCTTTTTAAACGTTAAAATTATTTATTTCTTTTTTTTTTATAAGTGATACACATTAGCAATATCCAATAATATATTAAATAAGTTTCAAATCACACATTAAATACATTAAATACATTAAATATATTAAAATAACCTTATTATACAACGTTTGCAAATGGATATAGGAACTCGAGAAAATTGAAATTTGAAGTCCTTTAATTGCTGTTCACATAAGTTTCACAGTTAATGTCATAAATTATGTAAATAATATAGAATAGTTATTATATTACCATTAAATAAAGGCAAGTGTTCTTTGCTTTTTAATTATTTGAGCACATGTAATTTGCCTGATTGAAATCTGGTTTTTCTACTGCCTTACAACGGGTTTACTCGACTGTGACGTTTTATTTTGTTATTTTTCCTCGCTTCATTTTCTGAATAAGTATGATTTATTATTAATTGTTTACAGATATCTAAGATTCTTAATTTTTAATATAAGAACAATATTGTTTTAAGAAAAATATTTGTATATTTTTTTAATTTAAATTTCAGTATATAGAAAAAATAGTTGCAAGTAAAAAAAACTTCATTAAATAGTTTCATGCTTTTATTTATATGCTCTTTCATTTTCTAATCCTTTCAGTATATTGAAATCTTTCAGTATGCTGAAATAATTCATTTTTAAATTTTACGAAAAATTGGGTCGTTTTATGGATCTTTTTGTTTTTATATGCTTTATAGTGAGTAACCATTTAAAATACAAATCCAATATGTATAAAGAATTCATACCCTGAGTTAGAGTAACGAACATTCTAATGAGTAGTGGTAACTTATCATGTAATATGTTATGGCCCTTTAAAATGTAGTCATAACACATTAATATAAAATTCTGCTTATACCTGTTGTTAAACTGAAATTACACTTAGGTGATCTAAATGGTAAATATTATTTATATGACAATAATTGTTAACCATGAACTTTTGGAAGTTAACGTCATATTATTATAAGTATTAAAATAGATTAATACAGATATATTCGGTTATTTTAGTAAATTTTAAGAATTATAAAAATATTTATGTAATTTTTGGTAGAATTATAATTATTATTTATATCTGATCATTTTTTATATAGTGAAATATCTTGTGTTCTGATTCAAAATTTCGTTGATTGCTCAGCATCACGGATCCAGTCGTTATTACCTTATTATTATAATAAATCAAAATCGCTAGATGAAACTAATTCTATTTAAAATTATATATTTTAAAAAATATTTACCTATCTACAATTCTAATACTATATATGGAGTAATTCTTGCTTATAACTATTAATTATCTATTATTGCTAATTGTATTAATAAATACAATAAATACTTTCAAACCGTATCTGTAACGTAATTTAGATTAAAACATTAAAAACAACGTTAATAAGTATAAATTAAAATTAAAATATTGCAATATTACATATTTTTCATTTAGCTATTAAAAACAAGATTAATAAATAAACAACTTTTAATATTAAATTTAATGAATGCAAAAAAAATTAAGTAAAAAAACTTTTAACAAAATAAAAATATTTGTTGCGCACTTGTAACATTTGTTAAGAATAGTAAATGTGTTATGAAAGAGTATATCATACCATATAGGGATGAAATGAAAAATAATGATCTTATAAATATATTATATAACAATTTACTAATTAGTTATTATTATGGAAGAAAGCACCAAAATAAATACGCGCATAAAATATTTCTATTATCAAGAGCATGAATAGAAAAAATATTGTATCTATTTTTTAAATTTTGCATTTTATGACTCCTTTTAATTGATTAGAAATTTTTAATGTGTCTACTATAACATGGTCTACTGTATGACTTTAACATGGTTAACTTTAACATGGTCTACATTACAATACATAGGAATTCGTTACAAATCAATGTAGTAAAAATGATACATAGAAATTGTTTTAATATAATTTAATTAAATTCTAATAATGAATTTTTATAAAAAAGAAGCGTTTATGATTATCAAATAATATGTTTTTCATTAAATGGAATACAAATTGGTTAAATTATTAAAATGTTTGTATATGCATAATGATAAAATGAATATAATTTATCATTTTTATTTATGTAATTTATATAATCATGCAATACGATATACAAATACAATGTAAGAACAAACTTAAGTTTGGTAAAAAATACAGTGGCATGTGAAGATTGACTTCATTCTCTTTCATATATAAAAATATATATTTTTACTTATATAAGATGTATATAAAATATTATATTATTATTTATAATATCCTAATGAATAAAATGGAAATGTAGATTAATGAACTAATTTTTCAACACATCAACTTGAATCGACAAAGATTGTAGAGATATGGATAGGAGTACCAGAAATTCTGGTAGTTGATGTTAGAACATTTTTTATTTTACTTTGAATTCGTCCTACTTTCATTAGATATTTTAAGTGAAATGGAATTGAAGCGATTTTTTCCGATAGTGAGAGATTTATAGTGTGCTATTGTCAATTGTTGAGGTTGACGCAGACGTAAGCAGACGTGCATGATGCATTTTTCATATAAGGCAGTACAATCCCTTTAACATATATATATATGTATGTGTATGTGTATGTGTGTGTGTGCGCGCGCGCGCGCGTGTGTGTATAAACTCTCAATCTTTATTTGCCGTTTTATAGGCCAATCGAGTGCTACTTAAATTACATGACATAGATTTGTACTATTTTATATACTATTATCTTATTTTTAACTTCTTTTTAAGATTTATGACAATAATATTTCTTAACTTTTAAAAAAATAATTACGTATTCTATTAATTCCTATGAAATAAATTTTTACAATAAAGATATTCTTTCATTTTCGGATAAAAAAATTTAATTTTTATTATAAAAATATATTATAATATGTTATCTACTATTCATTATAAATTATCCCTATAATTTTTTCATGCAATTATATATAATAAATGATAGCTAGCCAATTATATTTATTTGATAATTGTACAAATACGATGGATTTCTAATAATTAACATAGCACTGAATATGATAGTAATTAATTTACATGGATGGTAATGTTTCATTTATGTATAAAAGTGTATGGAAAAAAATATAATGGCGTTGATATGAATCTTTAAACATTGCGTGGAATCTCGTATATAGAAAGTAAATAAATGTGTAACATGTGATAAGTACACCTGCAAATAGAGCTTCGTTAATTTCGTGTTTGTTAATTAAAAACGCGACTATATATGTTACAAGTCTTACTTTGTCAATTTTTAAGGAAACTGCCGAAGATCTTCTTTTAGTTTCTAATTGCTGATCCAAGTAAAATTTATTTTTATTTACCACTTATTCCACTTATTATTCATGACCCATAATACAATAAATTCATGTTCAAATTATTACTTACGTGAGTTCGATTATCAAAAAATATAGATAGATTTACACTCATTATATCATTACGAATTACGTAATTATAAATACTTAATTAAATATAAATATTTACTTGTAAAGTTCATACAGTATTAAAAATAATTGACATCAATTTAAATAATTCAATTTTTCATTCAAATCTATTATTTGCACGAGCCAATATTGATTTCATAATTCCGTTTCACCGCATTATGAAGATCAATAGAAACAAATTATGGAGTTAGTGAAGTTTACAAAAGTGCGAATGGTATCATAAAATGAAAGGTAAATTTTTTAGGGCAAAAATGTGGAAATAAAGTTTGAGAAGCAGATACATGTATTGTTCACTGACTTTCGTACCTTTATCAAAATGTTCGGGATTTCTTGTCTCTTTCTACGGTTTTTTTTATTTTCTTTTATCTGTCTTGCATGTACGAGTTCAAAACTTATGGTACTGTGTAAGTACAGATAAAATTTTACATCTATCTCTTACCTACAGCTCGGGGTAATCAACGCTATTACTTCTCGACTCTGACATATTTTGCGCAATTCATTATATTTTTTCATCATTTTATTCTTTTTTTAGATCTTATATTTGCTTTTGAAACTCAAATCAATTATTCTAATGTATTTGAATAATAACTCAATTATTAAAATGGAATTTGCATTTTATTTATAAGCTTTCTGGTAAAAAATTGTTCAGCGAAATTCACTATTTGAAATGATTAAGAATTGACGAAAAGACTAAAAATTTGACAAATTCTAAAATTTAATTTGAACGGGATAAATAAAAAAAATATTAGGAATTTTTGTAAACATTATTAAACTCTTAAAAATAATTTTATTGCATCAAAAAAATTCAAAATCCATCTTGAAAGAGGTTTTAACATATCTTTATTATTATTTTATATTGCATCTTTAGAATATATATTCAATATTACTTTTGTATATATTAAAATTGAGTGAATTTATATAAATAAATAATCATTAACAGTTAATCCGAACACAAACTGATATCAGAAGTCTTCACTGTTTTCAAATTTCTATAATATGATAAATAAATATTTGTTTGATAATTTGTATTAGTAGTATTAACAGAATTTATATAATTTATGTACAAATACATAAGTATATATTTATTATATATATATATTATATAAATAATAAATATATTATTTATTTTTAAAAATAAAGATATTTTAATAAGTTGTAATTAATATATGTGTATAAATTTAATTAAATAATGCAATTGTAATTTTCGGTAAGCATTTTTTTACATAAAATATACGAGTTTATGCAATTATAATAACATGGTTTATTTTTGTGTGAAAATCTTAAAAAAAAAATAATTAGAAAAATCAATTTATTAAGCATTTGTATATACTAATTAAAATTAGGACGTGAATTATATATTAGACGTAACTAAAATTATTTTGAATCGTACAGTAATAGTATTTATAAATATTATAAAAATAAAAATGTATATTATAAATGTATATTATAAAAAATTAAATATCTCATTTATGAATAAATGGCAAAAATAAAATTCAATAATTTAAGAAAATATATATTCGTAATGAATTTTTTACATCAAAATAGATTTTGTTTGATGCTCAAATTTAATATTTTATAATATATTTGTTTGTATCAATTATGATTATTTTAGTTCAAATTAAAATTTTTTTAGAATTAACAATTTTTATTATTCTTAATGATAAATCCGACGTCTATTATCATCTAGCATATATTTTTATTTATTCTAAAAGATATTTTAATTTATTAAAAAATAATTAATTAATTAATGATTAAATTATTATAATTAGATATTCATACAAAAATAAATAATTCAGTAATATAACATATTGAAGCCTTTCTTTATATTATAATTTTTACGAATCTTAATTAGATTTGACAATGTGTTTAGCAAAATTCGTTTTTATATAACTTATGAATATCTATTAAAGCTAAGATTATATATTAAAATATTGTCTATGATTTGATTTGGTGAACTAATATTAAGTTTATCAATTTTTAAAAATAATTATAACAAGTTGCTTTAAATTTTAATATAAAAATAATTTAACAAGTAACTACTACACAACTACATTAACTACAATAACTACATAATACATAAAGGGGAATATTGTTAATATATTCATTGGTATTATATAATTAACTTAATTTTATTATTTTATTTATAATAATTTTTATTGAAAAACGTATTATTTGTATACATATATTATATAAATAATTTAATAATTACACTTATATTATTGCAAATTTAATTTTCTTCTATTATGTACATCTTTTATTATCCACACTTTTTATTAATTTCACATATACTCAAAATACAATGACAAAGTTAACCAAAATATTTTTTCATCTCTAATAGTACTTCTGTATACTAATAATAATATTTTAGAAAATTAAATTTTAAAATTATAATCGAAGAATTTACATTTTAAAACCAAACATTTACAACTTAAAACCAAACTTGTATTTAATTATAAAGTCAAACTTTATTTACTGAAATTTTATAATGCTTTATACGCTAATGTTAAACATTGAAATTGATGAGGTCTAAGGCTTTTTACTGACATAAAACAATAATTACGATATATAAGAAATTAAGGATACAGAAGGTTTATATGATTGAGATATGAAAAACGTGAGCGGAGTAATTTCTAGATAAGACAGAAAAGGAATTGAGCTCTAAAGGGGAAAGTAGAGATTGTGCGAGAAAAATGTGCGATTTTTCGAACTGGTAGATGATTTGATGTGATTCGATTGGGTGAGAAGAAATCTCATTTTTCACAACGATTTGAATAATGATAATAAAATTTGAGATACGTTTAATGCTATAGAAAAAAGTTAATTTAGTTTAAAAGTTAATTTTGCTTAGTAGTGTTATACATTGTAAGCTGCATAATTAATTCCATGATGGAACTATATTAATCTAAAGGATCAAACAAATAGTATGTATATTTAGTATATACATAGATGATATCTGTAAACTGTCAAGATTGAAGTACTATTTAGATTAGTCTATATCATCCAGCAGATGCTTTGCTTGATTTTTGAAAGATAATAATTGACAATTGTTTTTCATAAATTATTTAATAAAGATAGTTAATTTAATAAATATATTAATTTATTAACAAAAACAAAATTAATTAATGTAAGTAGCTCGATAGATATCAATTAGTATTTCAATTGCATTTTGTATATATTTTTCTAATTTTATTTATTATAAATTTGTTTATTATTTAATTTAATTCTACATTATTATAATTATATTTTTATTTTACATACATTCATCGAAAATGTTAATATTCGTAGTTATTTTTTATGATTTAAAAGATTTTTTCTAATTTAATTGGAGATTTGAAATATAAAATTGGTGAACTTTTAATTCAGTATAATGTTCTTAAATATTAAAGAATTAAAGATTGAAGCTAAATTTAATTTAAATTAAACATACGTATTAAGAAAGAACTTTCTAAAATGTTGGTTTTAAAAATAATCAAGTCTCATAGATATTTAATGTAATATTTCAATTTATATATGGACTTTTGTAATCAATTTCAAATTCATTAATAATATAAATTTTTAGCTTAATAAAGTATTTTTAGTTGTATTCATTATATTCATATTTAAATTTACGTTTGAATAGTTTATTAATAAATAATAAATAATAAATAATAATTAATAAATAAGAATACTAAATTGTTAACTACCTGTCATTTATTTATAAGAATAAGTCATTAAAAAATGAATGTATTCTACAAAGTAAATTGGTATTTTAAAAATTTTAATGTTACATAAATTGAGAAAAAAAGATTTACGAATTTCTATCAATATTAAATTAATTATTTACACTGAATTTCGAAGTTACAATATTTTTAAAAAAAGGAATTTTGAGTTTTTAAAAATTAAATCTAAAAATTTATTATGAATTACTTATTTTGTACATGTATGATATTAAAACCTATAATGAATGTTTATAATTATCATTTTAACAAAAATCGGATATCTACATTATAGGTAATTATAAACTTATACTATCATTATAAACTTATATTATCAATAGACTTTTAACACTTTTATTTATAAATTTTATATTTTTAATGAATTTAATAAAGTGCATTTAGTTAATAAAAAATTTTTTAAATCTAAATTATACATTTACTTTCATTATTATTTCTTTCTATATCCAACAGACACTAATGAAAAAATAGATGAGATAGAACGCAGAAACTTTAATAAACAATAAGTTTTTATGCATTTCTTTAATTTTACATATATTTTTTCTATATTATATATATATTTTATAAAAAAATTTGTTATTCTGTGCATAAAAGCTGTAATTTTTTTTAAAGATAAAATCGATAACCTTCTAACTCAAATGTAATTTAAAACTAACAGTTAATAATTAATATATATTAATAGATAACGTCTTAAATATTATAAATATATATATATATATATATATATATATATAATCATAGAGAAAGTGTTAATAGATTATCAATATAAATCAACTGATTATCTAAGAATGCATTTAGAAAGGTGTAAAAATACATAAATTTGATGTGTTTTTATTATTCTTACATCATTGATATTCATGAAAAGTTATGTTACTTATAATTTTTTACTGTATTTCATATAATGTTGATTACTCATTATACTTTTTTATTTTTACCAATATTAAAAAATACTTGCAGAATATGATAAAATGAGAAAAATGATAATACAATAACGTATTTAGAATAAATTATAGAGTTCTCTAGAATGCTGTGTAGAAATAAAAATATGTTTTTAAGTCAAATAAAGCATGATTTATTATAGAATTTAAATTTATTATATTAAATTATACATATTTAATAAATTATATATTTTAATTATATTAATTTTATCTGTAAAGAGATGTCATTTGAATAATTAACAAGACTATAATTGGTAAATAATTGGCTTTTTTCTAAAAAATGAATTATTCCTTAATCTCATATAACAATAAATCATATAAAATAAGATATTGAATACGATAAAACATAACATTCAAAATAATTTCAAATTAACTCGATTTAATAAACAGTTATTTTTTAATAATAATGTGACATTAAAAAGCAATACTATAGATTAATTTATAAACAACAGTTTAAGTATTTATATTATATAATTTGTTTTTATAAAAAATCATAAGGATTAATGTTAATTCATCAAGAAATGAATTATTTTAAAAATATTTATAAATGAATAACATGAAATCTATATGGTGTTATAATGTAAACTCGTATAGTCTTATAAGAGTAATATTACTAAATGAAAAATATGGTCAAGAAGATTTATTCAGAAATTATAATGTGATTTTATGACATTTCGAATACATATCTGTTTACAAAGTGTGTAATAGAATATTTTTATTGTATTACATTTAATTGTAAATGAATTTAAAAATAAAAACTATAAAAATTTTATTATACTGTTTATTGATATGTTTACCAAGATACATACTTTGTTTATATACAATACTTTTATCTTTCATTTTCATTTAGAAAATTGATAACATTTTGAATTTAATAAATCATTAAAACCATCAGACATATAATCTACAAAATATAAATTTATTCATGTTCGATCATTTATTTTTTGCTGTTCTTGCACTCGAACACTTATTAATATTACTTTATTTTACATAATTACGCTCCTTAAATATGAAAGTTACTTGTTATTTTTTCAATAATATTTAAAATTGCAATATCTTTTACTGCTCATTTGTCGTGTTTAGATTTTTAATATAAATCAATGAAGGTGTACTTTATACATCTTATATTAAATAGATAAAAAAAAATATTACATTAATATTTGAAGACGTATCTTATGTATTATATCTATATATTATATATATATATATATATATATATATATATATATATATAAGCATATATATATTATATAAATATCATCTTATGTATTATAATGTTGCAGACATAATAGTTGAATAGTTAACATTTTTTAAAATTAACGAGTAGCATTACAATTCTTTTAACAACGTATTTAGTGTTTATTGAAATGGCAACTTTTCAAAATACTGCCTAATCGTTCAAATGTAAGTATTTATTATATACTTACATTATAACTTTATAGGAACATTGTAAAAAATTATTCTTTCACGTAGAAATGTTTATTAGTAATTTTTACGAATTTATAATATTGTTTGAAAGCATATATTTCTATTGTTGTTAATTTAAACAAACAATTTAAATAATTTATATTCGATGAAATATTCAAGCATTATTTACAATGTTTAACATAACGTGATTTGCTTGAATAGGTTTGATATCTTGATTGTGTCCCATTGCTTATTTGGAAAAAATATTTGATCTTATAAAAGCATTTCACGTCTATATAGTACTAATAAACTGTTTTTTTACAAATAAAATATTATAAAATATTTTTATAATCAAATTCTAATAATAACAGAGTTCATTATTTTGATATGATTTTGTTAGTCTTTCTTACTTAAAATATACACTAAATGTGCGTATAAATGTACGTATAAACGAAAATATGCCTGATAATAAAATAATAAAAGAATGAAATAGTTGAGTAAATTTTACAGGATCGTATAAAATTGTCATAAGGTTTTCTAAACCATGTTAATTTTAAAGACATAATTAGTTTTTATAATGTCGTAGATATTCTTAGTTAGTAATATGATTAACGAATTAATGTTTAAAGAACAGAATTCGTTTAGCAGTCAGGATATAAGAATATATAAGAAGATTGTTAAAACAGTATTGAATAGTTTCCTGAAAATAAATTACATAAAATAATAACTTATTATACTGTTCTTCTGAGTGGATGTTTGAAAATTTGTGTTTTCATTCACTGATGTTATTTAAACTGGATCAGGTGCTGGAGCAAGTAATTGCATACTCGATGATTTTGCTATCTGTAAAACAATTTCATACAGATATTTTAAATAATTATTATAATATCCATATAATATTTTAAATATTATATTTAAAAAATTATGTTTCATAAAGTATGTTAATACTATTTTAAATATTCATAAATATTCATAAATAAAAAGTATTCATAAATTATTTAATATAGTTTATAGATTTTTATTTAAATATTCAGTGTCCAAGAGAAAATTTTTTAATATAATAAAAAGAATAAACTAAAATGAAAATTACCTGATGTTTTGGTTGCTTATGGGATTTTCTAGAATAGATCTTCAATACTCTGCAATTACAGGCAACTGATAAAGCAACAGCAAGACCCTGTAGAGGTAAATTTAATATTTAAGAAATTCAAAAATCTAGTGAATGAAAATATATCGTATTATGTATATTGTCTTTTCAATGACTTGAAATATTAAAAATAAATACATAATTCTGACGATGTGAAATGTAATTTACGTTAATTATAATGAAAAATAATAAAAAAATGAATTTTCACACTGAAATAAACTGTGCAAAATATTTATAAGATTTTTATTTATAATAATAATTATATTCAATTAAAATTCATAATTTTTAATAAACAATTAATATTTTATTTCTAAAAATGTTTAACATTTAGTTTTCGAATAGTTTGATTGATAAATATTCTATTACAATTTATAAATAAAATATAATTTTTAATTGATAAATCCTAATTTTCCAGTAGGCCAATAGATACGTTAGAGTTACACCTATATTCCTTTAATATGGCGATTTACAAGCGAAGGATGATATTCATAAATAATTTATTTTAACATACCCAAAACAGGGAAATACAAAATAATAAAATTATTTTTAAATGAAGTTGCATCATAAAATAATTATTGCAAAAAGTAAAGATCAAATATTATGGATAAAAATAGTTTAGATCGGGCTTGGTGGCTAGTCGAATGATTTACTCTGAACTCATTATTGCTTTTACACTTTCGCGAAAGGATGATAGAGTGTTGATTGATGAACAAGTCATGATCATTATTCAATCCACAATATAATGATAAATCTCGTTCAATCGGCTTAGTTTATAGAATTTCTTTGTTTTATATGTTACGTATAAAATTTATTTATTCAATGACACATAGATATTTTTGTGGTGATTGTTGCTAACTTATCGTCAGTAAAATTTGAATTAGAAATTATTGAAAAGCCAAGTGTATGCATTAATTTTAAAGAGCATCATTAATATAATTAAAATTTATAATTTCAAAGATTTTTATTTAAAAAAATTACTATTAAGAATAAAATAGTGTAGCATATATATGCATATTTATACTTAATCATTTAATGGTAGTAAAAAAATTTTAAAGATTATTTGTATTAAATAGTAGTTAAATATAAATCTATATAAATTTCCGAGCGGCCTTAAATCTATAGCTTATTAATTTCTACATTTGTAAATTTTAATTGTCAACGGATAATTAAAAAATTAATATTTATGCGAAATCAGCGATTGACTATTGAACTACATCCAAGAATAGCCTTCTTTGTATAGCCCTTAATTCTGAATAATAATAATATTGAATTAGAGAGCAAGCTAACCTGGAGCGAATGTCCAGTGCAGAAGACTGCCCACAAGAACGGCACCTTCCAAACCCGCGAGGCAACCCCACATCCGGCCACTAACCCGATGATAAGGCTCACTTTTAAGAAGAGCATAAGCTGTAGCGCTCGCCTCCTCTTCATTTTCTCTCGCTGCTTTATTTCCAGTTGCATACTGCATGTGTATCTATATTTTTCGTTTTTCGGACAAATGTTAAAGGATTTCGGTGAGCTTGTTTGGAATTATGCAGGTGAGAGGAGCGGATGTCTGGGCAAAGCCTAATACACGTTAAAGGAGTATATGGCCTTTGACCGAGAGAGGTATAAAGAAGCGAGAACTTTTGGTGGCTACTTACCTGGCTACGATGGCTGCTTTAAGCAGATAATAGCCTGATGAGAAGAGCAACATTATTACTGGTATACCGAAAGCGTATACGGTTGCCTTGGCCCCCAGGAACCTGACAGAAAATAAAAAGATTTGTGATTTTACAAGCTCTTTGGCACAAGAAATAGATGATGGGAATATAAAAACATATTAAGTGTATGGTTGTCCCAACATATTTATCACAAATTTTCACTTATACGTATAATAATTATTTAGTTATTTTATAAATGTTGATACTTGGTTATGAGGTACAAAAGTGTTCATTTAAGTTAAAAATTATAGTCTTGAAATATATATAAGAATCATGTCGAATCAAATTTGTTTAATATTCAAATACAATTTTAATGTTCACTTGCGTACGAAGTATGTGTTTATTTTATTCATATAAATATTCATTTAAAATATTTTAAATAAAAATGATCTTTATTTGCTATACTATTCATATTATTATTTGACTAAAAGACAATATTTCATGCAGATTCTTAAATGTACAATATAAAAATATTATTATTCAGGCAAAGATAAAATGAATTAGGTGTTATAACTAGAACTTATTTTAGTATAAAAATAACGCGCACTTAATTATTTCATCCAATGATAAGCAATAATAGTAAATTATTATTTTCATTGATTGTCATAAAATAATTGTTGATCAATTAAGTTATTTTGAAAATAAACGTATTTTTGAATATTTGATTGAGCTTCAAGATTTTTAATATATTGTTATAATTAAAGACATTTAGATTTAAATTAGCTTATTTAATTTGTATTATTTATTATTATTATTATAGATTAATATTTTCATAATATAATTCATAAATCCAAAATCTTCTTTTTTATGTTTTCATTTTCGCAATTATTTATTTTATATTAGTGTATCAATTGAATATATTTGTTTCAGTATTATTAAGAGCCTACTGATTTAAAAAATAGTAATATAAAGTATTAAAGGAAATACTACTTAGTTTATACTATGTACCATTCATTTTTCAAAAACACGTAAGCCAATTTCCATCAGCTTTCAAGTACTATTAATATATATTAATTAAGTAACCAAGGAAAAATTTTGCGTAAATATTTAACTATGAAAGTACTGCCCAATGTATGCTTATATGACTTAAATTATTTTTTTTTATTAGACTATTGAAAGGAGAGATTTATTTTAGTTATCAGTAAATATATATTTTATCACCAGTACCGTATAAATACTGTTTGAAAAGTATTGTTGCGTTAATTAAAATGGTATAATTATGGTATTTTTTATTTATAATTAATATTTTTTTATATGATAATTCAATTAATTATTATAAACATATCTAATTTTGAAAAAATTAGAAAAAACAAACATATCTATTTTTCATCTTTCATACTTAATTAAGTTGTTATTTTTAAATCTTATTATCAATATAGAAGTTTATATGTTCTGAAACTTGCATTACAAGAATATATTATTTCAGTTTTAACTTGTTTATTATATTAATATTTTTCATATAAACTTTCTTTTATGTGTACATTAAATTTTAATGATCATTGTAAAATTGCTAAAAGTAAACTACTTTTGAGTCACCATTTACATTTATAAAGAAGTTTTGCTTGTTATCGATGATAAAGAGAATGAGGTGTATTGGTAACTGAAAATTTTCAGATATTCAGAGAACATATCAATTTTTACAAATATTGGCATTAAATAATGCAGTTTCAATTGCTACTTTGGAAAATAAACATGACATATTTTCTATCATTTTTTTAAATTCGTTAGTACTTTGAATAACTGCTTTTAAATATTATAGTATGTATGAGCTTTTAACACATTGATAAGTATAATATCGTAATTTTTATATGAATGCGAGTGTACAATATCGGTTTTGCATATTCTATTATATAAAAAATTACTGTAACTTTGTTTCATAAATATATTTAGTTGTGAAAAATAAATACTGATTCTATTATATGAATTTAAAATTTATTGTGACTTATTTTGTACAGTATTATTCTGTACATTTATTATTATGTCAAATTGGAAATTTATTTACATAAATGTTATTTTTATTTTTACAAGTTTTACATTTTTGCATTATGAGTTTAATTTCAAAATTTATTACATTTAGTTTCATACTTTTATATTAATAAACATTAAGTATTTATTAAGAAATATTTTTTTTATATATTTAATAAATAAGTATGAGTAGAAGAAAATGGTAGGGAAATTTATTATAGTAGTATAGTCATTTCATAAAGATTTTTAAGTATATATATTTAAAAATAACTATAATGTTACTATAAGTAAATCTAAATGAATATTTTTTATGATTACAAATTTTATTAATTGTATTTAATTATTAAATTTACAGAAAATCTTTCCAAATTTGATCAATATCTCCTGCAGTATTTGATTTAATTTTCTTTTTGTCAATCAAGGCACTGCTTAATTTAATGAAACTAAAAGGAGTATGAAAAGAAATTCATTTACATTGTATAACAAGATTCAATCAGAATCTTTTTCAACTAGTTGATTGAAATTTTTCTGTATTTTGCTTTTTGATTGTAAATGTTTCATCATACTAAGAGTATTTTCATTTAGTGATTTTTAAATTCACAGACTTATATAAAAATATATGTTTATTTATTATAAGAATAGTTAAATATTTAATTTAAAAATTTAATTTTTATTATTTAACGTACAGTTTTTCCTTTAAAATATTCTCATGTTGCAATTTTGAAATAATGTCTGAACTATGTTCTCATTTTACTAGAATCAATAAGTTAGAAAAATCTAAATTTAAAGTATGCGTTATACATTTGTGCTTGATAATATATATTCAGTAAAAATATACATTAAGTTAGTGAATATAAGCAAGATTACATTTAAAAATTTGGCCAAATCAATGCACACATTTTTAGTTAAAACATTTTTAAGTTATTAGTTAAATCGAGTAATTTTTTAAAACTTATTTAAAGTTCATATTAAGTTACATATTTTATAATGTTTACGTTAGAATTATTCTCTCATTCTCTCTCTCTCTCTCTCTCTCTCTCTCTCTCTCCCTCTCCCTCTCCTTCTCCCTCTCTCTTCGGGGTTTACAGTTGAAATATTCACAAACAGTTAGGTGTAATTTTTGTACTGTTATAGTAAAGATACTTTTTTCAGGAATCAAATATAAAATCTGAAAAGAGTAAAGAAGTATAAAGCGAAAAAATGAATACTAGTAATGTATCTTAAAAGCTTTTAGTCATTTTTCTATTATTTCGATTATTTGTTTCCACTTAAAGTTCAGAAACTTGGTAAAAAATTTAAAAAAATTTCCATAAAAATATCGGACTGATGATACTGCAAATCGCACAGTAAATATGAATATAATAATAATTATAACATTTTAGAATACTTTATCTGTCTATTATTCATTCAATGATTGTAATTATTATTATACATTATTTATTTATTGCATTCGATATGGATAAGATATAAGTAAGATAGAAGTTAAATTCAGTATACTAAAGTAATGTAATAACATTTTGTCGCTTTAGCAATTATATATATTTTTTATCAGTTCTATATTACGTTAGTTAATAATACGTTAAATCTTTACATTTATTTTATATATTAATATTTTTATTAATATCTTCTCGGAATTATATACATTCATAATTTATATCGGCTACGTTTATTTGTTGCCTGTACTCGTACCGTTGATATCTTCCACATAGTAATTCATAGGTCAAATAAACTTAAAAAAACTAAATAGAAGACAGAAAATGAATGAAAAGTATGAATATAGTGAAACTTCTCAATAAGATTAAAAAAAGTACGATCTTTAGAAGTTATACACGACAAAAGATTGAAAAGTAGAGACGAAACCTATCGAATACAGAAGAGAATCGAAAGACAAATTCCTTCGAAATAGGAGTCTCCGTCGAAAATGGTAAAAGTTTCAAATTGGATTTATCGATAGCTACCCGAATTCCATTACAAAACAAGTTTGTAGGTAAAAATATAAAGTAACATTTTATTTTTAAAAATCTATTTATTTTGGGTTCTATGAGAATTTCATCAATGTATTACTCTGATCGACCAATAATCTTTTCATATGATAATATTATATTGTAGTATAATACTCTTGTAATAATACTTGAAAATTTTTTAATTATTACTACTATATTATTATTTATATGAAAATTTGTGCTAAAATTAGTTTTGACATTTATTTATTTATATATGGTTTTCATTTATAAAAATCAATATATAAATTAAATATAATATCTAGTATTCATTACTTTTACATTTCTTGACTTAATAAATGACTTTAATTATTCATTTTAACAATTTTATTTATTAAGAAAATTAATGAATGAGTAACAGCAAAGATTAAACTATTTACCATAATAACTGATGAACTTAGACAATTAATTATTTTCTTGTATTTTTGAAAATGAAAAAGCTATTTTCAGTAAAATGTTTTAATGTACAAAATATTTTCAAATCATTGAAGAAGCAAAATAATTTTCTTATATAAAGTTTATTGTATAAAAAATTTATTAACGTTATAATAAAACTTGAAAAAAGTTGTAATTATAAATTTGTAATTATAAAGAGTGGCTGAAAATGTTTAAAATTGATGTATGTCGTATTTTTTGTTAAAGAAATAATAATTAAACATCAATATCATCACATTAATTAATAATAATATCTAAGTGTCTTTTATTATTCATGATCAAACTATTATTGAAAAATAATTAAGACTATTGTATAAATGATATTGGTATTTATTTTTGTATGCTCCAATTTATAAAAAGTAATAAAAAATGGGCAATTAAGAAAAATTTATGAGGAGTATATATAGTACCTTAGGAGTATATAGTACCTTACTTATATAATAATATATAAGTAATAAAAATAACAAAAGTAAAAAATTGTATAAGAAAACTAGATATTACAGAGATGCAGGTATTATCTTAAGAAGTTACTAAAAAAGGGAATGAAATAGATTTTGGAAGTAAAATGGAAATTAATATATTTTTAAATAAATTACAGAATGATAGATTTGATATTTTATAAGATACGAACTTATTACTAATCATCGTCATACTTGCGGTGCATTATGTATAGGTTGAGTAACTTGTTTACAAATCATGCAGTTATAGAGAAATCACATGTTCACGTTTTCATTATTGTCAAGTTAAAATCAGTCAAATTACATATTCTTCCACTATGATCTACCTATATTCCAATCATGTATCCAATTAATTACGTAAATAAAATATAAAACTGCACACATGCGTATGATATTTATTTATTAATATGCGAAAAATTAGTATTATTAAAACAATTATTATTCTATTTGTATTAGATAAGGTTCTTTTTAAATTACTTACTTTGAACAATGACAATTTCAATTAATTAATGCGGTCAGCTTAAAATAATATCTGATTAAGTTATTCAGACTAATGTGGTTTAAAATTCTTGCTATGTGAATATATTCACAACACAAGTTGAATTATACAAAGTATATTTAATTACAATTTTATTTCAAATCTGAAAAATATTAAAAACAAATTTTTTTAATAATTTCATAATATTTATATTTTTATATTTTAAAATTGAATGTATCCAGGATTTCATAAATTATTAAGTTTCACATATTAATAAATAACTCGTTTCACTGGAAATAAAAGCTTAATTTTGTACCAAAAAGTTATTGCGTAACAGAAGTCTCTCATTATAAAGTAAATCTTATTTTAGTAATTGAAGTTTTGAAAATAATATGGAATGAATCAAATATGATTTTATTAATTTGAAATTTATATTACAGCTAATAACTTTCTATATCGTAATTAATAGAATTAACATCATAAAAAAAACTATATACTGAACTGATTTTAAAATAATTTTAAAATTAATCTATATTAAATTAATTTATGGCAAAGTAATATTAATTTTACAAAAAAGAATAATTAAATAAATATATAAAATAAAAAATTTTAATTATACTCTTTGAAATTGTGAAAATCCTGTACATTAATACAAAATAATATGAGCTTTTTATCTATTTAGAATAATAAATATACTTTTTAATAATTTAATCAATCTTTTGAATACAGCCCTTTGATGTTTTGTAAAAATAACCGTAGAAAAATAATTTGGATATTTATGCTTTAGAACTTTCTTTATTAAAATTTTAAAATTTGATATGCACAGTTAAATTACTTTGCACAAAATTTTTACATGAAAGCATAGGTAGTATTAACTTTTTTTTATTAAAAATTAAAATGTCAGTAGTTTCATATTAATTTTCATTTTATTTTCATATTAATCATTTTTCATATTAATTTAATTTAATTAAGATAATTTACAATCATTAAAATGTTACAATATAAAAATAGCTAAACATTTTTTATAGAATCTAGGATTCTTTTTTACTTATTTTGATACGATCTCTACATTATATTGTATAATATTTTTTGGAAGTAATTAATTTTTATTTTATTCTTTTATATTACATATCTTTGGTAACAATTAAAAGAAAAAGCTTAAAATATTAATTAAAATAAAGAGGAATTCTTCGATCAATTACTGACGATTATAACAGTTACACAATTCACTTATTGGGTTCTGTATACTTTATGCACAGTGTTTTTTGTATTTCATATGTTTTTTAAAATATAAATATATTTTCAAGGTATTTACAGATACTTGCCAAAATATAATTATTTACTTGAAATAAAGAATTTTCTCATAATTAATCTTTGCTGATTTTTCAAAAAATAGGTTACCTAAATAATTAATTGTAACTGTTACTTTATTATTATTATTATTATTATTATTTATTACCATTTATATTATTAAATTATATTATTCAACATTTTTCAATAAAATATTTTCGTTACAAATACTAAAGTTATAAAGTAATCAACGTTAGTTATTTTTTATTGAATAGTGCGAAGCAATCTTAGATCTCACCTTTTGATGTGCTTAAAACACGTGAAGTTAAGATTGCAAGCTTGTTGAAAAGGGGCACAGTAATTGACGAGACGAGGAACAATTGTGTGTAGTTGTCACTCTTCGTAATAAAAATACAGTTAAAGATTTTTCGAGTTAGCGGATATATTTTATATAAAATAAAGACAGATAATTATTAATTTATAATTTTTATAAAATATTAATAAGAAACTATACATTAAAATTTTAATCAACTTCTCGTTATTATAAGAGTATAAATACATATACGTATTATTTATCCCGAATGCCAAGGTAATTGCATCAATAAATATAATGGGTTTTGCACAGGTTTTGTATAAATGAAAATAAATTAAAAATATGAAAATAAATGCGTCGTAATTATCATGGCTTCTGTTATATTTTTTGTTTAATGTTTTAAGCTGTATAGCAAAATGAAAATGAAAATAAAAGTATTTTTCCAAAACTGCAATAATTGATTTTTTATTTTTTATCGATAAATACATATTAAACTAATTTTTAACAACATTTAAGTGCCGTAATAAATTGAAAAAAGATTTTGTTTCTCATTATTATCCAAAAAAGTAAAATAACTCTGTGAAGTACTCTCGCACTATTAGAAATTATAATTTTTTAAAAAATATTTCCAAAAATTTCGCCATATTTCCATTCGAGCGTTACACTACAACACCCATCGTTTATAAGACTCTAGGTTACCAGCAATTTAAGGGCATAAGATCATCGACTTTCCAGATGTTATTAGTTTCGTGCATCTGTAGAAGCGTGGCGCTACCAAGGCTGAGAAGGGGTGCGCCCCAGGCAAATACACTGTATTTCAAGTAAGTCGGAGGGTCGTCGCGGTTGGGAATTGACGCGACGGTCGCGTATAGGTGATGACACATCGCTGCCAACCAGCAGACCACCGAGATCCGGAGGTACTGCAGACTCATGCCTAGCGAGATGCATAATTCTGGATCCTGGAACATAAAGCCACGATTATCGTTCATTAAATAGTGATCGATTTTATTATGCGGATTTAGCTGAACATACTAAGTGAATTTCTATTTCATTGTTAATATTGTTAATTTTCTATTAGCGAGAATGAGCTTATAAGTACTAAAAAAATAATTCACTTTACCAAGCAAGTCATTTTTATTTAAACTTTCTTTATGGTTTCCGTAGTCAATGAATTAGATCATTCAATTAAATTATTTAATAAAATATGCATAGATGATTCATTAATTTTTTAATTTTCAAACACGTATTCAATCGCGAGTTAATAGCATTAATTATTAAATTATTAGAATGCATAAAATAAATTATTTTTCAAAATATTCGCAAGTAAAGTAATATTATAATAGGTTATATATTTTCTAGTTTAATTACTTTTCGAATGCAACATTCAAATATAATAATTTAGAAAAATTAATTTTCTATTTTATATTTACATATTATTTAAGGTTAGTTTTGTGAAATAATTATTATGGTGATGATTTTTTTCCCAAGGTTTAAGAATTGATTTTGATAAGTTGTACAATGTACTAAATAATGTAAGATACTTAATAATCACATAATAATAAAATTATTATATTATAATATTATAATTATTATATCACTATTTAATATGTTTTAATTTAGTGTATTAGAAATAAGAAAATGAAATATTTTAAAATAATGAAAACTTCGATAATGAAAATTTCAAATCTTGCTATTGAATATTGTTTCGGACTCGGTTCAACTGTTTTTGTATAATAGAACTTCATAATATCCCGAAGATAGAAAATCGAAGAAAGCACGTAAGATACATTTTTATGATAAAGATATATTTTACTATTTTTATTAATTGCAGTGTTTTTATTACAATAATAAGATATATATAAAAGAACCCAACATCCTTATTTTCACTTTTCATTGCACCTCTTTGAAAATTCTTACGTATAAATTACTAAGTGTTTATTTACAAGAGAAAAAATTTTGTAAATACGAAAATATATAAAATAATAAAAAAAATGTATATACTAATTTCTTTATTAAAGATAAAAAATATTTTTGAATACTTAAAAGATGAAAAAATTAATATAATTAATTAAATTATTTGTTTATTCCACTTATTTATAATCTATTTATGTATTGATTTAAAGAAAATTCAAATAGTTGAAAAAGTTTTCTGCATATAATTATAATTTTTTTTAATGATAAGAAATATGAAAGTAGAATGAAAAGAATCTGTATTCAAAAATGCGGAAAATAAAAAAATCACGACCTTAAACAGCAGAAAATTTTGGATAAATGATGCCGATAAAATCATGAGAAATTATAGAGATTATGAGATTATGAGAAAATAAATTTTTTAAACTCTATTCGATGCCTTTTTTTTCATTACCAATGACTGTGAATGAATTCAAATGTATTAAGAAATATACAGTTAATTCGAAGGGTAATATAAAAATATCTATCTATATTGTTAAATATATTAAAAAATTTTATTTTAATTTCATATTAGAATTATGTTTCATATTTATTTCTAAGAAATTTTAAATTAATTAACATAAAGCTTTTAAAATATAAATGTTGAATTAATAAAGCATGTCTTTTAACATAATAATGAACTCATATTTCTATATCTCATTTAAGATTTTATAATTATAACTTTAACAAACTGTATTTTCTATTGTGAAGTAAGTTAATTATTAATATTAGAATATTGAAAAACATTATGTATCTACAATCAATAGAAAATAATAATTATTATGTACTATGTATTAAAATTAGAAGCATAATTTATCAAATATCAGTTGAAATGTACTATTAAAACTTTTCTTATAAAATAAATTCTCAAAAGTATAAGTTTTTGCTTGCAATAAAAAATTATGTATCCGATATATTCAAATTAGAAACATTTATCTAATTGAATCTTTAAAATTGGTCATTATCTTAATAAATCTTTTCAATCATGCCAACTTTTTATTCAAATAACTGTGCTGGATTTTGTCCTTTATCCTTCCTCAGAGCTTTATTTTGTTTTCCTTGGATATTTTTCAAACTATATCGATGAATTCTTTTTCCACAGATTTGTAATAAAATTTTGACTATATCTAAAATACAATTTGTATATTTTCATTACTCGTTAGAGTAAAAATATTAAAAATTATTGATTTACTATTATGATTAACCATTATTAAAAAATAAATAGTATTATTGTGATAGTAGCAAATACACACATACGCACGCATACACACAAACACACAAATATTGATCGTCTACGTGCAGGTTGGGAAGCGTTACGTAAACATAGTTAAAATATATATCGGAAGTGGACTGATTATATCTTTAACGATGGCCGGTTCAAGTTTTTATACTTGCTGTATATGTCAGTTGTGAGATTTTTCGCGCTTTTTCACCAGTGTAGATATATAACTAGGCGAGATGTGCAGGAGATCGTAGTCGTGAATTGAGCCGTAAAAGTTACAGTAGAGGACTGGAACGGGGATAAAACTCTCGAAATAGCAGTTTTATTTGACCTCGCAAATGGTCTTGGACAATGAAAAATACGATTCGAAAGGTGAATAGAGGATAATGTTGATTCTTAATATACCTTGAAGTTAAATTTAATAATGAAAAGATATGTACGGTTATCGCAATTTATTCAATATCGATGGCCATAGTAACAATACAATCACGGTTTACTTTCATTAGAGTATCATTTAATGTTCTGTTTCATAATTACATATGTACATGCGCAAATGTATATATTTATCAATACAGGTTAATATTATTGGATATATTAACGGATATATATATTAACTTCGGATTGTTTACACGATACCTTATTTGATTTTTGGCTACAAATTCAGTTTGTTTTCACATTTTTTGAAAAGATTTTTTAAATAAAATATGTTATTTTGTATAAGCAACTCAAAAAACAATTTTGCTGTATCGGATGAAATTCTTGGAGTCGAAAGGCTTAACGTTATAATACTTAGTTCAGCGTAGACGTAAATGATTGTAATACACAATTCAAAATTTAGTAATTTTGTAGTATTTAAAAAAAATTATTGTGGACAAAAGTTATATTTAGAATTTTCGATTAATATATGTTTAAAGAAGGTCCCTACAGAGTTAAATGAAGTTACCTTTAAGCACAATAATGCTATATAATTTAACTAAATGTATAAAAATATATTTTTTAATATATGTGTTTGAAATTCCAGCCACTAGTCTGATCACAGATCACAGTGGATGGATTAGACCGTACCATCGGTTTAATGGTGATGGGGGGGGGGGTATGAGTGAAAGATTAATGCATTAATTCAAAGTAAACACAATTGCTTTTCGTGATCTTTATTTAAGCAGTTGTTACAGTGATGTTGGTGTTACTGATTGTAGTGAGAATTGTTGAGTTTGCAGTAATTAGGCAGTTAGCCATTAAGTTGGAACGTCATCTGGGAGTGCAAGTCTAAAAAGGTAAATTGGGAGTACTGGGCACGTGCTTTAGTCCCTAAATTAAAGGAGTCTCTCCAGTTCGAGAATCATTAAACATTAGATTCGACCATGACTTTTCGGACAGCCCCGTTGGGCTTGCGACTTCCTTGATGGTAATCAGTTTTACGGCGCGTTGTTCGGCTCGCGAATACTTGACGTTCGATTCGGTGATAAAATTAGAGGCTCGTTGTTCGGCTCGTGAATGCCTAGTCGCTTGAATCGGCGCTAGAATTGTACTGAGCATTGTCCGGCTCGCGACTGCTTAGGCATTTGAATCGGCGATAGATTTTACTGAGCAAGATTCGACTCGTGAAGGTAGTGGGGACTATTACGGATTGTCGACGCCGTCCTTTGTGGTTTGATCAGAACCAACTCGTTGCGGCGTGACCGATAAAATAATCGCAGTGCCACAGTAATGATTTTGTGGGGACCACTAGTCAGTATCGGCGCCCTATTTAGCGGTCTGATAAGAATCAAGTTGCAAGGGCCTAACCGATAGTGTAGACGTGGGCCGCGAAAAGTACATGTAGTATATATACTACATGTATACTATAAATTTGCTGGAAATGCCAGTCTATGTTGTCGTCCTCAATGCAGTCTGACTATCATCACGTTGCGGAGGACGCACCGGTAGCTGGCCAGCAATAATAGAATAATCAATATAAACAAATGAATATACATTGCACGGATTCCCTCACATGAGTTCAACTTTCACTGATATGACTGACACTAATTTCACTTGATTTATTCAACAAGACTGATTTCCTTCTCCATTCGTTGCTTCGTATATACGATTGCGTACATTTAGTGTTGTAAATTCTTGGGGGCTCTGGAGAATTCTCTGGAAGCAAGCTTTAGTACGTTCGAGGAGATTCTTTTGTCGCTATGCGGACAAAGTATGCGGCTTAAATTTCTAGTGAATTTTTCGTAACGTATAATTTAAATATTGCGCTTTAATCTAAATATAATGTATCAGAATCGTATTATAACAGACAATAAATTTTTTTTGATAGGTAGTTCAATCCTGAACAGTATGAAAAGAAAAAATAATAATTTTTATGAAATATAAATAGATATCTAATAAATTTGCACACTATTTAATACTTGAACTATTTCTAAGAATAAAAAATTCTTGCGCATTACTTTTTTATACGCAGTATATATCTTAACAGATAAGATTTTTTTATATAAATATAAATTTCACTTTCATTATTTAAAAATATTATAAAAAACTTGATTTCTATTATAATTAATTAAGGTTCATGAATTATGAATAAATTCTTTTGATTAGTTTCTTAAATATAATTTGATCCAAAATATGATTACAAATTAAACAAAAAATATTTGAATTTTATTAAATAATTTACAATAAACAATTATTTTTTTATAAAATATACAGATGTAAATCAACAATTTTCATATCATCAATTTTGATTAACAATATAATGAAGAATATTAAATCATCATATTCAATCACTTTATACTATTAATCATAGTACAATTGTATCATTAACGATTTTAAAATTAAATGTATGAAAAATTGCTATTAATTACTATAATTATAAATCAAACAAATATAAATATATATATTAATGAAATGTAATAATTTAAGAATATTTTTGTCTTATTAATTTAGAATTTAAAAATAGTGGATTATAATTCTATTATCTTAAATAAAGTATATAGGATCTCTGTAAAAAGTTTATTATTACTGTCTGGCTCAAGAAATTTGTTGCCTCGTAATAAAGAAAACTATTATTATTAATATACCAAAATAGTGTAAATATTTTAGTAAAAAAATTACGAATTAATTTTAATTCCTATTTAAATAAATTATTAATAAAATATTAAATATGCATTTCGATTACAAATAATTTTACCATAATAATTAAACTGTTTACTTTTTAAATATTCCTTTAATTTCCGAAGATAATTATAAAATATTTAAAATATTATAAATTTAAATGAAGTCCTTTTCATATAATTAATAAATGTTGTATTAATTCAAAATTATTTTTATTTAATATTAATATTATTTTATACCTTATTAATACTTTCTTATACAAATGTTTATTTAAAAGTGACGAATACATATTGACAACTAGTTTTGATATTATGTTTATTGACTTTAAACGATATCGACAATCACATTATATTATCTGCAAATATTAGATTATATGCATAATATATATTCACATTTATTTAAAGTGTAAGTTCAAGGTAATTGTTTTATGTGAAAAAAGTTGTTAAGTAGAAATTTGGTGAAATTATATTTTCGGTTATTTTTTTCATAAAAATAAATAAAGAAAAGAAAAGACAAATATATATATATATATATATATATATATAATAAGCTGATTATTATAAAAGATTTTTAAATAAAAATTATTAACTCAATTAATGGTGAATCAAAGTAATTATCAGTAAAATAGTTAAAAGCAATAAATAAATTCATTATTTGTTTTGAAATCTCACTGAAACAAGATAAGAAAGAAAATGATGAAAAAATCTTATAATATATTTATAAAATATAGATTTAAATATAAATCAATGTCAAGAATTACACATTAATATGAAAATTAGAATTAAGTCCATACTATACATACAGGTATACAATGTTTATATATGTTTATATAACCGATCTTTTTATAATGTAGTAGTATAACAATGTAAATGCAAATTATTATATATTTTATGTATTTATATAATATATACATGACGAATAAATACATTTTTATGTAATTTGTTAGTAATGGATCTACTACCAATAATGTAACTACTAATAAGTGAAGAGAAAATGAATACTTAATAATTGATAATTGAAATAAATAATTTTATTTTTAAATTTATTTATTTTTTTTAATTCATTTAATTGAAAGCATAATAGTATTTTTTATCCATAAAAATTGTGATGTTAATCCAACAAACACAAAATATAATATAATAATTTTAAAAATTAAATAGAATAAATAATATTAAAATCAAATATTTAAAAAGAGGAAGATCACAATTTATAAAAATTAATAAAAAATTATTTTTATCTAAAAATAAAATAATTTTATCATTCAATTTGCAGTATTACAAAGTTCTACAACATAAGTTGAAATGATTATAATACAGCTACTAAAGTACTCAATGTTGATAGATACTGAGACCAAAGATTATTAATTCTTTGTTATAAATTCTTATACTTTTTAACAAAGCTATTCTGTATGTCTTTACAGAAATATAAACGTCAAATAAAAGAACATTGCTATAGAATCGTCGTCTCGTATTTATATAAATCTTTAATATTAATTAACATTAAGGATAAATATTTAAATTGTTTACATTACTTTTCCGTAACAAAATAATTACATATATTATGCGACGTATGATTTCTGTGTATATATATAAGTTTCTGTATATAATATATATATATATATTCTGTATATATATATATATGTATATGTATATATATTCTGTATATATATATATGTATATGTATATATATTCTGTATATATATATATGTATATGTATATATATTGCGTATATATATAAAAGACATTCTGTAACTTATGTCAAAATAATTTATAAGTAACGGTAAATATTAATTAGAAAGTATTGTAAATTAATATTATAATATTTACTTTATTATATTTTATTATAAAAGTATAAATATTATAAGAGTTTTACTAAATTTTAGTCACGGCAATAATCATAAAATCTTATCAGTACGATCAGTATTTTATGATTCTGAATTATACGGCCAATATATATATATCCAAAATTTATTTATAGTAATTTAAAGTTTTTGTCTTTTTAACATTTCAAAGATTTTTACTATAGTAGAATAAGTATTAGATGCAAAAGCCATTGAATTCATACACTAACTTTAATAAGTTATCACCGATATCTAGTCAGTACTTGAGAATAAAAGCGTATGCCAACTTGAACATCACCACGTTTCATTAAAATTGTCAAATAAAATAGGCATTTAAGTGACGCGTCAATTATCAATTATTACACTCTTGTAATAGAAACCTATCAAGTATAAAGTAACAATGGACATATATGTAAAGCTTTGTACTTACAGGGATAAAAATGCAAACAGTTTGTGGTGACAAAGCTCGGTTTAATTGCTGAAAAGGAGCAATGCTTTTACGATATATTGAGTACTGGATATACGTGGATACATGCAATTATCAATATTTATGACTCTACATACTGCTTGCAAGGAATAAATGTCAACAAAAGGGAGTCATCATTTTGCGAGTTATCATTAAAATATTCATGAGTATAAATGTTATAAAAAATAGAGCAATGTAAGTACAAATTTCTTGCCACCGTGTATTTGCATGAGCGTTGAATCGATAAAACTAGAATTCTGTTGCTGATTCATAAATAAAACAATTGTTTTCTTATTATTTTCGCCCCTCCCCCCCTTATTATTAGTTTACAAAATGCTTGGTACAATTTAGTTTATTTGTATTGATTTAGTAATAGATTGTTATTTAGTTTTTCATATTTTCACGTCTTTGAATAAATTTTAATTTACTCAAAGTTTACAGAATTTAATTAAAAGATCCGATTTGACATTCTATAATTCCAATAATAGTAATCATAAAATTGATTTTTATAGAATTTTAGGATTTTTTAAAATTAGATTAATTAAATTATAATTCTTTAAATTCAAGAATTGAATTTACAAACTAATACATCTAATTGATATTCTGTTTGAAAGCACTTTAATCATAATATTATTATTTTTACTAGTAGTAAGATAGTCAATAAAATCCATATAATTATTATTGAATTACAAAGTACTGAATAAAGAATAAGAGTTATTTAATGATTAATATTGAAAATTTTAAACATCTAATATTTCTTTTATTATCGCTTACATTTTTTTAGTAATAATTACAATTTTAATAAATGAATGAAATTTCAAATGGAGAGTGACACATGCCATAAAAAATATAATGAATTTCCATCTATCTAAGTTTGTACTCTTCTTCCTTGGAAAACTAACAAAAATAGTCTAGTTATACGAGTTCAACTCATCAATATCGGCCCTTGTTAGTACAAGGTGAAGAAAATATAGGTTATTTTGGTATTCGTAATTCAATAATGCTTTCAAATTATACTTCATTTATTCAATAATCAATATAAAAAAATTCATTTGTTCAAAAATCAATATAAAAAAATTCATTTGTTCAAAAATCAACATAAAAAAGTTATTTTTTATTGATACGATAATTCTATTATTTTAAACAGAAATTGTAAATAGTTCTAAAAAATCTATCTAAATATTTTAAAAGTAAATTATTCTTGCAACCGATAAGTAAATTAAATAGTTAAATTTTGTGCGAATGTGACAAAAGGTACAATAAACATAATTTATAAGTAAAAATAACAGATATAATTTTTTTAACAATAACAGAATATTTTTTTAGTAATTATATTCAAATTTTATATATTTGTATATTTAATTTAATATATTCCTTATGAATGTTTAAAAAATAGTGAAAATCACCATGAATAATACATAAGAAATTTAATAATGTAGGAATAAATAAATTTTATAAATCAAGAAATTTTAATAAAATAATTTAATAAATTTATTTTGATAAAAATGAGTGTTCTAAAATTGATTTAAAATTACATCAATATGTAATTTGTAATATACACAGAAACAACATTTATTTTTCTTCGTTTATTTAGTATTATTTTAATAAAAAAGTTCTAATTACACTGGGGGAGCGCAGCTTTAATTTTGAATGCTTAGTTTTGCATTTGTTCTTAACGAGTTTGCGTTGGATTGCAGTAATACAGCCTCATCGATTCCGTTGGCGGTGATTAATCGTATCATATGTATTTAAAAGAATTACAAAATTATTCAATCAAAAACATAAAAAATATTTGTTGACTTAATCTGTTATTAAAATTGGGAAAAATAATTTCTTATTTATAATAGTGTCTACTCAATTCTTCATTAAAAATTGTCGCTAATTATAATATTCTGTAATCTATCGAATTAATTTATATTTCGCGTTATATTGTATATCTAAGAATTTGCATCAATTTAGATGATCAAGTATGTTTTTTTATTTAATAGATTTTAAAACATTATTTAAATTTAGGTTATTAATATTTTTGTAAATATCCACTATTACGCCGTCCCTCTGTGCATTTCAAGGAAATTTTATATTACTGGCGATACTGATTTATCGCGAGACTTTGAATAATCATTAAATTGCTTAGAAAATTCAAACTCGATTACTTGACTATTTATATTATCCTTACTATTTACATTATATTACTATTACTCATATTGCTATTAAAAAATACTTGAAAGAGAAAATAGGAAGAGAAGATATAGGGAAAAGCATAGACAAAGAGGCGAGGGGAGAGAATGATAAAGTTGTATATATGGAAATATAGTAAATATGTTCATAATTTTATTTATCGATATGTCTTATTTGCTAGGCGAATGGATAAATAGCAATACGGTCACTTCAACTCGGGCACCGAAGGTCAAGTGGCCAAATATCTCAATCCATATCAAACATATTTCTACTCGTATTTGTAATAGTTAGTCGTTTTTTACGGAATTGGTAAAATATATCGTGCCGAAAAAGATCAAGTAAAATATCAAGGCCAAATCGAAAAAGAAAAAAGAACCGTTTTTCGTTTTAATGTTTGCTCATCTTCTACTTATTTCTTATTGTAACTTCTCTATTGATTTTTAAGTACCTTCAGTCTATTTGGAAAATTCCAATGTTCCAGCTTAAGTTTGTGATTATTATGCATTTATGGACGATTTTAATTCACTATCGTTCTAGTGCTTTTACATTATATGTACTTAAATGTGTGACGATATTTATATAATCTCTATTTGTGGAACTTTTATGTCTAGACTGGTATATCCTATAATTAGGATACGCCTATATATTCCATACGCCAGTATACTCCATTGTATTTATGCATTATATCTTTTATTTATAATAATGAGACCTGAGAAGATATAAATATATAATACTATTTTAAAGCACTCTATTTTTCTGAATATATTTATGCATTTTACACGTTGTATTTCAAGAAATTTTCAATACAATACATATTTGCTTAACAAAGTTCTCTATAATTTTAGGAATTTAATTTACAATACGGGTATCGTATTTCAGTAATAATATTTAATACATATTAATTATCATTTAAATGAGAAAGCTCGTACAAATGTTTAATGCAATGCTGATTTCAAAGTAAAAATTTCAGAAATTAATAAATTAAAACTTTATTAAAAACGAAAATATCATTTTCGTTTAGATTTTAGATTTTTAAATACATTGTTTATGCACAAGGTTACTTAAATTATAATAAAAAATTTTTCCGTATGAAAATAAACTATTTTCAAATCATGCTGTAATTTTTTGTAAAATAATTAGGTATTATATAAAATATTGATTTTTTTTTAATTAGCATTTTAAATCAAATTAATGATTAATATTTTTATTATAAATTTATATTTCTAATGAAAAAATATAATAATGTTTAATAAGTCTTTAAAAAAAAATTATGTAATTATTATATTATTTAATGTTATTGTTAGTGTATAAAATATGGTTTTTTATAAATTTACAAATAATATTAAACAAATAACACTTTATAGTCATTTTATAACACAGTATGATAATTTGTATAACATACTGTAAAAGATGTTAAGTGAAAACTATCACTTAATGCTTGACTCTTCATTATTGCAAATCTTTGAGTTTTCTGTGGGTCAATCTAGAAACATTCAAAATAAATGATAATATTTTCACGAGCATGACATAATATTTTGGATGAAATATATAAGAAAATAATACGTGCAACATTTACATAATAAAAAGTAAACAAAAAAAAAATAATTAAAATTTGCTAAATTATTTAATACAAAAGAAATTTTTAATAGATAAGTTTTACTGTTTAGTGACAAACATTTTTAGCCGTGGTAATATATTAAAAATTTTACTTTTATATATTCTAATCATAACGATAAATTTTGGATGATAAGTAGAATAAGATGAGGTGGCCAGTAGATTTTCTTGCTTCGATGGTGACGAATATTGTCGGATGATATTTATCATACTCTACAAATAGATTATATGATTTTATGTGCTACGGTATGAGAAATATCGGAAATGCGCAACCGCAATTAAGCAAAGAGCAGCTCTTCGTATCGCGTGTTTCTACCACATGTGTAGGAATTGGCAATGAAGGTCATACCCATTGACCTACTAGCCCAGGAAGAGGCAGTTCATATACACATAAATAGCGGCTTTTGGTAGGTGGAGACTAAGAAAATGGTTGAATTGATAACCATATCCCAAGATATACATATATATATATATATAATCAATCTGGCTTAAAAATTGACGTAACGGCTGATTAATTAAATTAAATTAAGAGCTAAGTTATTATTTATATAATTTTTGATAGGCTCAAAGACAGACAAGATTGCCGGAATTTTCGTATATATATGTATATATATATATATATATTGCAATAAGGTACTGATTACGCTACAATAATATAGATAATAGATTGAAACGGGTAAAACACACTTTTATTGTATTTCAATAAGTTGAAATGATTATAGATCATTGTATTCTTATGGAATTTTCTTAAAAATTCCTCGAATAATTATAGCCCTCATTCTAAATATTTTTCATTTTATAAGTGGTATAAAGATTTTTATCGCTTATTTCCTCGTTAATGGAAGATATCGATGTTTTTCATGGAACTCATTAAATATGTAAAGTAATAATCTATTTCTGTCAACTATTACTTTAGGTGGAGCTTTTATCTTGAGTTTTTGTCACTTACAAAAATTTTTCGTTACATGCTTTCGCTGGTAATTTTTGTATATTCCTTTTTTATTTTCATTTATAATTATAATTAGATAATTTTAATTAACGTAATTATGTACAGAACAAAAATATTTTATCTTCTATTTGATATTTTTTCATTTTTTCAATCCATGTAAACTAAATATATCCTATGTTTTTCTTTTGTAAATATTTTTAAAAATATTTATAATAGATTTATTCACTATATTAATATCACACATTAAGTATTAAACTATTTATGTATGATTTTTTATAAATCTATATTTAAAAGTATATTAAATTTCTATACTTTTAAGAACGACTATGAACAAAAAGTATATTACAAACGAAAATAAATTTTATATCAATCTTATAATGTTTAAAACATAGTATTTGTATTTGTTATTTTGAATTTTCATAATATTCTTTTTCCCACAATTATTATTAAAATTATTTCTTATACCATACGCAATTATTTAAAATATTCAACTAAATAAATTAGTTTTTTAAATATTTTTTAAATGATGAATATTGATTCATTTACATATATGCATGTATATATATATATATATATATATATATATATATTTATGTATTAGCGCTAGCGGAGACAAGGCTACATCCATGGGAGAGAACAACGTGCGTAAACGTGAATATGCACTTAAAGAATTACCATACGTATATGACAAATATATAAACAAATAATATTATAATTTTATTTGTTTTATTTATGAATTTTAATTTCAATTAAATTGTGTAGTATAAGATAATAATAATGGACGATAACTTTTTTTCTATATAAAGTGAAACGTTAAAATTAAATTTACGCTTAAGTCGACATAGTTAAATCGTGACTTTTATCTAATTATCTTTTTGGTATTGTCCACAATCCGTGGTTTATTAAAGGACTTGATGATTCCAATTATTTTTCTTTGCTTTGGGTTACATTTTTTAATCCCTTTTTGTAAAAATATTATAATGTTAGATTTTATATATACCGAGGTATATTTACTTTAAAAATTATAATTAAGAATACTTGGAATATATTGTGCTTATTATTTTTAGTTGTATTGCCTTGCCTATTTTTATTATAGATAATAATAAATTGGAAAAATAATCAATGTTCTAACAAATATTATAATAATAAATATTCTGCTATATTATTATTTTATATTATGAATTATATTATTTTTATAAGTATATTTTCTTATTAGATTTAATTCTTGTTATTACGTGAAATAAAAAGTTATTGAAAATTTGAACTTCAATCTCGAAATTTTGCTTCATTTCAAAAATTTTAATATAATTTTAATGTAATTTTATATTATTATTTTATATTATTGGAATTATATTAAGAATTAACAATAAAAATAAAACCAAAATAGTTATATAAAATTTTTAGCTTAAGTATAACATTACATTTTATTATATTATATATATATGTATTCTGAATAAACAGTTTATAAGATATCAGTGATTATAATTGATATTTAATTTAAAGTACGATGATTGTTACGTTACTTTATGCCTGCAATACTCACACTTATTTTGGTAGAAGAATCAAACTATTCTTAGCAGTGAAATATTACTTATAGTATCTTCATAGTTGTAAATTTATTGTGAATATCTAATGCTATATATTTTCATACGTACGGGCATACGCAAAATGTGGGAAAAGATTTTGAAATATTACATAAAAAGGAATACTCATGATTTACTATCAGAATGGAGTAGTATAAAAATTCTAAAAACTAATTAGCTTCGACAATTAAATATACGTGTAAATAAAAAAATATTTTTAAAATACAGCAATTAAAATTAATCATTTCAATTCTGGAGACTTAAGCTATCAGTAATAAATGCACAAGAATTTAAGTACATATAAAAGCGCATCCGAGTTTTTTTCTACGAAAAACCATTGATATACTCTAGAAAAATGCATGTGTAATGATTCATAATAAATATTTTTTTTTTATTTTAACTTTCAATGCATGTTATCTATATACCACGTATATCCACATTCTTCCATACACATATATATACGTATAATTTCGCCAAGCTAAACACGTACAACATACTTCCTTCTTACCTATGCATACACGTTATTCAAATTCATGCAACTTAGACGGAATTACACGATGTCGACTTTACGTATACGCTTATAGGAGTTGTATGTGCATGTGCGCATCGCTGATCTATCTATGCACGGAATTCGTCGGTAGGGAAAAGACAATCCTGAGCTCACTAAACTAAGTATTTCATACATACAATCCTTTCTTTTGCTCGCTCGATCCATTTTTATCTTAGTATTTAGATGGACGTGTTAGTCTGGAATATTTCCGTACTGAGTGTGACTCAACCAACCTCTATAAATTTTCATATATCTCCTGTAAACCTTCTCTTTATCCAGTTATTCCCTCCTCGCTTATACCCCCTTCTATTTAAGCTTTCTTCTTCTAGCTCGTTTATTTCAATTTGACACTGCACCATAAAATAAGAAAGTAGTTTAATCAGATATGCTTATGCGAAGCTAAAAGTCAAATGTTCAAAATTTCCATTAATTATTATTTTTGTTGTATAACTGATTGATAAATAAGTGCAAATGTAAATATATAACTATGTTTTTTATATTTATAACGTTTATTACGTTAAGGAATAGGTATTTTAATATAAAATAGTTTCCTGACAAATTTCTAATTGAATCTGAAAATTTTAAAAAAGCTTCTCAATATAAAAATTTTTGAAAAGATTTAATGAAGTAGATAACGAGAAATTCTCTTGATGGTAACCTACTTCATTGTGGAAAACGGCGATAGCTTTCAATTAAATATTATTGCTTGAGAACTTGTATTAGTCTAACAATGAAATAATAGATAAATACGACATAACTAATTTTTTTTCTTATTAGTTCATTTTAATTTATTAATGATTTTATAAAGTTTTTAATACATTCCAATGACGAAAATGCAAAATAATATTTTTCATTTTTTGAAATTTATTTTGAATCTTTCAATAAATTTGAGTTTTAAGACTATAAATACCTTTCTATTTATCTGTATAGTTTACAATATATTTTTATTTCATTTATAAAAAATATTACTTATTTATTTAACAGAAAATATTTCAATCAATAATACTATTATAACATATTTTTATTATTTTAAATAATGGTGAGTGCTTTGAATATTTTTATAAATGTACTCTTAATAATAATCAGAAAGAAACTTATTAATATTTCAAGAAATATCTTCTTAAACTAAGCTAATTAAGAAAGTAACGGAATTTAATTTAATTAATCACCGTAGACAGAATTTTCTTTTATAATATGCCGAACAGTAAGTTTAGTTTTTCTTTTGAAAATACAAATTTTATACAGAATAGATCGATCTAGACTAAATGAAAAAATTGAAAGTTTTAAATATGAATATAATGAAAACAAATATATTAAAGAACTTATACAAATTTTTAGTTATTAATTACTGTGCATAAACTGAAAAAAAATGAAATGTTCTTTATTTTATACGATATAAGGAAAATTTTACATAGTTAAATGTTTGAATACATTTCGCGTTAAATTATAAAAGTCTTAAAAAAAGCACAACATTATAGTTTACATTTTAATTGTAAAATTGACAATTACTTATGCTGCCAAGCATAGCTAAATAAAAATATACCACAAGCAAATAAAAAATATAAAACATAAAAATGATGGCGTCTGTTCTTCAAGCTTTCCTTACAAAACAGAGAAAAAGTAACACATTGCGTGAAATAGGTCAAATGCGCCTTTCGTGCGAATTAGTTTCGAAAAAACTGCACGAGTGACTGAAGTACATCTGTGCCGGAAAGTTGAGTATACCTAACTACTATTGCACCACATGTATGAACATACCACATATGTGAACATACCACATATATGATCAATTTTTTTATGGGCGCCATTTTAATACTTGACACTTGAAGCAAGTATCTAACAGATATGCAAAACAAATACTTTTGACATTATTTATGAAAAGTTCGATTTTTTATAAATCATAAAAATTGTTTATCTTGTGTAAAACATAAAATATGAATGTAATTATATATGTAGAAAGAGCGAGGGGAGAGAAAGAGAGAGCCAGAAAGAGAGAGAGAGAGAGAGAGAGATTGTTCGCATAACAAAATTAACAATCGAATAATTTCTTTGAGAATATATTAATAGATATTACTGAAAAGATGTTTCTCAATACTATATGATTAGTATTTTAAATGGATTTCTGGAATAAATAATTTCAAAAAATTATTTCTCATAGTGTTATATATTTTTTTTCTCGTTATTTATTTAAGAGTACAAATAAAAAGTTGTTACGCTTTTAAATAATTACTGCAATCACATCGCAGAAAGTACTATTCTAAGATTACTTGATTAATCAACAACTGATTATAGTTACATATTTAAAAGTACAAAAAGCTTGAAAAATATTTTTTAGTGTATTTCAAAAATACTTAATATGATGCAGTAACATTTATTGCATTGACGATTAATAAAGACTTTTATTAATGGTTGATTATTTATAAGGAAAAATTGAATTATGATGTTTTTTTTGTTGTTTTTATCACTATTCTAATAAAAATTTAAAAACAGCAAATAAATTCTATTATATACATTCTCTCATTATTAAACTGTTTTTATAATACTTTTTTCTTTACAATTTAATACTTTAAGCTTTTGTGTTTTATTTTCTACACTTTTGTTTTCTTTTCTCGTTCAGTTCTTTTATTAGCTTTTATTTTAGTTCCTCACTATCGTTTTCTGCATGCAATCATATTGATAATAGAACTTATTATTATTATCATTATTCAACAAATATATATATATTATATATATGCACGCGTGTAAGTATTAATGCTCAAATGAAGATAATTCATATTATATTCTATAATTATTTTATTTCTTATACTTTATTATATATTCGTTTATCACAATATTTTTATAATTATTAAAGCATAACGAAAGAATTTAATAACAATAAAGATATAAATGCAAAATATTTATTAGTAAAATTTCTATTATGATTTTACATTCTGTTCAATTAGAAATCAAATTTTTAAACTTATTTTCTTTTGAGTACTGTATTAAATTATTAAAATTTAATTATTGTTAGAAATATAGCTTTCTCCAAATCAAAGTCTTAAAACTATTGTAAAGTGTATATAAAATTCCAAGATAACCTATTTCTACTAATATCTCGAATGCGTTAAAAAAAATAACTCCCTCGGTAATTGTAAATGAATTCTCATTAAATAATAAAATTTTATCCATAGATTTGTCTATAAGCACTAATGTATACTTAAATGATTTAAAAAAGGTCTAATTACAGTGAATAAAGGTTTATTTATATTTAATTTAATAATTATATTTAACTAATTTATTTTCATTTTGAATATAATTTTATTACTTAATTACATTAATAATGTTCTAAGATTTTTTTATCAAATATACAGTTTTTATTGATACGAGAAAGAATGAAAATAGAATAGTGAATAAAGACTTATTTAGAGAATTAGAAATAGGAAGATTGAAGAGACATGGTGACATGAATGCAGAACAAATTCCATAGAATGTACGCTATCCAATATTAACAATATATAGCATAGAAAATAAATGTGTAATCAGGACACCAATATCTTTTTTATTCATCAAACAACTAAATAATTTCACCTTCTCTATACACTACAAATATATCTGTACTATTAATACGTTGAAAATCGAATCGATTAAGAAACGTACTTATTATTTTTATGGTGAAATGGATAATTTGATAAATTTATAATAGTGTTAAAAATAAAAATATTACTGTAATTTTTAGGAAATTTATAATAAAATCTTGAAATTAATTAAAATTTATATCTTAAAGAAAGTAGAAAACTTGCTTATTTTATTTTCCTATACTTTATAATTCTGTCCTAAAATGGCAATAATACATGTCAATGTGATTTGGTTCAACGTTATTTTTTAATTTTAGGATAAATAATGTAATAATGTGCATGCTATTTCCGATTTGTACTTATAAAATATCAAAAGTTTTTGCGATTCAAATTGCGAATACAAAAATTTATGGGAAAAGTTATCAGCGCGTCAATTGTTCACATTCACGTAGGAGACCTTCTAAATCGATTTTTCATAAAAATCTTGATATCTCTGCTTTTCCTTTTTTTCTGCGAATTTTGATATATTTCAAAAGATTCTTGTTTTTTCTATTTCATTACCTCTTTTACTATTTTCTTTTTTTATGTAAGATTTAAATTTTCGATAGCAAGGCTGCTAAACTACATAATATAATTTATTAATTATGTTTCAACAATGATATTTTTTATGATTAAAAATTTGTACTGAAAATAATCGAATTTTCTAATCCTATATAGTATTTTTTATTGTATAATCACATATTTTGTTTTTGATAATATTCATATGACGAAATATTTTAATAGAGATTACAAGAATTTTATTAGATATAATTCATTTTTAATTTTCAGCTGAAATCAAGGTATTTAACAAAGAATTATATTTTTTATAATATTCATTCTTATGAATTGAAAATATATGGAATTATATTTGAATTATATTTGATTCAAATATTAATTATATTTAGGATACAATTTTTAGATATATTCTACAATCAATAATGTTGAACTTATATATTTTTCCTTAGTTATGAAGAAAAATATATATTTATATATGTTTATATAAGTATATTTATATATATATAATGCAAATATCGATTAGAAAGTATACATATAAAAAATAAAAAATAAATTTTAGAATGATTTAAATAACACGCTGATAATGTTTGCTAATTTTGTATATCATAATATCAAATTATTCATTACATCTCTCGTTATATCTCAATTGCACACACGCGTGCAAATACAGAGAGTTTATCTAAATGAATAATATATTTAGATAATATACAATGTTAATTTGTTAATAGTTTGGATAGAAATTAATTGTATAAAGTATTAATAATAATAATATAAATTAATAATTCGACTATTTAAAATGAAACCTTTATATATGAAATTTTTCGAATATTAAAAATTATATGCTTTAAATTTATATTGATTTTCATTGTTATCTATAAATATTGTTAGACTAAAAGTGCCATTGGGTATAGCTTATCAAGTTCATTTTCTACGAATCCTACGTATTATTGAAAAGTAAAGTATGTATAAAATAGTTTATAAAATGGTTTGTCGAACAAAATAAAGTAAAAATATAATTATAGATGAAAATAAAAAAGTAATATTATAAGCTTGAAAATAAAAAAAAAATAATAGTAATAAAATAAGTGTTCAATAAGAATATTTTTTATTTTATTTGGATTATAATAACAAATCGATTGCTGATTTAATAAAGCTAATCTTTTAATTTGATTTCGATATTTATGCAAAATATCAGATTTTAATTTTGAATTATCAAGAATCCCTATAGGAAACAAATTTTTGAATTGTAAAAAGCATAAAAAATCAACAATAATATATTAATATTTCTTAAGATTAAACAATTTTTTTTTATTATAAAATATCGTATTACATTTTTTTCAATTTTGTTTAAATAATCACATATTAGAAAATACTTTTTGATAATAAGCTGAGAAGTAAAAACATAAGTATACTTGATAAGCACTGACAGATATTCTGCTAATGACGTGAAAATATAATCATGGAAATATTAAATGATGAACAGCAAATGGAAAAATGTATAAATAGCCGTATAGAGGCACTTAGATACGGAGAAGAGGTTTAGATAAATATAGTAAAAGACAGAGAGAGCTAGGCAGATAAATAGATAGATAGATAGATAGATAGATAGAAAGAGAGAGAGAGAGAGAGAGAGAGAGAGCACATTGAGAAAGTCTAATAGAAGGTTTTTGATATTGACAAAGTAGGAGTCTTTAGTAACTTTAAGACGTTCACCATTATTGCGCTCGTGAATTCTTCGTTGTAACGAGACTAGTCCATTGAACTGATGACTATTGAATACAAAAAATAAAGAAAAAATTTAGTCAATTCGTAGAAAACAGTGTTTGTGAAAAGGTAAGACGAGCCGCATTTTCTATGGCTCTACATTTTTTTCAATTCGTCCTATAATATTAAAAATATTGCATACTTGATTATTGAATAAATTTTTATTGCACTCGTTTTACATTTTAATGTAACAAATTATTTCAGTAATTAAATAAAATAATCTTAATAATTAAACGGAAACATGTTTATCAGCTAAAATTGTTTTGTTAAAAATAAAAAAAGCAGTCTACAGAATTAATTAATTAATTAATTCTATATGTGTATAAAATCAATGATCTCTATTATTTAATAATTTTCATATTTCATAATGAAATGAAACATATCACTTTTTCCTACGTTATAAATAAGAAGTTTTTTTTATAAACATTAATATAAGTAAAATAATACTTGCATTGAAATCAATTTTCAGACTTTTATTTTTTAAGAATGAAACTTTAAAAGATGATAAATTTGCTTATTTTCTATGTTTAAACGTTTTAAGCTAAGAAATAATAAATAAGTTACTTTATCAACAGTATAAAATTTTAATACAAAAAAAAAGTAAATTTTGTAAAATCAAATATAATGAGATTAAATTAGAAATTTTAACTATGAAATGAGTTTGTAAAATCAAATATCATATTGATTTTGTTTGATGTATATTTCAATAACAAAATATTAAATAATGAAAATAGCAAGAAAAAATACACTGATATATGGATACAATGATATATGGATACAATGATATATGGATACACTGATGTATGGATTTGAATTATAATTATATTGCTTTAGTCAAATTAGTTTATTTAAATTGTAATTTAAATAATATTTTTTAATTTGAATTATATTAATAATTATTAAATATATTAATAATATTAATTTAAATTATAATAATATTGCTTTAGTCAAATTAGTTTATTTAAAATTATATAATTAAAATTAATTGACTTAGTTTTTAAGTATTTCACATCTAAAGATAATTTACATCTTAATTAATTCATTAAGGTTTCAATAGCTTTGAATATTACTCATTTAATTAATAATTACTTTCGTGGTATCTTTGAAATATTGATCACCGTGCTTTCTCATTTAAATGTAAAATTACTATCTTTGCAATATAGTTATAGATTAGATTATAATTGAAAAACTGATTCATTTATAGAGACTTTGCTTAAAGTTAATAGTGTTGTTAAACATTAAAAATCAATAATTTAAAAAAAATTTTTTATTTAAAATTAAATGTGACAATTATGTATAATATTATTAATAAAATTCTGAATTCACGTATGTGATAATTGTTATATATTTTTTTTATAAATAAATTTTTTTAAGTGAATACTCATATGATAATTAGTAAATCATTAAAATTCATTTTAATTTTCAAATTTTTAAAAGTCCCTATTAAAATAATGCTTGAACTTAATAGACAAAATTTTCATTATTTTATAAATTTATTTTTTATATGAAGATTTAATAATAATATTTGTTAATGATTAAATTATATTGCTATGTTTAATCACTCTACAAATAAAACTTATAAAACAACTATGAATCATCTAAATAGTTTTAAAAAATTAATAATTTAATTAAGGAGATAAGACGTATAATGTATCAATTAAAAAGATAAAGAAAATATTACATTTAAAAATAAAATAAGTACGCTTCTAGGTAGCTATGATCTTAAATGTATAAATTGTTTATTATGAATTTATCAGCATTTAGAAGTACTATATTACGCTGGTACATCTGCATTATACGTTTAGGACATGACAAAACCAATATCTTTAAAAAAATCATTAGACAAGATTACATTTACATGCCATAACAGGACATTAAAAAGTTTAATAAGTAAAGTTATTATTTTCAAATTAGTTATCAATGTTGCTGTCGACGTGTTTTTAGTTCGTTATTTATGTTAACCAAAAACATCACATATATTACAGTTTGTAATTTTGGTAATTTCGGGTTTTCATCTTCATTTTAAGTGTTATAGGGAATAAGACTTTCTTGTTTATCCTATTTTAGTATTGACTTTATAATTAAACTACACTCCTTGTAAACTTGTATATAAATTATTAATTTCATAAGCAAATACAAATTATGTTTATACAACGATTACACTTACTATCTTTAAATTTATACTTACATACAATCTGCAAATATTTTTCTAAATTGTAGAAAATTCTAAATCTTATTCAAGTGAGCACAAAAATTAAAGCGGTTATTTTAATAAATAATTTATGCATAATATATAAAGTAATAGATTTTAATAATATTTTCTTAATCATTTAAGAAAATTTTTTCATCATCATTAATTTTTTCATCATCAAAATTTTTTCATAATCATTAATTCATCCTAATTATTTATTTTTCCAGTTTCTTGGTTGTTCTCTTATTTTTACTGTCAATTTTATGTTTATAGTTCCAGACAAATCGACAAAAAATCAAATTAATAATTTTATTATACAATATATTATATATTTATATATAAAGTATACAAATGCACAGGCGTATGTGATCATACATTAAATTGTATTGCTCATTAGACTATTCAATAATAAAATCTATAAAAAGTCAACTGCAATATAATAAAATTTTAATTCTTATATAATAAATACACAAATAATTTTACATAAATATTAAAAGTTATTGATTATAATTAAACTACGTATTTACAAAGTTATTATAACTAAATTCTTAAAAATGAAATTTCTTTACAAATCCTCATATTTCACAATGAATTATTGTTTATGTTATGGATATTTTTTATTTAATAGTATTCTAAATGAAATTTACCACTTGAATAACCACTGAAATATTCTATCTGAACATGCAGTATATATTAAAATTATAATGAAAATATAATATGAACTATTGTAGTTAAGCGAATAAAGTATCATTTTATAGGTACATTAATAAAGATCACCTTCATTATAATAAAAGCACGCTCATAAGGACTAATTATATTCAATGAAATTTAATATTCAAAATATCTTCGAAATATCATTATCAAACATTTCTTACAGCTGAAACAGTATATAACAAGAATTTCATTCTATACGCATACGTTTATTATGAAGATGAATTATTTGAATTTTATTTGCTGTTATACATTATAGTGTATGATATGAAATTAAATTTCAATTTCTAGATATTCTCTAAATAATTTTCTAATGTTAATGTGAAATGGTAGTTGCCTTAGATATAAGTTTAGTTGTTATAACTGTAGCTATAAATGAAATAATTATCTTAGCTGTGGTCAATGCTTGGAATTCTTTAAAATTATTAAGACAGGTCAATATTGATATGTGAAATCTAACAGAAGGAATTTTTTGTTATAGAGGCGTTACTTCACTCAGAATGAATGGAATTCCAATAAAATTTAATGATACTTCTCGATTCGGTATGATATATTTCTTTAATTATGAGATGCATAATAAAGTTCAGTAAATTACTAGCTTCATTAATTTATTAATAATATTATAAAATTATTTATTTTTCTATAAAATTTATTTCCAAAGTAGTTTTGCTATACTTAATAAATATATAAATATATAAAATATATAAAATATATAAATATATAAAAAATTAATTTTCATAAATTAATTAGAAACAAATATAAAAAAAATTAATTTATATAAGAAACTGTATTTTAAAAGCAAATGATGAAAAAATTGGAATGGAATATTCATTTCCGTGGAAACCCACAACCTTGGAAAATGGCATGGACTTTACTCGAATGAAAGTTATACTAAATATCTTTCACTTTTTTGATGAATTAAATTGGAAACTTTATTCATTCGCTTTTCCTTCGTTCTCACATTGTAATCACATTGTAAATAATGATGCCTGTATAATGTCATATACATCAATATAAAACTAGTAACATCTCACAAACTTTCATTCCATAGTGAATAATGAATTATCTACTTTTGATAGATAAGGTAAATCTCAGCTTGATTTTGAATTGTAATTTGTTTATTACATATGTCTTTTGAAAATAAATCTTTTAGAATTCTAAATTCAATTAATAACTTAATATTTTTAATCAATATTTACTTAAGTTTATACTTTGAGAACTTATTACTTTTATACTTTTTCAATTAATTCAAGTTACAACTTGAATAATTTATTTTAATGAGTCTCTGATATATAATTTAAAAAAAATAAACAATATATTACAAAGTAAACAAATGTAGAGAAACACGTTCTTTTTTCCTGATTGTCGTCATTACACAAAGGCTTGCCTGTTCTTATTCCTTGGATGTCTTCCAGAATCAATGTACTACTAGCATTCATGGCCCCATTGCTCCCTTCACAAGATTTTCAATGAATATCATTTACCCGCTTTTGATTTTCTTTTATCCGTCCCCTTTCAGTTTCGTTCCATTGCTTATTGAAAAGTGATAAGATATGTGGGCATAAGGGAATATGTAATAGGCAGTGGTAGAAAAGATTTACTTCCGCAAAGGATGTTTAAGCTGCCTTTATGAATACGATAAAAAACAGAGAAAGTATAAACAAATATTTTATATGTGAGGTGTGAGAATAGAGTATTACTTTTGTTTATAAAACGAAATATAATTTAATGTTTACATGTTATATAGTATTTAATCTTATCAAATATATCTTGGAATATTTTATATTTGTAGAGTTTGAGTTTATAACGTGTTTAGCTATCGAAGAATATAATAAAATTTTATTGAATTTTTTCACTAATAAGTATAAAATTTGTTAAATGTAAACTTTATTCTATAATAGTTAAAATATTTCATCAAGTTCTTTCAATATTAATATATTATAAATTACCTTAATAGTATACATACTATACTTTTATATATTAATTAAAATATTTAATTTATATATTATAAATTATTTTAATATTATAAGCACTGTATTTATTTTCGAATTAAAAGAAAATTTAAAATTTTATAAATATTAATTACATAAATACACAAATAACTTATGACGTTATTAGTTTTATTCTTTTTGAGTATTTAGCTCAATTCGACATAGTTACTTTCCTAGAGAAATTTAACGGTAATTAATTTTTTTAAGAAAATATGTAAGCGAAACATATTTAATTCGACTTATACTTGTATTTATAATTAGAAGAATAATAAATATATATATATATATATATATATATTTATAAATATATTTAATATCCCTTAAACTATATTTAAAAATAAATAATTCTTTTATTAATTTAATATTCATCTAATAGTAGTTATATAAACATAAAGTAATGAATTTAATTTTAAACATAAAATGTGGTAGATTTATTTCAATTTGTTAAAATATTATAGTACATTATAAAATTTATGTAGGTATTGACTTTTATAAGATATAATAGCTGGTATATATATATTTTATATATATATATATCATGTTACATGATTTCTTAAAACATGTTTCCGTTTAGTATACAATGCAAATCAAATTTTTTATGAAGTCTATTGTACTATGTATCAATGTATTTATGTATAATCTATTTATGAAAATGTATACATCCTTGGATATCAATTGTAATATTAAATCACGTACTATTAAAATCTTTGCACCACGATAACATATTATTTTTAGACATTGAGTATTGATTTATTTAATTTAATAAAAATCCTTGAAACGTTAAACAATTTCCTCATAGTGTATTTCATTGAATAAAACAAATAAATTATAACATCATTATTTTTATTTTTTTTTTTAAATCTATTTTAAAGTAATTACAATATATTTATTTATAAAACGTATTATACATAAGACTTTTTATATAAATTGTATAAAGGAAACTTATATTTCCAGAGAAAATATATAAACATAAATTTACTTACATAATAACATAGTTTAACTAATATTTTCTTGATTAATTATTATAGGATATGCAAATATAACGATAGTTTAAGAGCATATAATTCATTTTTTAATAAAAATGAAAGTAAATTATTAAGTAAAATATATAAATAGAAAACATGTACTAGTGATTTATAAAAATAAGATAGTAACAAAGGAAAAAATAAATATTAAATAAAATATTAAAAAAGTCTTTTCATCTAGCTCAACTTTTATAAGAAAGTTTGTATTAAACAGTCTTTTATTATTAACTTTCATTAGTTTTAGTACTTTTTTTTTATTATTAAATAAAAAAGTGGGTTAAATACAATTTGTCTAATATTAGTACATACACTCGTGCTTTTGTAATTTGTAAATATTTTAAACATTTTATTAAAACAATTTTTAATAATAAATTTTTTACATACATTTTTTTGAAAACTAGTAGTTTATATAATAATACATTATATATTATTATATATTTATATATTAATAATTTAAGTAAAAATAATTATCTATATTTCTCTGAAATTTGAAGCGCAAGAGAATTAATAATATTACATTTTAACATCATTGTACATTATTAAAACCGCAATATAACGTTAAAGTTAGAATTTTTAATGCTGCTTATTCAAGGGTAATTTATGATGTTAATATATATTTAATATTTATGTTATTAATTTAATATTAATGTGAACATAATTCAGAACTTTGTATTTTCGATATTTTGTAGAAAATTTTTTATTTGAAAATATTTTGTATTTTACAAATAATTATAGGTAGTATAAATTTACTTAAAATTTACATAGTACATAAATACATTTCCAAATTTACTGAAGAACCTCTCACTGCAATAAACAATAGAAAATAAACTTAAAAATATTGAATCGAATTGAAAATAAAGTTCAATAAATTTCATCATGAAACATCAAAAGAATTTTTTACATGCAATATCAAAAGTATTGATGAAACAACATTTTTCTTTCGTAATTAATTTGTGTAGGATATTGCATTCGAGTTTCTTTGATCTAAGTTTTCATTTGACAATAATATTATCGAAATTCGTAGAAGTATTACTATCCTTCTTGAATTAAAGTTTGAAAAATTTAATTTAAAACACGAATGATAGTTGATACATAACGTAATTACTCACTCATTAATTTTAGTTTACGTTAATTGTAAGGATTGAATTTATATATTGTCATCGATATTAAATGCTACCTATATGAGTTTCTCAACATTTTCTCAAATTATCTGTTAGTAAATTTGATGTTTTCATGGAAAATGTAATAGAACTACAATAGCTTTTAAACGTATAATTGCTTTTCAAATACATATTAATTCTACAAAATATAATTATGTACGTGAAATGAAAAGCAAAAGCCTAATTACACAACTAATGTTAGCGTAGCTTTGAAATATATGATTATAAAAACAGAAGATTAATCCACTATTATACTGTTTAAAATTAATAAAGCTTTTATAAAAGTATCAGTAAAATGAGATTTATATTGTGATATAAATTTATATAAAAGTTAATCATTTAATCATAAAAGTATATTACATATTATATATGAAAAATATAATTTTTCAATAATTTTATTAAGTATCTAATTAATTATATATATATATATATATATTATATTAATGTATCAAATATTAATTATATAAAATTCATATGAAACAAATTCCATAAAATATATAAAAATACATATAAAAAGAAATTTGCAATTTATTATCAAATATTCAATTTTTCAGTTTTTATTTTTGTAAAAAATCATTTACGTATGTATACCCATATAAAAAATAATTGTAACAATTATAAATTCATTATCTATGGTAAATACTATAACAAATGATGTTCTGAACATTTGATTACAAAAGTATAGTACTGCTCTATTATCAAATTTAAAAGTCCGTTATATTTTTTATATTTTATTTGTAATATTTTATATTATAACAATGATTTAATCTACAAAAAATGAATCCAGTTTAAAATATTTTTAATATATATTTCATTTCATTTACAATATTTACACGGTGATTATTTCTTTTTTTATTAATCATGGAAATAATAAAAGTATATTTAAAATATAACTCATTATACGTGGGACGAAAGGATTTCTTGTGATTTATAATAATATTTTATTGATGCGAAGCCAATATCAGATATATTGCGCAGAAAGTCAGTTTTTCTTTAACACTATGTAACTTCTTATAGCTTTTCATTAATTTTTTATTTGTTGTTGATTTTGTTGAGGAATAGTCAAGTGTTTTTAACTCAAGTGGTATATCATTTAAAAATATTACATTTGTTAATTTCATAATTTGAAGTCAAAGTGAGTACAAATGCTTCCGTTTCGGCGACAATTGAAACAAATTTTGCAGCAAATAAAATGGTTTGCGAGAAGGATTTATTATTTAACAATATATTAAAAAGGTACATAAATTTATATAAGTAAAATAAATAATAATTATTATAACGCATGAATAACGAGTCTCTAATGAGGCTTACTAGCTCTTTGTCTTCCTTTATTTTTTTCTATTTCTTATAGCGCGGCTGTGAATATATGTATTATATATGGGCAACATGTTACCGTTATTAATCCAAAACTAGTTTTCCACTCCCTTGTCCAACTTCTTTCTTGCTTTTTCTCTCTGAATGTGAGCCAGCTGCTCCTTTTCTTTTTAATTTTAAAAGTCCGCCCTTGCAGTTTCATTTTATCGAGGTTTATGCCTGTGTGTTCGATCGGGGTGTGAGCCGTGTGTCTTGGGTTTTACTTTTCTATCATGTTGCTCCAAACTAATTTTTTTATTATAATGAGAAATACTATGAAATTATATCATATTATCAACTGTTATTATTAAAAAAATTTTTCGTCATTTTCACAAAATATCCGTACTAAAAACGGCAATTTTGAATTATGGAATTACCCGGTAAGCATCGCCTAAATTTTGAAATAAATTTCATTGCATTCCTAAGAGATCAAATTCAATTTATTGATAGCTTAATTAGTATTAAAAGAAAAATTTAAGTAAAATGAATTATTCGCAATGTATTATTATAGATAGTTATACAAAATAATTTATATATTTGAGTGTATAAGATCTTTATATGGTAAATTATTTCAAATTATGTTTCATCGTTAGAATTGTTTATTTGTTTTCGATAAAGGATAGCAGGAAGTTATACGTGAATTTCGCGAACGCATATTTGTGCTTTTTTATTTTCAATCATAATACCTATAGATATTAAAATTTGAACAATAGATGACTTTTATGTCATTCTAGAACTGTTGTAGCGAAAGTTTATCAACTAAAGAGATTTGAATTTGGTATTTTTATTAAGTGGTTTCTATTTTTACATTCTATATAAAATGTGATTAAAATCAGAAAATATTATACAAAAATTATTTATAATTTGAATTACTAACATTAAGTTTACTTTTTTATTTACTTATTTATAATGAATAAAGTCGATTAATTATTTTCGATTTATATTACACATAGAAAAGATTATGTAATAATTATATACATTTATTAGACAACAGCAACATTATCACAAAATAAGTAAGTATAAATGAATTACCTTTCATTTTTTATCAAAATGAAAAGATTTCTTGTATATTTCTTTTTTATCTAAAAGTAAGGCTAAAAGAGTAAAAAATTTTATTGTAGATTCCGTATTCAATTCTGTCATCAATTCAGTAAGTCTGTCATCATCAAATCAGTTTTTTTCTTCAAGATTTGTCTTTTATGTAAGAATCTTTGTCATTTATGTACGAATAGTTGAAATGATAAGTAAAACAATTTCCGATGTTAGCCGTGAAAAATAAATAATTTAGAAAATAATATTTTCGTAAAACAATTTTGTTGATTAATTGTTTATAATAAAATAATTTAATTAAGATTTTTTTAAGTAATATATTTTGAAAACTATAACGACAATTAAAAAAAAGTACAGTTAAATCTTTTAAGTTAATATACAATTTCATAGAGCAACAAAATTATTTAATTTTACGATTAGACGATTTATTGATTTTATCCCTATATGCAGAAGGCAGCTGGAAAATTTAAAATAGTTAATTACTGGCTCATCTCTCACCACACGGCGGATACCGTAAATCGTTCAAACACTACCAACTATATTATCAGAGATTGGAATTCCTTGACCCCTAACATTTAGAGTGTTATGTATTTGCCCTCAAGTGATGTGCGGCTTCATGTATTCTTCTCGGAACTATTCATTTCTGAATACTCGAAATATTCTGAGTACTTACAAATCAAGTGCTTAAAAATGATGTTAGTTAAAAATGAAGTAAATAGAGATTTTTACATCGTATCTGAATGTATCTACATATATCTGAATCCTGCCCGGACGAATAAAATATTCGGAAATATCAACTTTATTTAAAGGATGTAAAATTTTAGCTACAAGTAATGAAATTGTATGCATTCATCTATTTTTGTATACTACATATATATAGATTAATACAATTATAATATAAACAAGTCTAAAATACATTTACATATATAAATAGGTTAATTTACGTGTTTATCTGGATATTTATACATATTTACATTAAATTTTTTTTATAGTATTAAAATAGTATTATTTAAAGTTAGAATAAAATAATAAATATTATTGATTTGCTTAATTGCTGACTATTAATTTTTATTTTAAATAATAGTCGTATATATATCAAATATCTATATATTTTTTACATTAGAAGTACGCAGGTTATGCCAACTTCTAATGTAGAAACGTACATTAAGCTATCAAGTAAAATGTTTGTCAATTTTAATTAGTAAATTATATTTCGATTCACAGAAATTTTTTGTCAACATACCTTCTCATTTTATTTTATGTCCATATGGCTGTTTGCATAAGTTAATAAAACATTTTCTTTACATAATTTACAAAATGTGCAAATTTAAAAATTACTCACGCAAATTTGAATATTTAAATTATAGCAATGCTATAATGAGATATTTTTAGAACCTTATTGTACATTTCTAAATTGAGATCTATAATTTTCAATTTTATAATGAAACTTTTTTTATCTATTATTTACTGAGTTAATATAAAATTTATTTTCATCTTGAATCTTATTTTAGATATTATTTGCAGTGTTATATAATGTTAAAGTTATTATTTAAAAATAATGTGAATATGAAAATAATCTAGCAATTTCATATTTTAAAGATACAAATAATTTAATGACTATTTTTTCGAGAGAAAACTTTAAAGTATTTTTAAATTTTTCAAATCTTACGAAAGTCATTTGTTATATTATTATTACTTTATATTAAAATTTTTACTTTAAACTATTTTCTACACTGTTATTATTTAAATTATAATTTACATATTATAATTTTATTTATACATATAGCAGTACTTTTTATTTAAAAATATATGTTATTATAAATTAAAACCAAGATGATATTTAATTTATTTTTTTTATAAATTTCAACTTATTTACAATAAATAGATTTTTTTGTAATTAATTAAAACAGTACTGAATTATAATCTTAAATATACCATAAGAGAAATGTTTATTTAAAAGTTTCTTTAAAAATTTTAAATATTTTTATATACTGTTACTTTTATTTTAGTTAAATATATAAAAATTATCAAATTTGCTCGAAAATTGACGTTAAACATTATATATTTTTATTATACTCAATTTATTTATTTTTTTGTTTCTCTTGGTATTTATTTATCCTCTTTTAACTTATTCAATCATGAGTTTACTGTTCTGATAGAATCACGTATATAGAATGTTATCGACATCTATTTTGACACTACGTTAATGCTTATCCTATGTAGATAATTTAATGACATTCAAGGCCTTCTAAGGCCCATGAGGAATAACGAACTATCTATTTTACCGAGTTGTATAAAGATTTTATTTATTGTCTTAACGAAAGCAATCGTGTTAACACTCTACTGTTTTTCAATACTAAAAACGTTTATTAAATTATGATGGTGTTAAAAATAAATTTAATTTGTTATCATGTTGATATTTATATGTATTTTGAATATTTATTGAAATTAATGTATATGTATGCTTGAAAAGTGTTAATAATTTGGGCAGTTTTTTAACTCAGAATTTTCACTCTATTTTTCTTATTAACACTATTTTGCTATCCCTTATTATAAAATGTCTGTCATAGTGTATGATCAAATTATATTTCTAATTATATTTAAAACTAAATGTTTAATCTTTTCTTTTTTTAGAAATAATTGATTTAAATTATATATCCAAATATTTAAAATTACCTAATGACTTAATAGAGTTAACAATGTTCTTAAAAAATATTTTATAATTTAAGATATTTCCATTATACTTTATTTAAATTATTTTTATTTTAATAAGGCATAAATTACTATATATAATTATTACTCAATTTTATAAAATTTTTAAAATTAGTAATAGATGCAGTTATTTTTAAAATTTTACAAAATGGGCGATTAAGTAAATTTATAGTTTTTCCTATTATATTTTATATATAATTTACTTGTAAAGTATGTAATTTAATATATACCTAAGTAAATGAAATGTATTTTACAATGCACGTTATATTTATTTTTATTTACATTCATTCAATTTTATTTCTTAAATAAACTCACAGTTTAATAATAAAATATATATCGAATATTTTGTACTTATAAACTAGATTTTTTATGTTGTCTTCAAATATTTATTTTTACTTGTTTAATTATTATTTAAATTCAAACTATAAGTTTAATTTATTCTTATATTTTTAATATTTATGTACATATTTTTTACCCATTATTAGTTCAATTTATAATTTTGTAGTAATTTAGAATCTTTAAATTATGAATGAAAAGATAAATATCATTTTAATATTTTTATTTGGGTCAGATATAAAACAGAATATAATAAATTTATTTTGAAGTAGTATTTGTATATTATGAGAAATCATTATGTTAGGTACATCGATATTAGCAATTGCTGGAAATTTTCAAATTCTTTATAGATGTACATGAAACCATATAGTATAGAATAAGTATAAAAAAATAAGCGATTTTGATATCTTATATAGAGAAGTTCTTTTCAGCTTCATTACAATATTCTATTGATAATTATATTGCATTATTACATAGTATGTTATTGCAATTAAATAGTGACATAAGCCATATAAATGTAATTTTTTTTTAAGTTTTTTAACTTATTTATTATTTATAAGCTAGACATACGTTATTCAATAAATATTGAATAAAAATTACGTATAAGATAGTTTTTCTCACCTGAACACCGCCAACTCCAACAATAAATAAAAGTTGCACCATGAAAAGAGCTGCCAGCAAATTCATTAAGGTTGTTCCTGCTAAACTTCTTAAGTCCGAAAAAAGACTAAAACAGACAATTATATACGATAATTATATATTTATATTTTCTTACACTTAGTGTTTAATTAATGTAAATAATCAATAAAGTAGATGTAACTTTAAAAATATTTTGCCTTTATAAATTTATGTAATATTATTAAAATAATCAATCAAATGAATAAAAACATTATGTTGCATAATTTTGAAATAACAAACTTATTTCAAAATAAAATTGATTTTTTTTCTGAATTCGTATTTATTTCATTCAAATAAAACGGAAGTAGTTATTAACGATTTATTACAGTAATCTATAGTTTAGTATGGTTTAGTATAGTGAGTTGAGTATTTGCATTTAATTAATTATAATAGCCATTTATCATATTTGAATTTATGCGATTTATAATAGATAATTTTTGTATTTTCTATTTATAATGAAATATAGTTTGAAATTGAAGCTTAAAATAAAAATAAAAATTTTTTATTTATTTAAGAATTGATGATATACAAATTTATAATGATGAATAATTTATATAATTTATACATAATTTATAATTATGAATCCTTACTTATTGCATCATTAAAACCACAAAGTTAGTGACAGTTTTTTAGTTTCTAAGTCTTTCAGTACCTTGATTTTTTTTGAGATTTTATACTTAATTTGAAAAGTAATAAAAAGCTATTTCTTTAAAAAAAAAAGTAATTCATAGAATCGTTAAAAAAATCAAGGTACTAAAAGACTTAGAAACTGAAAATCTGTCACTAACTTTGTGGTTTTAATGATGCAATAAGTAAGGATTCAGAATAAATAGAACAGAAATAACGAGGTTTTTTCACTAATTATAATTATTTTTGTTAAAAATGTTTAAATTGTATATCTTTTTATAATTGATTATAAATAATATTAATTTTATTATATTATTAAGATGAATGCTTACGTAAGACTGAAGTAATATTTAATCACTTTTTTTTAAACCAAAGTGAATTTCTGTATTTTATATAAATTTTATATAATTTTATATATTAAATTAATATATTTTCATATTATACGTGAATAAATGTTACAAATCTGACTAATAATATATTATTAATATAAATGACCTCATTATAAAAGTTATACAGTATTTTCAAGTTTTAAATAGATTTAACATGCGATAGTAAGTTTTTTTGTTGTGAAAAAGTTTTGTATGATGAAAAGCTTTAAATTCATTTATAATTGTTAAGTACTAGAATTTGATTTATTTATTTTTTAATCGAGAATATGACGAAAGATTCTAGAAGTTTGTGAATAAAATGGCAATTTTTCAAAAAATTGAAGAAAATAATTCAAAAATTGCTATTTATGAGTCGTAAAAGTTTTAAGGAAATTAATATCCAATAACAAATAATATATGAAATAGGGTTTCTCACTTCACGACAAATAATAAATTTTGTATTTCTGTGTTAATAAATTCATTATAATTTTAATTCACCAGAGCGATTTTCGCACCCATTAGAAATGTAAAAGCAATTTCACACTATTTAAAGAATATTTAAATAATATTCTGAAGGTTTGAATAAAATTTTAGTAAAATTGTTTAAACTTTGTTATGGATATCGAGCTCTCGTGCATACTAAATTTTAAGCTTATTATCTACGGCTCAGCAACGTTTTTTATTCTACTGTATATGAAATATCCAAATACGATGCGATTCAGCCTATCTTTTTTATCGAGGATTTATAATTTTATTTTTCGCTATGCAGTAAAACACTTCAATTCAAACACTGTACACTTTTAGCACCACATTTTCGTTTGCTTGTTATTGCGATCCTTTAAACGTTTTTACTGTTCAGTGCACAAACAAATGTGTAAAGTCCTTGTATATCCATCGTATTGTAAATTCGACAAGATAAAATTAGACGGTGTTTATGCTTTGCTTCATAAATTCTATTTTTTGACGTACATACTCTTGCATTTCTTGAAAAGGTTAATAAAACGAAGAATATCGTGGAATTTCTTTAAAATTTTTAACAACGATAAGGCACTATCTTGTTTTATATTTACCGGCATATCAATATTTTTTTATGATTTCAGACACTGATTTCATTATTAACGAATTACTTTGATAGGTATAAACCTATTTTCAATGGAATTTTTTTCTTAAACATATGCATAATTATTTTTAAAAATTTCAACTATTATTGGATAATTAGCATAAATCATAATATTTTAAAAATAAAAACATATTAGGACATTTTTAAAAATAATCTGTACAGTTATCTAAATTGTAATAATATATTTAAAATACTTTTTCTTTACCAAGTTTGGTAATAAAATAATAATAAAATTCTTAATTCTGTGAAAAATAATATCTAGTATATTTTGTTAAATTCTATAGTTTTTAATTATTTTTTCTCCAATATATTGTATATTGAATTATGTAATTTTATTTTATATTTTTTTAATTTATAAATATATTTCACTTGAAGTTTTATATAGAAATTTCATATTAAATTTATTTCTTTATTGAAATTATTACTAAATTCACAATAGTTTATTATTTTAAATCTATTGATGATTAAAATATGGTATTAAATTTACTTTGTTTTTATTCTTATTATAATAGTATATAATTAAAACGTCATGGATATATAGCTGTAAAATATTTTTAAAAAATTATTATGTATATAAAGTACTACTAATAATTTTACTAATATTTAATATTCAACAGATAACTAGTATTAATTGATAATGATTGACTACATTCTCATTTATCAATATTAATTTCATGCTTTCATTAACATCTACTTCACAAATTGTATATTATAAAAATAAAATTATGCTCATTTTTATTCAATTTTAATATTGATTGTGATTGAAATGCTTAAGTTTTATAAATCTTAATATGAGTCGTAATTATTCATATGTGTAAGTTATTAAGTATAGTTAATAATGATTATTTTTTAATACTCAAATCAAATTTTATTTATAAAAAATTTCTTTTATTGTAAACTTATAAATCCAAAAAATTTCTTTTATTGTAAACTTATAAATCCAAATAGAATATGTTATCTATGTTATATAATGTAATCTGATTGGGGACAGAGAAAATTCATTCACACGTCGAGCTACACCCTGACACCGCCCTTCATCTCTTACTTACTTGAAATCATATTGGTGGATGTTTTAAAGTGAGACTCTTGTTAACAGAAACGATTTATGACATTCGTCTTTCAAATTTTAGTCTCTAGATAAATCTTTGCTTTTCTATGACAATAATTTCTTTCGAAAAATTATAAAATTTGTCATGATTAAAAAGCAAATATTTCATTTTTCTTTAATTTTATATTCTAAGACATTTTTGCATTAAATTTAAACATATCGTTCTATATCAAATAAATCAATAAATACAAAACTTATTCCGTCCATAGTTAGTTTTTTATAGTTTATATAAAAATAAAATTTTTTTAATTTGTTTAGAATGAAATGATTTATGAACTGTTTTCCTGTCATGTAATGGGTTTTAATTTTTTTCTTATGCTTTAATCAAATACTCTGAATGATTGAAACATTTTTAATACATTGTATTGACAAAGTTTAAGATTTTGTCATTAAAATTTTTAAGAGATTTCAAAAAATAAAAGAATGAAATAAAGTACAATTATAATATAAAAATCATTTCTTTTCATTTAAATTTGATAATAAATTTAGTTAAAATTCTAAATACGGTTCTTATTGAGAAAGTAAACCATTATTAAAATAATAATGATATAAAGGATTTTATATTCTTTAACTACTTTTATTTAGAAAGTGTTCAATTAATAAAAATTGATACCTTCAAGATATAGAATAATAATTTATAAATAAGGTAAATACATAGGCCTAAAAGTTGTAGAATTTATATCGATATAGCTTTATAAATAGTTTTATTATTCTAAATTATAACAATTAATATTAATTTTTTAATTTTAATTATTGCACATTATATTTTTAAATATTATTTCTTGAATTTCAAAAATTATAAAAACTTAAAAGAAATTTTATTATATAAATTGTTAATCTTTGTGTAAAAATGAAGAATACAAGTGCATCAAGATTTTTATTCTGGAAAAGCAATATTATTGTTAATAATTGGTGGTTACTTGGTGATTTAAGTATTTCATGGATATATTTTTATTTATTTAATATATTCTAAATGATTAATAGTATATGCTAACGCTGAACCCGTATTTTACAGGTAGTCGTACCGAGGGGTAGAAGATCAACAAAGACAAGCTACTGTGTAACAATCAGCTCTATACTTATTTCTTATTCTGTTATTTAACACCTAAAATACCAAGAATTTTACGTTTACAGTAGAAAAGTATTATTCTTTGGTTGCCTTTATGGAAATAATGAGAATTTTTGTTTTCATGAAATACCCATTATACAATAAAGACAAATTCTATATACTTTATTTTTAAAGTATTTAAAAATATTTGTATTGTGCTCGAAAATTTAATTAGATTATTTTATTTAACTTTTTCTTTGATTTTGTTTCATTAGTTTAAATAATATATTTTTATTATCAACCTTTATTATCTACTAATAAATAGAAAATAAAGATTAAATCTTGTGTACTTAAAAAAACTTTAATATTAAAATTAATATTTACATAATTTTTAGATGACATATCAATTTATTCTTAGAAAACTTTTAAATTACTGTAAGGTACAGAATATTAATAACATAATAATTATTATTTATTCGTTTTATATAAAAAATGTTATAAAAAATAATATAAATAAATTTGTATAATATACTAAATAACTAATTTTATGGAATTAATTTTATATCACATTAATATTATTCTAGCTGCATTAACAATTATCTAGTATGAAAACTCTTCAATTTTGGAACTTTTACATTATGCGTTAAGTGGGGTAAGGGGTAAATTCTTAGAAATGTAACCTTATATTAGCTTAACGGTACTTATATTTTCGTCAAAAACAAATTGAAGTTTAGTTATTCGTAAAGTGCGACTGGATGAAGCTGTACTGCACAAATAATATTTCAATTGTGAAATATTTAACGTTTGAAGACTCTTTTAAAAAATCATATATCAACGTATTAACCAATAATGGTACGTAAGAATACATTTTTGTTTACTTTGCCAATAAGTTTAAATAGTAAATTATTTGAAATATAAATTAAAATATGTGTATGTAGTAAAATTTATTTAGCATGGAAGTAAATTAAAAAATAGATGTGTATATCTATAATATATACGATCTGAAGATTTTATAATATTATAATATATAATCTATAAATATAATAATAATAATTATAATAATAATATGTGAAATTTAGAAATGTCCATGTTTGATATTCAAATTCATACAGTACAACATTGCCCATAACGTTATTTTATATAGTTTAATATTAAATAAAATGTGTTTAAAGATTTAATAAACTAGCAATTTTGTAATAATGAAATATTAAGAAAAATTTATTGTAATTTTTTATTTTAAAAATCATGTGTAGTCATTCATTATTTATTATTATTTGAAAATATCCGATTAGTGAAAAAGATATTTAGAGGTTTAACTTTTTCTGAATCTAATAAGCTTCTAATTTTTAATAAAATGATATCTCCATTTTATTATGTAGTTCGATACAAAGGGAGAACTAAAAGTGTACTCAAAAATAATTTGTAAGGCATTGAGGGATAACAACAATTATGTTGTGATGTCTTTATTCGAGGACGTTAATATTTCAAAAGTGCGTGATGGTTACTATAGAACTTTGTTGCACATATCGGCTGCATCAGGCAACATTGATATCACAAAATATCTTATTAAATCGCAGTGCGACGTTGACGCAGTAGACGAGGATGGCAATACTCCGCTTTTGTTAGCCGTTTATTTTCACCATCTTGAAGTGGTAAAGCTTCTACTTAATGTCGGTGCTGATGTATGCATCGCCAATTCAAATGGCCGCACTCCAATCTTTTATGCTAAAGTGAATGAGAATCGCTGTATACTAAAAGCTCTTCTGTTAGCATTGAAAAATAATCAAGGTGATAAGACGGAAGTATTCAATTTGTTGATGTCAGCCAAGCAGCTTGAAAGTAACTTGAACCATGCCAAAACTTTGCATTGCAATGGGAAGTTATTCTATAGCATAATGTTACAACAATCGCCGTTGTACAGCGATTATCAAATTTTCAAAGGGTATAATTTGATTGAGCTACCTTTGAACAAAGCAGTTTTTTTAAAGGATATGCATCAAATACGCATGAGTTTAAAATATGGCGTCAATCCAATGGAAGAGGATGGCAATGGATGTACGGCTTTACATGCTGCAGCAACTTTTATGAACGATGGCAATGAATTTATTCAAATGATTTTAGACCATGGTGGTATGATCAATGTGAGAGATAAAAGAGGAATAACGCCATTGCATGTAGCTTCGGCTTTTTGTAATGTCAATTTTATGAGGTTACTGCTTAAGCGAGGTGCTGATGTACACATTCAAGATATATATGGTCGTACACCTCTTTATACTGTATTTACGGATTCTCATAGAATATCCATTAAAAGAAATAAAGCAATGCGAATATTGTTACAATATGGAGCTGATATTAATATTAAACCGTGTGACCAGTCTACAATTTTGGAAAGAACTGTTGTTTTACAAGATCTTATATCTAGAAACTTTATTTTGAAATATTTGGCAAGGATGACAAGTCAAGGTTCGCATGTAGCTGATTATTATCTAGAAGTGATACAAAAGTTTAAAGACATGCAAATTTACTATAAAGAATGCCAAAAAGAACTTAATTTTATGATGCAAATAAAAGTTATTGGAGCCATATCATTTTTCAATATCTTAAAAGATAACACATCGAAAATTGCTTCTTTTGCAAGAAATAAAAATTTTATTCAGTCATTCCAAGCAGTTAATTTAGAAAAAACTTTTCCATTTTATCATAAATGTTTAAGAATACGATTTGATATAGGAGTGGAGAGGATGAAATTAATGGAAAATGGAGCTGTAGTGTTGACCAACACCGTACCCTTTTTAAGTCCAAATCATTTAGTGATACAGAAAATACTCAATTACTTAAAGACCAATGATCTTCGTAAATTATGCACATAGATTTTATTAATATTTATTATCAAATTCTATATATATCAATTTATTATTCATCTAATATTTAAGACTATATATATATATATATATATATATATATATAACCAACAATAAATATTATATTTTAATATTAAATAATGATTGTTTATATTTTTTTTAACATACATTTATTGTATAATATAATATATAGACTACCGACCAAATCAATATCTTTTTAAATTAATATAGTAAATTCAACATAGTAATTTTCGTTTGCAATTTATTCGTTGTTAATGGAAAAATTACGATTAAATAATGTTTATTACTACAAGATTTTCAATCTTTTCGAGTTAATATATTTATATTTTCACACGTTTAACAATGAAGCAAAACCTATGGTTAATTATAATTATCTCCCAATTAATCAATTTATGTGGAACAAATTAACTGTTATAATACAAGTTTTAATATAAACACTATTTATTCCACTTTATTTTTTTGTATATATATATTTTAAGTATTAGTATCGTTATTGTAAAGGTTTAAGCTTTCATTTTGTAAATAAAATAATTAATTTCTTTATCTGCTATACAGACTCTATATAAAAAAAATCAGAATAATGAAATCTATTTGTAATTGCGTGGAAGAATTAATATATATACCTCATTGTTCGGAAAATAATTCCACAATCTGACTCGTCAGCCAAACGTGCAAAAATCAACTTAGAACAAAATGCCACTAGATGTTGTGTGGGGTTGCCGGGCAAGTAAAGGGTTAATGCATCGATTCAATAATTAACACATATCTTTATTATTGCTGTTTAATTCATTTATTTTACTTTATTTCCAATGGGAATTATTAACCTTGTTGAAATTACAAATGATCTTTATATTTCTTAATAATCTTGTGGTGTTGATATATCTGTTGATATGAGAATTAGAGGATAATCAATTTCTTATTCTCTGCATGTCACTGGTGAGATTACGATTTACTGTAACAAGAAGTAGGTTATAATCTATTGAATATTATCACTGAGAGGTTATGGTGATTGTAGTGCTCTGATCGAACACTGCAATGCTATTGTGTTTATCTTAACACGTGTGCAGTTGCCTCTAAATATCGGCCGTAAGAGAGCCTAAATGGAGGTTATGCGAAGCTGTGCGCCAT